>NW_020624377.1:2895770-3232925 GCF_003573695.1 Papaver somniferum | reverse complement strand
GAAAAAAGGACCGAAGTTACACTCTCAACCTACTCCGTCAGAACCGAGCCAACCAAGTCAACGAGACGTGAATCTAAAGGCTCCAATTGATACACCTCCTCTTGATGATAAAAGGTACTTGGAAGAGCTACCTCCTTACATTAGAGATTACGTCATATCCACCCATGACGTCCCTTCGGATGGTAATTGCGGTTTCCATGTAGTCGTACAACAAATAGGGCCTTTCACTCAAGTGCCAAGCTATATGATGATAATCAAATCACTTATGTCCGTCAAAGGATGTTGATGAATCTAAAGGAGAAACCGGAATTTTACAAGACAATGTTGTCCGATGGTGATGCTAGTCTCAATATTCAATTTTTTAGGTTTCAAATGCGTCTCCACGGGGCCCATCCAATCACAAGTGATCATTGTATGGCCATCCCGATATGCGGGCACTTAATCGCCGACGCATTCAATTGCGTGGTTCACTATTTCTTAAAAGGTGCTAGTTTCACATACACTCCCAAAACAACCATGTGTGTCGAGAAACTTAGACGTAGGAGAGTGGTGATTGCGCTCGTTAACCACAACCATTTTATAGGCCTTCGGTTAGAAGACAATTGTCCATTGCCTCCGATATGCGAATGCTCTTATTGGAATGGATTTAACCCCGACACAATGTTGGGTTGGTGCATTATGTATGAACATAACATGGAGATTTGGAAAGCTTTGGAGGAATCAGACAAAATTATACACGAAGGTTCAATTTCCCTTGGGGATGATTAAATGTACCCTTAGCTAGAATATGTATGCTTTGAACATCATCATAAGAATTAAAGATTGTGTTTTTTGGAATTTGGGTGTATTATAGTGTGTTTGCATAATTTGCTTTTATACAAAAAGTCACTCTTGGTTTACAGTGATAGGTTCGGTTACCTATCAAATTTATGGTGGTAACCGAACAGATAGTTCGGTGGCATACATATATTTGAGATACTACAGAACTAGCAGGTCGTTTGATCCCGCAGAATAACGAACAAACCGACCTTCTTATGGACAGAGCATTTTCTAGTTTGTAGTTTTGAATCCTATAAAACCGAACTGTTCTTCGTGTTCTTCCTTTCAGGAAGTTCGGTCAACAAACTAGGGTTTTCTAGAAATTCGTCCTAACCGAACAGCGCACTGTAACTCCCATTCGAACCCTATTTTGATGATTTCTATTCAATTAAACGAATCAAAATCAAATTAAAAGTATGGGTTTGTTGGAAAATACCTGTGAATCGGTCCCATGGCAGAATCAGGCTTCTTACTGCGTCTATTATATTGGATTATGGATTCACTTGGCTCTTCCACTTCTTTATGAATCTCAAAATCACTTGGGTGATTTGCTAGATGTCCTAATGGGGGACCTGTTCCTGGGAGTCTATTGGTTTTCTTTCGAAGAACCATTCTTATAGTCGATTGATTAATCGACGATTAATCGATGAAGACGATGTTGAAATGGGGGAAGAGGAAAGAAGAAGAGGAGAACCGTTCCTCAAACTGTTTTTTTTTTTTTGTGCGGCTAGGTTAGATTAGGATTATATTTAGGTTTTTCTTTTTGATTAAGTTAGATGTAGTTATTAGGTTAGGGTTAATTTAATTAGGATAATGGTCAAATTAGTAATCTCATCTGATTTTAGGACATCCCTTAACATTGTAGGGTAGGTGGCCTAATAGGACCATGGTCCCCAAAAAAATCATAGTCCCCAAAAAATCGTTCATAACTTGTATGACCAGTTGTTGGGTCCAGTTAATATGTTATGACCAGTTGATTGAGTCCAGCTAACTGTCCAGATCAAGGGTGCCCTTCTATTGGACACACGAATAAAGTATTGTTGACCCGCCAACATAAATCTAGTTGACCTATTAATATTTGGAACGCGCTACTAGTGCACTCTAAAAATTATTCTTACTACATTGTTCATGCAATCATGTACGTCACCATCTCAGGGACATGAATTGTATTTTTCCAGCCATATTTTACCCTTTTGGTGATACTTTCCTGTTTTGGGTTTTCCGAGGACTCTGAGTGGAACGGATGTAGAATTTCATCTTATTTCTTCTAAGTTCCTTTAGGGAAAAAATATCTAGTTTGTAATTGGATTTTCAAATTATAATTTCATGTTTGTATTTGTATGGCGTGCCAAAAAAAAACTCTAAGAGATTAGGTGTAGCACGTCCAAATGCATGGCCAATGAGACTTACGTTCATGGCCGTGAGTCTTGACCCTTGTTGTGTTTACACCATTCAGTTATTTAAGAGATGTAGGCCAGGAGGAGGTTGAGGGGTTCATAATTAATGCACCTTTTTTCTTTTCCAAAAAAAATAAATACTCCCTCCGTCCCTATTATAAAGACGGAGTTATAAAAATTTGTAGTCCCATTAAATAGGCAGACTTTCAATTCCAAGATAGGTTTTTCCATATATTACCCTTATTTATTATAAGTAGTTATCACCACAATTAAGTTAATGTTTTTAGTGTTGGAAATTGTACAAAAGATAAAACAGGAAAGAGGATGGAAATGTAGGAAATCAAAAAAAAAATCTTATTCTAAGAGAAACTCACTCCTCCACTTATATAATGGGGACGGAGGGAGTAATAAAAATGCCTTTGTCTGGTCTGACTTTTGACTATTTGACTGCACTCATCATAATAATCATGTTTCTTATCTATCTGTAAGAAAAATAACTGTTTCCTCTGCTTGATAACTAAAAAACATTCTTGCTTTTCATATTCCATTCTTTCTTTCTTCTTCTTCACAAATTTCTCAGCCCTAATTCTCACATCAGCATCATTTTCAATTGTTTTTTACTTTAGGTTAATTCTTCTTCTTCAACTCTTCTTTTGTTGGGTTTTTTTTTCCTTTTTTTTAATTTGGATTTTCTTGGTAGAGTTCATAGTCTGTATCAAGGGTTTTCAATTTTTGTTCATAAAGTTTGATTTTCTTTGACAGGGATGACAATTAAGATTAATAGAAACATGGGTTTTCCATGATTGAGTTTTCAAACAAGTGATGATGAAGATGAGAGTAGTTTATGTGATTCTTGGAGTATTATTGGCTTCATTGGTTTGCTCAGTCAAATCTGATTATCAAGGTATGCTTCGATTCAGTTCAATTATGCCAACCCTCTTCATGTGAAATTACTATCAGTAACTATGAAATGAACTTCTAGTGTTTGTAATTTTGCTTTCCAAGATGAAATTCTTGAGTGTTGAATTGAAAACCGCCTCGGGTATCTGAATATGCAACTAAGAGCTTGATTTGAGACAATGGATGACATATGATCGACGGAAAGTGGAGAATTCACCAATTGCCTAAATAATCGAGAGCAGCCGCTGTCAAGTATTATGTATTCACTATGTTGCAGCTGCAATACGTGACTTCTTATATGATAGATCAATTGGAGTTGGTAAACGAATTTGCTACGAGAGAGTAGATATATGGGCACTACGTTCCGTATATGTATACTTGTGATACTTTCTACGTTTTATGTATCACTGAGGATGGAATTTCGATTTAAATTTCATAAGAAGTCATTTATAATTTGAGTGTTTGGAATTTTCTATTTGAACTTAGATTAATGGTATGCTTGGATAACCAAACACTGATGTTTCAGGGGATGCGTTGTATGCATTGAAAAAATCATTGAATGTGCCTTCTTCTCAGCTTGTAAATTGGAATAGGGATCAAGTTAATCCCTGCACTTGGTCCAATGTTAATTGTGACCCGACTAATAAAGTCACCTCTTTGTGAGTTATCTGTTTAATGCAATTTACCCCTTCTTTTTGAATTTTATACTGTTAATATATCTAACCTTTCTAGTGTTTAAGGTGAAGTAATTGTAATGAACTGACTACTGAATACTGTTTTATTGTATTTCAACTTTTTATTGCAGAAATCTACCATCTATGCAACTCTCTGGGGAGTTGTCGCCTGAAATTGGATCTCTAACAACTTTAAAAGATCTGTAAGTCTGGAAGAGATAACAGGATTTGTTTCTTATTTCCTTTTGATTAATTGAGATTATTAGTCAATACTAATTATATGCACATTTCATTTGATGCAGTATATTGCAAGGCAACGACATAAGTGGAGATATCCCTAGTGAGTTTGGAAACTTATCAAGCCTCACAAAGTTGGATTTGGAAAATAACCGTTTGACTGGAGAAATACCATCTTCCCTTGGAAATCTGAAGAACCTCAAATTCTTGTGAGCAGTACTACCTGCATTGGTTGGTTCTTTTTAGTTTGTATTCGAGACATTAAATGCTTTTGCATGTCAACGTTTTGATTATTTTGTCATGGCCATAGGTTATTGAGTCAAAACAATCTCACTGGAAAGATTCCTGATTCAATTGCAGATCTTCCGAGCTTGACAAATCTGTAGGTGAACAATTTTATTTTTCTTTCTATAATAAGAGATGGTACTGGTTTCCACTTAAGTGAAGAACTACATGGAAACATTTTTGCGCTTATATTGATTTTATTCTATTTGGACAGTCTTGTCACATTACCGAATTTTAACTTAGGCATTGCAATTTTACTTGGCAGGCAGCTGGCTTCCAACGGTCTAAGTGGTCAAATACCTGACCGTTTGTTTCTAGTTCCCCAACGCAAGTATGAACACTATTTCATATGATATAATATGTAGGGAATAATCAATAAGCATATCACATTGTTTCTTTCTGTTTTGTCTTGGAATGTTTATGCCATTCTGGTTCTTGTGTAGCCGTCTTATCGAGGATCTGGTTTGATTTGTTGATGCAGTTTTACCGGGAACAACTTGAATTGTGGCAGAGGTTTTCCCCGTCCATGTGCATCCGCTAGCGATGATTCAGGTAAGTTCCATTAATTAACTGTTGTATTTTCGTTTAACCTTATTTTAGTTGCCATGAAATCATCCTTTCTTTCCTTGTTTGCAGGTGTTTCCCATAATTCAAAGCTTGGACTCATATTGGGAATCATAGGAGGAGTTGTGATACTTGTTTTTGGAATTGTTATATTTTTCCTCTGGAAGAGTAGAAGTAAAGGCCATGGACGTGAAGTTTTTGTAGATGTTGCAGGTAAGCCTCCTCGTTAATAAACAACATGACCATTGCTTGATATGTCGTCTGATTTGGCGTCCAGTATTACTTTTTGGATTTTTCATTTGCATATGCTCTAACTGCTTGACTTAGACTAGTAGCCCTGACAGCAATTACTAAATATGCAGGTGAAGTTGATCGAAGAATTGCATTTGGGCAGTTGAAACAGTTTGCATGGCGAGAACTACAACTGGCTACTGATAGCTTCAGCGAGAAAAATGTGCTTGGACAGGGAGGTTTTGGAAAGGTGTACAAAGGGGTGCTTGCAGATAACACAAAAATTGCTGTAAAACGACTGACTGATTACCAAAGTCCTGGTGGGGAGCAAGCTTTTTTACGTGAAGTTGAGATGATAAGCGTAGCAGTTCACAGAAATCTCTTACGGTTGATTGGGTTTTGTACGACTCCATCTGAACGACTTTTGGTTTATCCTTTTATGCAAAATCTTAGTGTTGCTTATCGCTTGAGAGGTAAGCAATTTTTTTTTGCAGTGGTTTTTATTTCCCCTCTTATGCTCAGGTTGTGCGTCTCTTGTTAGCGAATTTGGATCTAAATTTGTTCTTTAACACTACTGCAGAGGCGAAACCTGGGGAACCAGGATTAGACTGGCCCAAGAGAAAACGAGTGGCTGTAGGAACGGCTCGTGGACTAGAGTATCTACATGAGCATTGCAACCCCAAGATCATCCATCGTGATGTGAAGGCTGCAAATGTATTATTAGACGAAGATTTTGAAGCTGTTGTTGGGGACTTCGGTCTGGCGAAATTAGTGGATGTTAGAAGCACTAATGTGACAACACAAGTCCGTGGTACTATGGGCCATATTGCTCCAGAATATCTGTCGACTGGAAGATCCTCGGAGAGGACTGATGTTTTCGGTTATGGTATGATGCTTTTGGAACTTATCACAGGGCAACGCGCAATTGACTTCTCACGATTGACAGAAGATGACGAGGTCTTATTGCTTGACCATGTAAAATTACTGAACTGGAAACAACTGATTTTCTGTCTGTGCATATTCTTCTGTATCTTTTCTGTCTCAGTTGAACTAATGATGAATGCTGTTGTGTCTGTAGGTGAAGAAGTTGGAAAGTGAGAAAAAGTTAGATGCCATTGTAGATCCCAACTTAAATGGGAATTTTGACAATGCAGAGGTAGAAATAATGATTCAAGTTGCACTACTGTGCACACAGTCATCTTCAGAGGATCGCCCGACAATGTCAGAAGTTGTACGAATGTTGGAAGGTGAAGGACTGGCTGAGAAATGGGAAGAGTGGCAACAGGATGCAGTTACCCGCAGAGAAGAGGTTGAGCGATTGCGTCAAAGATGTGACTGGGGAGAATATTCAACGACGCAGGACCAGCATGCAATTGAATTATCTGGTGGAAGATGACTGGAGAACATTTTACTTCAAATTCTTTGTTTTAATTGATATTTTCGATTCTATTTGTTCTCTAGTGCTGTGATTTACGTCTGCGGGTGTCCAAAATTACAATTCTTTGTAATATATCTAAAGAGGAAAAGAAGTTTTCAAAGTTTCAATTTAAACTGATGAATTCCGATTTGCAATTGAAGAAATTGCAATTTCACAAATATGTGAAAGTAAAGTGTTTCAGAGTTTTCAGCAGTCGTCCCTGGAGTCTCTATCTGATATTGGGAAAGGCTGCACATTTTTATGCGAATTTAGCTGTTAGAATTGCCAAAACTTACATTCCATGTCTTGCTCCACCTCTGCAATCAGGGCAGATAACTACATCTTCCCAATAATTACTCTAGCGATTGAAACATTAAAGGGTCTGTTCCAGGAGATGTGATTGAAAAGGTGAAAATATCACTTTTCCTGAAACGAAGGTAGTATTTATTTATTTTTCCCGGAAAAGAGGCGAACCTAATACAATATATTGATAATACTGATTTTGAGAATCAGAAACATTACGGAAGTTTTTCAAATTCATCATACAATATCAAGTTCATAGTGTCTCTCCCAATTCTTGAACAATCTTATCCTAACAAACACCATTTCAGAATTCCAAGAGGACCAAGCCTCAACAATGGGCCAAATTGATTTTGTAGCAAAATCAAAATGTATGACTGCATAGAGCAGTGATTGGATCACATCCAATCCAATGTTATCAAGATCATGTACAATTAAGTACCATGATATGTTTTAGAAGTAACAACAATAACTACCTAAATCCAAGTAACAGTAACAATTTCTAATGTAACAAAGGTAGTATCAAGTCATAGTTTCTGGTACTTGAATTTTAATTTGCAAAGACTATCTCACTATTTAATTGCATGCCAATAATTGTGTACTGAGCACCAAAAAACCCTGTATATTTAACTGATAAAATTGCAAAATAACCGACTCATTGTTAACTAAATACAGCATGGTACCATACAGATTTTGGGAATTCTTGAATCAAGAGCTGTTATTGACTAATCTTCCTCGCCCATGAAAGTGTAAAGTAGGGTTCATGTAATTACAGATTCAAAACACAAACAAAATCACCTGTTTGGCCAAGCATCAGAAATTGCAGGTAGTTAACACAAAATTTTCTAGACTGAGCTGGATTTGGTACCTAAAAGTTCTCTCGACTATATACATCATCTGCAAAATGAAATCATCCTGATAATTTTCTGAGTCTTTTCTCTGCGACTTTTGCAACCTTGTTCTGTGGTTCAAGGACGAGAGCATGCTTGAAATCTGCAAGAAGAGAGTTTAAAGTTGAGGAGAGCAATAACAAACAACAAGGGTGAACCCCAAATTCATTAAAAGACTATTCCTAACTGACAAACTTCGAAAACTAGCACGTAGAAGTCTCAATGTCTTGTGAGATCCGGGAAAACTTGCTCATAAATGTCCAGAAAAGCATTGAACCCATAATGAGTTGAACCAATTGTAACATCCCAGACACAAAGACATGGTTACTTCACTAAAAAAACAGGTATTCTACCTTCCGCGGCTTCTTTATAGCAGAATAGCATTTCTTTTGCAGTTCCTCGTCTTAAATATGCTTTCACATTCTGTTCAAAGAAAATGCTATAGTTAGACTTGTGTTGAATCATGGTCAACTTGAGTACTATTCATTTTTTACGAATTCAAATGAGAGAGCAATTGTGAGGTTGCATTTACCTTTTTATCAATTGATATTGCTTTTGTACAATCTGCATCAGCTTCTTGGTAGCTGCAGAAAGTGAAATAAGTGGTTTTTAGTTATGGAAAGTAACCACCTAATTAAGGTATCAGTAAATAAATAACGGAAATACATTATACCATCCTAATTCCAAATAAGCAGCAGATCGGTTGCAGTAGTAGGTTGCGGTTGAATCATTCAGCTTGATAGCTTCAGTATAGTAGTTCACAGCTTTGTTCCATTGCTTTCCCTTGAATGCAGCATTGCCCTGCAGAGTGATTATAGATTTAGAGTGACTCACAAAAGGATAATTTGGATCAAGTGAATAATCCCTTCCAAAATAAGAATGCAGAAAACAGTGTTCGGAAATTGGTCACAAAACGAATCTAGTAAAATTTAAACAACCAAACTGTACTTAGAAAATAGACAAATCTTGACCAGTAGGTAGATTTTATGAGGTACTCAAGCAGCCATGCTAACCTTTTCTTTCAAGAGTTCTGAAGTATCCATATCTCCGTCGGTGTCTGGTAGTGGTGAAGAATTTGAGGCAATGGTCACTTGCTCTTGTAGAGATGAATACATATCCAAAACAGTATCAAGAAGAAATTTATCTGCTCCATGAGACGCTACTAATGAAACTGACACAGGACAACCATCATGCATCCCTAGAGGGATAGTCACCTGCCATATCCAGGTAAAAATTAAGCTTTCTGCTTCGTAAGGTTACAAGCTCAAATCCATGTATTCTGTGGTAGTTCGAGAAATAGCGAAGAATCCACTCTAAGGTTAACAAGGGAACATGATACCTGGCAACAACCAGACATCCCTGCAATGCTCAATAGTGCAAAAGCTCTATCTTGGAACTCAGTGCACAGTTTCTTCTTTGCATTAAGTTTTAACGATAAATCTGATATTGTAGGAATTACTAGTATTCCATCATCCTGCAGACAAAGAATAAACCAAAATCAATAAAGGAGGTTAAGAAATTGGGGTAATAATGCCGTCAAGCATCACCAGAATAAAGAGTAGTATTTAGAAGTACCTGTAGAAGACTCTGGAGTGCAGATCGTAGTTCAGTCTTGACCTTGTAAAAGGTTTTAATGTTCTCATGGGTGGCTTTAGCTGCTTCAAGTACACGAGCAGAAATTTCAGGCCCTAACTTGGGCTTAGCTGTCTCGATCCATTCTTCATGATTTGTTTTGAATTCATATCTAAAAAAGTGATAAACATCAACGTTAGCAAACAACTAGAGGGCTGACACGTCACAAAACATTAATAAAGAAGGCAATAACATGCATATCAAAAAGCTTAGTGGTGACAACAAGAATATAGAACCAAGGATCATTATAACATTATTTAATGTACCTCTGCAGAAGTACCATGACACTAGACAAAGCCTTCAAAGTTGAAGTTCCATGTTGCAAGTTTGCAGAGGGCTCGTAAAATCCTTTTAAGCTTGATACATTTGAAGCTATATATTGACCAATATTTACATTCTTTGGTGGTAGATCTACAAAAGTCAAAGATTCATCAAGCCCAACTAATGTGTCAGGTAAAGCAGGAAGTTTCACTAGCAAACTATGAGTAGCATATCTAAAGAGAACTACCATACTGAAATTAGAGTTGGTTACTTACATCCAGAAAGGTTTTCGGTTGACTTCTTAACAACTTGTACTGATTTATGCTTAGGAACCTTAGAAAGCTGAAAACAATCTTCAGCAAAAATCAGACGCTTGGCCTTTTTAAGCCCTCCAGGTGACAGCCGGAGTAAAATTTGGCCAACCCGGTGTAAAATCGATGGATCACGAGCAAACCACCCTGAACATTATTGGAAAAAAAAAAATATGTTGCTTAAAAGAGAGAAATCAAAAGAAAAAGAACAGACAAAAACAGATGTATCCAAACATACAGCAAGTAAAACTGTAATCAGATTTTGATTTTTAACAATCACACATATACAACTGAAATAGATCCTATGGGATGTGGAAGGTGACTATCCCACTAGGGATGCATGATGGTTGTCCTGTGTCAGTTTCATTGATAGCGTCTCATGGAGCACATAAGTTTTTTGGATATGTATTCATCTCTACAAGAGCAAGTTTTTTTGGATATGGAAGGTGACTATCCCACTAGGGATGCATGATGGTTGTCCTGTGTCAGTTTCATTGATAGCGTCTCATGGAGCACATAAGTTTTTTGGATATGTATCCATCTCTACAAGAGCAAGCTTATCATTGCCTCAAATTCTGCACCACTACCAGACACAGACGGAGATATGGATACTTCAGAACTTTTGAAAGAAAAGGTACCATGTCTGCTTGAGTACCTCAGAAATCTACCTACTGGTCAAGATGTGTCTATTTTCTGAAGTACATTTAGGTCATTTAAATTTTACTAGATTCGTTTTGTGACCATTTTGAGAACACCTTAAAGAAGCTGTTCATCTGGCTGCTTATTTTTGCAAAACTTATTTTGGAAGGGATTATTCACTTGATCCGATCTATCCTTAAAGAGTCTCTTTAAATCTCTAATCACTCAGCAGGGCAATGCAGCATTCAAGGGAAAGCAATGGAACAAAGCTGTGAACTACTATACTGAAGCTATCAAGCTGAATGATTCGACCACAACCTACTACTGCAACCGATCTGCTGCTTATTTAGAATTTGGATGGTATAATGTATTTCCGTTATTTATTGATTGATACCTTATTTAGGTGGTTACCTTGTAACAACTCCACTACACTCCAAACATGAGAAGATTTAATTCAAAAGAGAGAAATCAAAAGAAGAAAAACAAAACAGACAAAAACAGATGTATCCAAACGAACAGCAGGTAAAACTGTGATCAGATTTTGATTTTTAACAATCACGCATATACAATCGAAAGAGATCCTATAGCAATCCTTCACATAAGAAAAGATTTCCGTAGTTTTCAAATATGACAAGTCAAGAAGGTGTTGACTGATACCTACCAAGTGCATCGCCATCCAAAACCTAATACTACTTTCAGATTTTGTTACAAAGAAGACTCATAAAGGTAAATATGACAATTCATTTAACCAAATTGGTACAATTAGTGCAACATTACTCACCAATGGTATCTAAACTTTGTGCATTTGGAAGAACTCCAACAGAAGAGACAGCCCCATGTGAAGGTCGGAATCCTAGAATCCCACAGAATGATGCTGGGGTTCTCACACATCCCAAGGTATCAGTACCTACAAACAAAGAAGAGACCTGTAAATGATCAACGAACTTGCATAGAAAAAAGCAATATGCGCGACATAGTAAGACTCAAATCAAAAATTAGATAGTTAGCCGACGTTGTTTGTATGTGCATTAACCAGAATGAAAAACAGTCCATCCCCTATAGGAGGTTTCTTGCCCCCAAATGAACATCAGCTTATAAATACTGTTCTATGGTAATAAATCGTTTCAGTAGTTGTTGGATTCTGTATGAATGTTCATAACTAAGAGTGCATTCAAGCTTAATCCAGAATATCTGGGAAGCTCCCGGCATTGTCTGGGCTTGTTGGTTGCCCAAGTGATCACACACGATAAAGTTGTCTCCGTATCAAAGAATCTAAATCTCGTCATGATACACTGATAGTATTATTAACTACCTCGTTATACCAAGACGTTATACAAAAATAGAAACTGAAGCTAACCAGAATGACATACCAATAGCAAAGTCGACAAGTTTAGCTGCAACAGCCACAGCCGAGCCGCTTGATGATCCACCAGGAATATGAGATGGAGTTAATGGGTTTGTAGGTGTACCATAATGCAAATTCTCTCCTGTAATTCTGCAATGCAACTCAAATACTCAACTTAACTACTCCCAATTCAACACAAAGAAGGGTAAAAATGTCCAATTAAAACAAAGAAATTTACCCAAATGCCAATTCATCCATGACAGTTTTCCCAACAAAAGTAGCTCCATTCTTAAGCATCCAAGTAACAACAAGAGCTGATTTTGCAGCTGGATCATGGGTTTTTTCCCAATCTGGATTCCCAAATCCACTCACATACTCCTTTATATCAAAACTGCAAAAATCAAAATTCTCAAAAATTGAATACCTAAATCTGACCAAGTTACAATTTTGATCAGTGATTTCTACACTGAAATCAAAAATCAACAAAGGGTTTCTCTTAGAAAAATCAAAAGAGACACAGAGAAAGAGAGAGGGAGAGAGATTACTTGTCATTGACGGCAAAAGTAAGTCCAGAAAGCGGCAAACGAGCTGCAGGTGGAGGCGGTTGAGGAAAAGGAAGAATCTCAAAACGATGTACAAAAGCACCGAAATCTTCTTTGATCACTGCTTTTTGATTATTTCTTCTTCTTCTGGTTTCACTATAGATCAAAATACCTGCAACTCCTATACCTATTACAATCCATGTTTTAGTACTTGTATTTGATAGTGCATTTTTTATAATCATTGATTTTGATTTCTCCAGTTTGAACGAATTCTAGGGTTTTTGAAAGGGTTTTTGGTTTTGGTTGTCTCCGGGTTTTACTTTCACAGAGAAGGAATCAAAATAATTTCATTTTTAATGAAAAAAAACTTGGGAAAGAAGAGAACTTACGGGGGCAGTGCTAAGTTACGCGGATGTGCGTTGTGTTCCGACTCTGAGAAAGGCTGGGCCTTGAACAGATACGGGTTTCCTTTAATCCGAAACACTTTGTAACCCATCTTTTATAGTCAATTTACGGAACGGTCCGCGAGTTATAACTCCAAAGGTGTCACTGTCCATATACAAAAACTCCAACAAAACAAATTGTTCACAAAAACCCCATTTAATATAAACTGTCTATATTACCCTTCTAATTTAAATCACCACAACAAAAACAAAAATCAACCACACTTTAATTCTTATTATATTGTCAGCCCCAACAAGAAATAAACAACCACCAATAAGCACCGCCGCCACCGATAACCACCGCCACCACTTTCGACCACCTCCGACCACCGCCAACGCCACCTTCCACCACCGCCGCCACCGACCACCGCCGCCAACTCCGACCACCACCTTCGCCGCCGCCACAAACCACTACCGTCCCACCGACCACCACCACCACCGCTCCGCCGCCGCCACCACTGACCGCCGCCGCCACCACCGACCACCACCCCGCCTGCCGCCGCCACCACTGACCGCCGCCTGCCACCGCCGCCACCACCACCGACCACCACCGCGCCGCCGCCCGTCGCCGCCACCGATACTACGCAATTGCACCACCACTGCCAGCCACCCTACCATCCAGCACCACCATTGTCGACCACCACCGCCACCGCCACCACCTCCGACCACCACCACCACCACCACCACGATACTACGTAATTGCACCACCAATACCAGCCACCCTACCATCCAACACCACCACTGTCGACCACCGCCGACCAAAACCAGCACCACGACCGCCCACCACCACCACCTCCCAAAAATACGATGAAACCAATTTTGGTTTCATCATAAATACGATGAAACCGATTTTGGTTTCATCATAAATACGATGAAAACCGATTTTGGTTTCATCTTGGTTTCGTGAGAAATCACCTGCAAGAAATTTTTTAAGAGGTATTATACATCTTTATGGATAGAAATTCATTGTTGAAATACGATGAAACCGATTTTGGTTTCATCATAAATAAGATGAAACCATAATTGGTTTCTGCGCTTCAACAGCAATACCACCTCCGCCGCCGCCCACCGTCGCCGCCGCCCACCACCACCGCGCTACCATCGTTAATGCTAACCACCACCGCCACCAACGACCACCATCGTCGCCGAGCAACACCACCAACCAGCCGCCGCCACAAAAAATGAATTTCATTGATCAATATTCAAGAAAATAAGAAAAAAATGATGAAACCAAACAGAAAAATGATGAAACCAAAAGTGGTTTCACCAAAAATAGATGAAACCGAAATTGATTTCATCATTTTTTCGCATATTGTCGTTTCACCTATACAAATTTCAGTGATGAAACCAAACACGCCGACTTCCAAGTCAGGCCGAATAAACTAGGAAAAAAATCAGGTGAAACCAAAATTTGGTTTCATCATAAAAAAACACAAATAAGATGAAACCTGTCACCACCGTCAACTTTTATGGAGCAATCAAAATCTGGAGTTTCAGATTCTCCCGCAACAATGGTACCGGTGAGAACCTTCCTTCTCTTCTTCGTGACATCATCACTGTCAAAATTCTCATTTTCCAATGAGCCTTGGAAATATTGAACTCGTTTACGGATCCTCTAAGGTGAGGATGCAGCAGGAAAATATCTTCACCTTGGGGTTTTCCTATTCAGTAATTTTGTCCAAAAGACATGAGACGGATCTTCATAACTGACTGTATTTCCAGCTCACCAGGTAAAGAAATATCTCTAGAATATGTCCTTCTAGTTCACCAACAAAAATTGGTTTCGTCAACATAAAATCTGAAGAAAAAAAACACATATTAGATGAAACCAAAACTGGTTTCAATAAAAAAAATATTATTATATCACCAACAAATTGGTTTCGTCGACAAAAATTAGCAAAAATTAGATGAAAACAAAATTGTTTTCATCATAAATAAGATGAAACCATAATTGGTTTCGTGCAAAATGTCTATTCAACTACAAGAAAAATTACTGGAGGTATATACATGTCCATTGATAAAAAGACGTCATTGAAATGTCATGATTGACATGGCATGCCATGTCCATTGAAAAACTAATCAAAAGATGATAAAGACATGCAAATAAAAATGAACACCTATGCGGTTATGGGAATTATACGACAGTGGCGCTACCCAAATACTAATATATGCTTAAGAAAGCAGTACGACAGATGGCGACAACCCGAGTACTACTGTTCGAATCAGGAAAATATGTTAGGGTAACTAATGTTGCTTTATCTTTCATGAGTCTGACTATAGCAGGCATCACCTTCATTAAAAAAATATATGAAATGTCAGGATTCATTGTGCCAGGGTTCGGTCAATAAACTTGCATAGCAAAGAAAAAATAAGACCCCGGTCTGTGAAGCTCCATCAGGGAGTATTTATGACTGGTTTGGTGAGGATGAATAATTTTCCAAGTTGTCGGTCAGAACATAGCATCATGTGAGACTATTAACCATTTCAGTTAAATCTACAATTGGGGTTTAGTGCCCAAAGTTGCAATCCTACTTTCAGTTCAGTTGCAGGGTAGGGCCAAAACAAGACATGTAAGGATGTCAGGGTAGGGCATCAGAGTACATGCTCACATGACCACTGCACATACTTCGCCAGCACAAGACATTTATTGTCCCACAGGTAGAATTAAACACTGGTAACATCATCTTTGTCAAGTAAAGACCAGTTTAACCACGCAGAAAACGATGAAAACCACCGCTATACAAACCACGAAGTCCAAAATCCCAACATAAACTTAATTGCATCCAAATTGAAATCTTAAAGCATGACACCTATTCTAAGGCATTTTACACCCACAAACATGATCAAGTTTCTCCTACCTTTGTTCATTCATGGTATTTTTTTGTTTGATAGGCATAATATCTTCTTCGTAAGCATTATGGACCACAACTCTACAAAATTAATTAATCGTAAAATCCTAATCATGCCGTAAAACATTCAATTAACCGTGGTTTCAACTGCGCTTCTAAAAAAATCTGTTGCAGGAATTTTCAACACAATTCACAAATTATCCAAATTCACAAACATAAGCACACAACTATAAGATGAAAATTCCACAAATGCAATAAGAAGCATGGCGAAAACTAACCATACTCCCCCACCGATCACAAGCATCGATATTGGCTTTCCGACTCAACAACATCTTAACAACATCCACATGCCCGTCACAAGCAGCAATATGCAGCGCAGTCCTTCCATCCAAATCAATACTATTCACATCCGTCCCTTCCTTCAACAATTCCTCGACACCTTTCACATCACCTTGACAAGACAAAAACAACCATTTTATCTTCGAGTTAAGATTTTCAGGAACGGTGAGTTCATCAACAATAACATTTACAACAAACCACTTTTTCTTGTATAAAAATTCATTTTTTTTACCTACAAAAACCCAATTTAAATTCAATTCATTTTTCAAACTAAAAATTAATAAGAAACTGATTACATTTCATATATTAGGCCAATTTCCAGCACCACCAGGTATCATTGGAGATGTTAATCTCCACAATTCACTTATATTGACTAGTATCCTTGAATTATAATTCTAAGGACGGTCTATTCTCAATTTCCCCCAAATTATTTCAACATCAAACCTTCAATTCATCAATTTATACTCATAGATTTTGCAATTAAAAAGAAAAAAAATAAACAAAAACTCACAATTCAACATTAAAATTTTCTTAAAATTGAACTAAATTTCGATAAACAAAGATCTAATAAAACCAAAAATTACCTGAATAGTTTCATCATCACCAAACTGATTCAACGAATCCTCACCAATATCCACCTCACTTTCATCATCATCTTCACCATCATCATCATCATCATCATCAAATTCACCATTATTAATCAAACCTAAAGCTCTCTGACCATTTCAAAAAAAAAACCTAATTCCGAATTTTGTTTTTATAATCAATGGAATAATTGAAGTTCTTCTGTGTATATCCGCGAATATTGGTGTTGCTTTCAGAGTAGAAAGATGAGGTGCTTCCAGTGATGATGGTGGGGAAGGAAGAGATGGAGGTGTTGTTGATGTCATATGTGGTTTGGTGGCGGCGGAGATGATGCTGGTGGCGATCTGAAATCGTAGTAGGAAAAAAAGAAACAGAAGTGTTGGCGAGGGAGGACAGGAAGAGGCAGAGGGGATCGTGGCAGATCTGGAAGTGACAGTGGCTTAGTGGTGGTGCTGCGATCGGAGGAGTTTCTGGTGGTGGTAGGGGGAAGAAAAAAGAAATGAAACTATTAAACGAGAGGAGAAGAAGGATCGATAAGGATATATATGCTAAAGGGTAGGATTGAAATTATAAAAATTAATAAAATCTAAATTTAAATATTTTAATTTGAAATGGAGTTTTTATGTCAATTTTAAATGATATGGTTTTTATGTGTCCCAAATAATATGGCTGGATTTTTTGTACCACAAAGTTGGTCACCTAGGTGTTTTGTCACTAGTTTTGTTTACAGAACTTCGTTTTTTTTTATCGGTCAAAAGGAAGATTCATTCAAAGTAAGGTATTTAAGGAGGGTAATTTAGACCAATAAATACAACTGAAATAAAAAAGAGAAACCGACATGGGAATCGGTCACCAAAAGAAAACGAAAATAGTTGCAAAACTTGATTTGCTTTCAAAATAGTTATATGGAACCAGTAAAATATTGTAATATGATGCACACCCGTTGCATAAGGCTTTAAGAATTTATCGATATTTTTTTCAAGGTGTCTCTTATACAGTTGTTGAATGTTTAATATTTATGTTTTTAATTCAGATTTATCAACACGTAACTCCTAGTAATCCATGTGCTTTGTGCGTGGAATTAAATAACTGAAGTTGTGATGAGTGCAAGAGAGGTGTGCAGTAACAAGATTGAAGAATTATGCTTGAAATATTGTGGGGATTACAAGAAATTTTGGTAGGTTGATGAAGGTATTACACGAGAATTAAATGGCTTATAATACCAAACATTAATAATCAGTTCACAACGATTCGTGAACTGTTCCCATTTGAACTTACAGTTTGCGAACTGGTTTGCCAACCTTCCTGGATTTCTGAAACACATATATCTATGGTTTGCGAATTAGTTCGGCAACCTACCCTGAGTAGAAATATTAGACAGTTCAATATTTATCTCTTACGATGTTTGAAACATTCCCACGTGGTAAAATCATTTCCATGGGCCATTTTCATTTGATCCATAAATTAATTCATACGACATCTTTGCAAAATCATATTTATTTTTTACAAGACAAGCTTGACTCGAAATTTCTTATTTGTAAATCTACTAGAAGTCATACCAACATCGTCTTAAGAAGATAGAATGGTAAGATACTAAGTAAAATAGAACGGTCCAGTCTTCACATACCTGATACAAAAAAAATTCAAATGTCGTCGTTGATCTTCAGTCTTCAAGGGTGATGTCTGATACTCAACTACCAAATTCTAATCTAGTCTGAGATTTGAAATCAAGGTATGATTTTGATCAACTAACATTAACAACATGCTTGATCGAGGGATCAATCGAGCATTGCTCTAACACAATTGATAGCAATAAGTTTCAAAAAATTTTGAACTGTATGTTAGATTGTGTTTGTCTTTTATCTCGATAAGAAAAAGATCCAGATTAAAAAACTATCAGGTAAACGATAGTACTGGGTTCATGAATCTGTAAGTGAATTCTTCAAAGTCGTAACCTATAATACACTTCTATGAAGAACCTAGGTTATATTCTATGTAGAACTTAGGTTATAAAGGACGACTCTATCTTAGCAACTATTACACAAGTGCTACGGATTTAGAAATCCAGTCACAAGAGTCTCCCTATTGATAGATTTTCCAGGCTCTTGAAAGCTTTGGATTCAATCTAAGATAGCTTGAGATCCAAGCAAACACGTTCTCAAATTAAAATTCAGATGAAATTCTTATTAGGAATTCGTGTAAGCATGTAAGAAATATGCTTTTAAATTACACATAAGAATATGCATTATGGTCAAGAATTCAAGAACCGTGCACAATGATGGTTCATAGTGGCTCAATAGCCTTTGAACTAAAAAACACATGATGATGTTCACCAAAACTCAAGACTAATAATTAATCCACAACCATAAAGTGAATTTGTAAATAATTTTTTTATATAAAGTTTCTATGAGAATTGTAGCAAAGTCTAATATTGTATAGAATTCAGACAAATTTGTCTTAAAAGGGTCATAGTTTGTTTACTTACGCTAATCTGAAACTGGATAGGTTTGCAAACCTCAGAAAGTTCGCGAAGTCAGGTCAAAAGGGTTTGCAAACCTCGGTTGTTCAAGAAATTCGGGCCACAAAGGTGTTTGCAGTTCACGAAGGTCAGTTGGTAATGGTTTGCAAACCTACCTAATTTTGGAACTCAGATATAAAGCGTTTGCAGAACAGGTTTGTGAACCTCTACAGACTGCAGAATTCAGATTGACCTTGGTAAAACATACAAGTATGTTTATATAGCGCCAACAAGTTCTTTTTCTCACAATATGAAACATTATCAATAGCCATTTACAGTATGCACTCACATTAAATCATCATGATTTGAGTGTTACGATGAATTCATAATGAGAGGGGATAATAAATCAGCATAAAACAAAGAGGACAATGTGATATAAGCTGGGAGACAAGAAGATTCGAAAGGAAATAAGGAGATAGGAATGAAAATCAAGGGAAATGTGAAGATGAAGGTAGAGAGGGAGAAATATCATAGAAGATTTGGGGAGATATATATCTTTAGTAAAGTAGTAAGAATCGTGACAACGATACCGATGAGAGTCACAAGGACCTAGATAGAAGAGGTAAAAAAATAAAGGGTTATTAAAAAGGTCGAATTTTAACTTATTAATCCTACATTTCCCTTGCTTGTATATTTCATCGTGAAGTTAAACTTCCTAGAGATTTTGAGTATCCTAAAACTAGAAAACGAAAGTATTTTATTATTTTAGTTATCTCCCGTAAGAGAACTCTGGCAAATCCTCCTGTCCACGATTTATCCATATGATCTGTAACATGCGTCCCACAAGAATTAAACATTAACATACTAAAAATTACACCATAGAACATGCACAACCTCACGCATGTTATTAATATGCTTATAAATCTCTTTAAGAAAATACCAATTTTCACGTACAAATTTAAAATTTCCGCCGAAAGAATGAAAAAAATGACTTAAAAATGACTTAGAGCAAGAACTTTGGTAGTGTTTTTCTTAGCTGAAAAACATAACTTAAAAAATCAAGGTAGGAAAAAATGACAACCACTATGGATGTTAGTTAACAGAAGTTTCAGCCTAGTGTAAATTGAGTTACCCTTGAAATCAAAGGTTAACCTTGATTAGATATCCCATTTAATTTTCCATTGGCTGTGGCATAAGCAAGAGAAACGAGTATTTTAGTTTTGAATAAAAAATTCATAAACAAAAACCCTTCGTTTCATTTATAATTGTTTGTTTTTTACCTGAATGGAGAATCACAATTGTTAATCCCAAAAGTTGGAATAACATCAACGTAGGAAATTCTAATCAGGACAATAATTAACGATGATGAATATGATGAAGATCAAAACTTGGATTTTCTTGTTCGATTCACTCACAGAAAAAGAAATTGTCATATCCCGGAGGGAAGTCCTTATCAACAAGCTCTGGTACGTAGGATGGCTGTTAGGCTATTCAGTAGCTTAGGATTTAAGTTTTTCACTTAAATCAATTAGGGTTAGTCATTTTTGAATTTTGTATGCTTTTGATCTTCCCACGTATAAGTCCACTCGTTGCCAGAGAGTTAGAATTAGGGTTTCTCCTTCCTTATTTATCGAAGTAAAGTTGTATTGATAAGACAATGAATAAGAACTCATGAAATAGGCTGCACTATTGGAGTGTAGAGTCACTATCAATATTTTTTTTTTCTTTGTGTACTATCTATGTTCATCACAATTGGTATCACAAATGGGTTTTTATTATGAAAGGACCGACGATCCAACGATTAAAGATGTTGATGCTACTACACGTGAACTGAATAATCTACTGAAAAATCTGGCAGATAATCACACCCGTGATTCTTTAGTTCGTGCTTCTGAGGCTAAGGCACATGGTGAAATGTTAACCAAACTTGTTTCTATATCTGAAGAAAACTGAACTAGTTTTATACTCTTATATATATCTTATCCAGATCCCCTCTCCTTCCTTCATTTCAACACTATCACCACCTTCAGGACAAACATATCAATCACATAATATCTCACATCCTGGTATTCACTCTAATCATCACTTGAAAACCCCTTAGTTGGATTTTCCTAGATTCACTGGTGACCTACCAAGGAGCTGCATAAGTAAATGTAAGAGGTTTTTTTTCAGATCAACAAAGTGGAGGAGGCGCAAAAACTGAGTTTGCATCTATGTACTTAGAAGCTAAAACATATTCTTGGTACTTGGACTTTCATATACTGGTAAAGATTTTATCCCTTGGCCTATGTTTTTTTTGATGCTATTTGTGGGAGATTTGAAGATCTAGCTAATGGAAACATTACTTGACTGGACACCACTTTATTATCAATAATGATTAACAAAGCATTAAATACTTCATGAATCAGAAGATAACTACAATTCTGCAACAAAGGTAGCTGATGAAGCTTTTGGGTTTCAATTACATCATAAACCATAAGAAGGGGTTAGAGAACAAGACAGCTGATGCTATTTCCAGACTCCATGTAGATGATACTCCTTCTACCTCCAATGCTACCACTACATCATCTCATAGTTTGGATGAAGACATCATACAGAGCTATGAACAAGATACTAATTGGGCATCCCACATCATTCCTCAACTGTTGGTGATAGATACTTCTGTTACACACTACACTTACATTGATGGTATATTAAGGTACAAGGAAAGAATTTATGTGGGTACTTCTAATGATATAAGACAACTTATCATGAGATATGTTTACTCATCTGCCACTAGAGGACACTCAGTTATACAGGTCAGTTACAAGAGAGCTAAGCCTTTTTTTTTACTGGAAAATAACTCAAACAAGACACTCTAGTCTTTGTGACTCACGGTGATAACTGCCAAAGAAATAAAGGGGAGCATACACACCCAACTGGCTTGCTATAACCGCTGCCTATTCCATCCCAAGCTTGGAATCACATCTCCATGGATTTCATAGAAGGTCTTCCTAAATCTACCAAGGAGGATGTTATCTTAGTGGTGGTGGATAGATTCACCAAATATGCCCACATCATAGCTCTTGCACATCCTTTTAATGCAATCACTGTGGCTCAGGAGTTCCTAAGCAACATCTTCAAACTCCATGGGTTACCAGCCTCAATTCAGAGACAAGGTTTTTACCAGTAGATTTTGGCAAGATATTTTCAGAACCTTAGACACTAAACTGCATCCCAACACTGCTTACCACCCTCAGATAGATGGATAAATGGAAAAGGTAAATGCATGTTTGGAAAGTTATTTGAGGTGCATGACAGGCCACAAACCAAAGCAGTGGTGCAGCTGGATCCCTCTAGAAGAATGGTGGTATAACACCAACCATCACACTATTCAATGCCTTGTACATGTGTTCTCCTCCACATTTAGCCTTCCCTGCTGAAGCCACAACCTCATTTGTAGTTGTTGAGGAGTATTTGCAGCATAGAGATGTTATGATAAACATCTTAAAGGAATCTCTCAACAAGGACAAGAACAAATGAAGATATATGCGGATAAGACAACAACTGATAGGACATTTGAAGATTCAATTCACATAAAGTTACAATCTTATGGATAGTCATCCATGGCAATAAGGCGTAACTCTCAGCTCACTACTATGGACCATTCACTATTTTGGGTAAGATAGGCCAAGTGGCATACAAGCTGTCATCTACCTTCTCAGTCTAAGATCCACCCAGTCTTTCATGTGTCACAATTGAAGAAAAATATAGGTGCTTTTGCTACAACAATGACCGCCCTTCCGCTAGTCGATGATGAAGGAGAGATGGTCTTTCTGCTTGTAGCTTCCTTGGATTTCGACAGCTAACAGTCGAGGTACTTCAGTCTCTCAAGTTCTTATTCAATGGTCAAATACTACACCAAATGATGCTACTAGGGAGGATGTAGAAAATGTTGAAGCATACTTCCCAGAATTTCAGCTTTGAGGGAAACCCTGATCTCAACCAGGGGGTATTGTCATGTCCCAGAAGGTAGCCGTTGTCAACAAGCTCTGGTGGGATGGATGTTAGGCTATTCAGTAACTTAGGATTTAAGTTTTGCATTAATTAGTCATTTTAATTCAGTTAGGGTTAATCAACTTTGAATTTTTTAGGCTTAGAATTAGGGTTTTTCCTTCCTTATTTATTGAAGTGAAGTTGTATTGATAAGATAATGAATAAGAACTTATGAAATAGGCTGCGCTCTTAGCGTGTAGAGTGACTATCAGTCTTCTTATCTTGGTATACTACATACGTTCATCACAGAAACATGTGGTTTTAGTCATTTGAGTTCATTCACAAAAACATGAATTAGAAAAATTACCATCTCATATAAATTCACTTAGATTTGCTTGTTCAGTCAATTATCTTTGTTTACATATCTACCGAATTGAGTTTTATCATTCTAGTTCGTTCATTGAATCATTGATTAAGAAAAATTACTCTTTGATTCCATTGAAGGTCAAACAGAAAATATATTTTGAACCAAAACTAGATTGTCACATAAGATGAAAACATCATTACAAGCGTTAAGCCATGACTCACCAACATTATAGATATATAATTCCCATCAACCATAACTTAACCGATCATTAGAAGAGGAAAAATTGGCACTGTAATGATTGCTTATTGCTAGATTATAAAGAAGAAAAACACCTACCCTGGTGCTACCTCTTAGCTGTGTCATGCTTCCGAAAGGAAAATTCTAAACTAACTACTTTGATCAAACAACGTAAAAACCGACTCCATATAAAATATTTGTTTCAACATGTCTCATGACATTCGGATGGGATCCACCATTCCACAACAACCGATTCACCATTTCCTTCTTTTTGTGATATGACATTGCTTGATAGCGGTTTGTTTAGAGCTATGTTTCCTAAACCAACACAACTGAGGGTACTTGGCAGGCGGCATCTTAGAGCTATTTTAAACGTGTTCTACTGTATTTCTTGATTAATATAATTCTTGTTTACATTAAAAAAAAAAAAAAAACTGAGGGTTATAAAGTATATCTTGGCAGGCGGCATCAGCAGCCTTTAGTCATAAAGTGGTAGTATATATAGATAGAGTCAGGGTTGGGCTACTTGTACTTATCTCGACCGTAAAGACGGAGCGGATTTCTAGTCGTATTTATAATAAGAGGCTTTAGCCTTTTCACTTCCCCCAAATCAAAATCTTCTGAGTAAACCAGACCATGGATTCCGAAACCCTAATTTCATCTTCTGCTCCCCCAAATCAATTAGATCATCATCATCCTGATTCAGAAACCCTAGCTCCTCCTCCAGAAACCCTAGCTACAGATCCCGAAACAGCAAATCGAGAAGAAGAGCAACAACAGAATCAATTGGTATCTCAAAACGGCGGTGGTAGTAGCGGTGGTGCGAATGAGAAAGATGGTTCAGGAGGCGGCGGTGGTGGTGGTGAAGAAGAAACAAACAGTAGAAGGAAACGTCGGAGTAGATGGGATCCACCGACTGAATCTGAAAACGCTGATTCTGGAACTCGAAAGAGGAAATCCCGTTGGGCAGATGATGATCCAAAACCAGTAATTCAACTTCCAGATTTCATGAAGGAATTTACAGGTACTATGGATCTTGATCCAGAAGTTCAAGGTCTTAATATACGATTGTTAGAAATTAGTAGATTATTATCATCTGGATTACCATTAGATGACCGTCCTGAAGGTGCTCGTTCACCGTCACCTGAACCTATTTATGATAACATGGGTGTTAGAATTAATACTAGAGAATACCGTAATCGGGAGCGATTGACGAAAGAACGGTCTGATATTATCAGTCAATTGATTAAACGAAACCCTGCGTTTAAGCCTCCAGCTGATTATCGTCCTCCAAAGCTTCAGAAGAAGTTGTATATACCTATGAAGGAGTATCCAGGGTACAATTTTATTGGTCTTATCATTGGTCCAAGGGGAAATACACAGAAGAGAATGGAAAAGGAGACTGGTGCAAAGATTGTTATCCGCGGCAAGGGTTCGATTAAAGAAGGAAGGTTACAGCAGAAACGTGATTTGAAACCGGATCCTGCTGAGAATGAAGATTTACATGTGTTGGTTGAAGCCGAGACTCAGGATGCACTTGAGGCTGCTGCAGGGATGGTGGAGAAGTTGTTGCAGCCAGTTGATGAGGTGCTTAATGAGCATAAGAGGCAGCAGTTGAGAGAACTTGCTGCTTTGAATGGAACCATAAGGGATGAAGAGTATTGTAGGTTGTGTGGTGAACCTGGTCATCGTCAGTATGCTTGTCCTGCTCGTACCTCAACTTTTAAGAGTGATGTTCTTTGTAAAATTTGTGGAGATGGAGGTCATCCTACCATTGATTGTCCCATGAAGGGCACTACTGGAAAGAAAATGGATGATGAATACCAAAATTTCCTGGCGGAATTAGGTGGTAGCGGTCCTGAATCAATGACCAAGCCAAATTCAGCAGTGGCTCTTCTCGGGGCTGGGTCTAATAGTTCAGGCAGTGTTCCTCCATGGCAAAGTGGTAACAACTCCGGAGGAGGGGGTATTGGGTCTGCAACACAACCAGGTTTAATGACAAATGGGGCCAAGACCGGGAAGGATTATGATGACACAAATTTGTACATTGGGTATTTGCCACCAAATCTTGATGATGATTCGTTAATTCGTCTGTTCCAACCCTTTGGCGATATTGTGATGGCTAAAGTTATCAAGGATCGGGCGACAAATGTAAGCAAAGGTTATGGTTTTGTGAAGTATTCTGATGTTGCACAGGCGAATCAAGCTATTGCTAGTATGAATGGCTACCCTCTCGAGGGGAGAGTGATTGCTGTTAGGGTTGCAGGTAAACCTCCTCCGCCTGCGGTGCCATCTGGACCTCCAGCTCACAAGATGCCTACTTACCCTGGTCAAGATCAGGCTATGGGAGGATATGCTTCTCAGCAATTCACATCTGGTGGACCTCTTCCGAATCCACCCCATAGTGGCTACATGGCGGCACCAGTTCCTTGGGGGCCACCTCCTCCGTATGCTCCCTATGCCCCACCCCCTCCTGGTGCAAATATGTACAATCCCGTGCAAGGTCAGTCTATGCCACCTTATGGTTCACCATATCCTCCAACACACCAAACCACGCCTCCTGGTGCACCTCCTAGTGATGGGCAACAGAGCTTCCCCCCTGGTGTTCAATCCCAAAATACTCAACCCCCACCTTCTAATATGTATGGAATGCCTCCAAATCCCTCATACCCCCCACCAAATTACCCATCTTATTATGCTGTACCTCCTCCTCCTCCTCCTGTATCACATTCAATGGGTGACCACTCACAAAACATGGCTGCTGTTCCTTGGGCCTCAAATCCACCAGCGCCTCCACCTGTTTCATCTGCCGAGCAGACATCTTCTGGTGTTGAGGCTGAGTATGAGAAGTTCATGGGGGATCTGAAATGAAGCGGTTCAGATCTTGAGATCGTAAGCAATTCCAATTCTACCTTTGCATTTTTTAATGGATCTTACTTTTTCATGCATTTATTTGCTAATCCTAATGATAGATGACCAAGGGAGCAACTAGGGTTCGTATAACTTGTTTCTAGCTAATGATTAGTGCTTTAACGTGTTGCTGGCAATTGAATTCTTTGATTGGTTTTAGCAGAGACACTGTCAGCTACAAATTAAATCGCAGAGTCCTGCATGATGCTGTCTGGAGTTCATTCTTTTTTGAATAGCTTCTAGTTCTCGACCATGAGCATTACTGTTTCTCATATATCACTCTTTTGACTCTTCTTGCTATCATTGTACTTTTCTGGCAGGCGTGAGATTATTTGGAGCTGTTGTGAACCTGCTTTCTTACCTATTGCTATGACACAACTTGGTTGAAGTTTCAGACTCACGTCATTAACTTTGTTGTGCTATTATGAAAAATGCAGAGTCTCGCTGGGCAAAGTTTTACTGCTGCTTCCCCCTGAAGGCCCTATGATGCTAACAGTTTCTTTGCTTTATTCCTTTTATGAATATGGGAGACTAATTGCTGATGATTTGGTGTTTTTTGTTTTTGAGATGGGTTTTTACTTAATTTTCTTGGTTAATATTTATCTTTGATCTTATTGGCTTAATAGCTCTGGTTCTGTATTAGCTACTAAATCAGCTGTTAGTGTGGGGTACGTGCAGAGAACTCTTTTCGTCTAATTCTAGCCTATATTTCCTATTTAATAATGTTGGTAGTCTGATGAGGTTCTTTAGTTATTTGTGGCAGGGCGATGGATGGGCTTCTGTAGCTCTAGTAATTGACCCTATGAATCTAGTTTTAAGTCTTGTAAATTAGTAGTAAACTTTTTTTAAATCTTTTTGTTGTTTTTGGCCAGTGACAGAGTTAGGTGTTGTGGGTTTTGGTAGAAGAAAACAGAAATACTTTCTTCTTCCAACTTCTTAAAAGAAACCCACATCTCTGGTTTTGAAATTAGGGAGATAAATCTTTGATGAGAAATTCTCATTGGGTAAATCTCTAAGAGGCAAGGCATGAAGGGGTGAACAGAGTAATGGGTTCCAAGAGTAATAGACTAGCATGATGTTACTGTTAATGGGTTCTGTTCAAGTAGTTGGTACTTATTGGTCATCATATTTTTACCTCAAAGAGAACTTTGCATGCATTTGTGTCGGAATCCTGGGATGGAGACTCAAATGCCCCGAACTACAGGGTTCACAATTAGTTGCAGCAAACAATGGCAAACAATGATGTTGTGTTGAAGGGATGGTTGTAAAATCCTGCTGGAAAAGAAACCAATCCTGGGTATTACCAAGGAGCAGATGAAGTAACTGGAGAAGTTTCCTCTGTTTTTCTTAAATTTGTGGGACAGGAGATTACCCAGGTTATGCTGGAGTTCGTTGGTTGATTTCAGGTACTGGTGCGGGTTACAATGCCTGTGGTGCTAATGGAGAAAAGTGCTTGTTGCCAGCAATGATTTGATCTTTCTACCTCAACTTGCTCGCTTTGGTCTAGTAAAATAAAATAAGATATGTACACACTTCTAGAGATCAAGAAAAAAGCAAAAACTTCTCTTGCGAAAATCATGTTATGTCAATTTGACTAAACTGCTTGATAAACCGCCTGGGTGAGGATATTTTTGTGGCTTTTCACTTTATAAAATCCAATTAACGGCATTGAAGAAGTGAAATGCAAATTTCTCCGGGCTTCAAAACTAAATTGTTTGATAAAATTTGCACTTCTGTAAGGATATATTTATGGCTTTTTCGGTTTATAAAATCTAAGTAATGGCTTGATAGATGTGAAATGTGCGAGTAGTGCTAGTGCAAAATTCGCGACAGAAAATGTTGGTCCTTGTCGGTGTGGCCACGTTAGGCTTACTTTTACTCGTGAAAAAAAAATTGGGGACGGGAGAGGCTCGTTAGCCTTTTTTTTTTCCTCCAGACTTCAAAATTAAATTGCTTGATAAAATTTGCACTTCTGTAAGGATATATTTATGGCTTTTTCGGTTTATAAAATCTAAGTAACGGCTTGATAGATGTGAAATGTGCGAGTAGTGCTAGTGCAAAATTCGCGACAGAAAATGTTGGCCCTTGTTGGTGTGGCCACGTTAGGCTTACTTTTACTCGTGAAAAAAAAATTGGGGACGGGAGAGGCTCGTTAGCCTTACTTTTTTTTCTCCCGGCTTCAAAACTAAATTGCTTGATAAAATTTGCACTTCTGTAAGGATATATTTATGGCTTTTTCGGTTTATAAAATCTAAGTAACGGCTTGATAGATGTGAAATGTGCGAGTAGTGCTAGTGCAAAATTCGCGACAGAAAATGTTGGCCCTTGTTGGTGTGGCCACGTTAGGCTTACTTTTACTCGTGAAAAAAAAAATTGGGGACGGGAGAGGCTCGTTAGCCTTACTTTTTTTTCTCCCGGCTTCAAAACTAAATTGCTTGATAAAATTTGCACTTCTGTAAGGATATATTTATGGCTTTTTCGGTTTATAAAATCTAAGTAACGGCTTGATAGATGTGAAATGTGCGAGTAGTGCTAGTGCAAAATTCGCGACAGAAAATGTTGGCCCTTGTTGGTGTGGCCACGTTAGGCTTACTTTTACTCGTGAAAAAAAAATTGGGGACGGGAGAGGCTCGTTAGCCTTACTTTTTTTTCTCCCGGCTTCAAAACTAAATTGCTTGATAAAATTTGCACTTCTGTAAGGATATATTTATGGCTTTTTCGGTTTATAAAATCTAAGTAACGGCTTCGTAGATGTGAAATGTGCGAGTAGTGCTAGTGAAAAATTCGCGACAGAAAATGTTGGCCCTTGTTGATGTGGCCACGTTAGGCTTACTTTTACTCGTGACAAAAAAAATTGGGGATGGGAGAGGCTCGTTATCCTTACTTTTTTTTCTCCCGGCTTCAAAACTAAATTGCTTGATAAAATTTCCACTTATGTAAGGATACATTTATGGCTTTTTCGGTTTATAAAATCTAAGTAACGGCTTGATAGATGTGAAATGTGCGAGTAGTGCTAGTGCAAAATTCGCGACAGAAAATGTTGGCCCTTGTTGGTGTGGCCACGTTAGGCTTACTTTTACTCGTGAAAAAAAAAATTGGGGACGGGAGAGGCTCTTTAGCCTTACTTTTTTTTTCTCCCGGCTTCAAAACTAAATTGCTTGATAAAATTTGCACTTCTGTAAGGATATATTTATGGATTTTTCGGTTTATAAAATCTAAGTAACGGCTTGATAGATGTGAAATGTGCGAGTAGTGCTAGTGCAAAATTCGCGACAGAAAATGTTGGCCCTTGTTGGTGTGGCCACGTTAGGCTTACTTTTACTCGTGAAAAAAAAATAATTGGGGACGGGAGAGGCTTGTTATCCTTACTTTTTTTTCTCCTGGCTTCAAAATTAAATTGCTTGATAAAATTTGCACTTCTATAAGGATATATTTATGACTTTTTTGGTTTATAAAATCTAAGTAACGGCTTGATAGATGTGAAATGTGCGAGTAGTGCTAGTGCAAAATTCGCGACAGAAAATGTTGGCCCTTTTTGGTGTGGCCACGTTAGGCTTACTTTTACTCGTGAAAAAAAAAAATTGGGTACGGGAGAGGCTCGTTAGCCTTACTTTTTTTTCTCCCGGCTTCAAAACTAAGTTGCTTGATAAAATTTGCACTTCTGTAAGGATATGTTTATGGATTTTTCGGTTTATAAAATCTAAGTAACGGCTTGATAGATATGAAATGTGCGAGTAGTGCTAGTGCAAAATTCACGACAGACAATGTTGGCCCTAGTTGGTGCGGCCCCATTAGGCTTACTTTTACTCGTTAAAAAAAATAAATTGGGGACGGGAGAGGCTCGTTATCCTTACTTTTTTTTCTCCCGGCTTCAAAATTAAATTGCTTGATAAAATTTGCACTTGTATAAGGATATATTTATGACTTTTTTGGTTTATAAAATCTAAGTAACGGCTTGATAGATGTGAAATGTGCGAGTAGTGCTAGTGCAAAATTCGCGACAGAAAATGTTGGCCCTTTTTGGTTTGGCCACGTTAGGCTTACTTTTACTCGTGAAAAAAAAAATTGGGTACGGGAGAGGCTCGTTAGCCTTACTTTTTTTTTCTCCCGGCTTCAAAACTAAGTTGCTTGATAAAATTTGCATTTCTGTAAGGATATGTTTATGACTTTTTTGGTTTATAAAATCTAAGTAACGGCTTGATAGATGTGAAATGTGCGAGTAGTGCTAGTGCAAAATTCGCGACAGAAAATGTTGGCCCTTGTTGGTGTGGCCACGTTAGGCTTACTTTTACTCGTGAAAAAAAAAATTGGGGACGGGAGAGGCTCGTTAGCCTTACTTTTTTTTTCTCCCGGCTTCAAAACTAAATTGCTTGATAAAATTTGCACTTCTATAAGGATATATTTATGGCTTTTTCGGTTTATAAAATCTAAGTAAAGGCTTGATAGATGTGAAATGTGCGAGTAGTGCTAGTGCAAAATTCGCGACAGAAAATGTTGGCCCTTGTTGGTGTGGACACGTTAGGCTTACGTTTACTCGTGAAAAAAAAAATTGGATACGGGAGAGGCTCGTTAGCCTTACTTTTTTTTCTCCCGGATACAAAATTAAATATCTTGATAAAATTTGCACTTCTGTAAGGATATATTTATGGCTTTTTCGGTTTATAAAATCTAAGTAAAGGCTTGATAGATGTGAAATGTGCGAGTAGTGCTAGTGCAAAATTCGCGACAGAAAATGTTGGCCCTTGTTGGTGTGGCCATGTTAGGCTTACTTTTACTCGTGAAAAAAAACAATTGGGGACGGGAGAGGCTCGTTAGCCTTACGTTTTTTTCTCCCGGCTTCAAAATTAAATTGCTTGATAAAATTTGCACTTATGTAAGGATATATTTATGGCTTTTTCGGTTTATAAAATCTAAGTAACGGCTTGATAGATGTGAAATGTGCGAGTAGTGCTAGTGCAAAATTCGCGACAGAAAATGTTGGCCCTTGTTGGTGTGGCCACGTTAGGCTTACTTTTACTCGTGAAAAAAAAAATTGGGGACGGGAGAGGCTCGTTAGCCTTACGTTTTTTTCTCCCGGCTTCAAAATTAAATTGCTTGATAAAATTTGCACTTCTGTAAGGATATATTTATGGCTTTTTCGGTTTATAAAATCTAAATAACGGCTTGATAGATGTGAAATGTGCGAGTAGTGCTAGTGCAAAATTCGCGACAGAAAATGTTGGCCCTTGTTGGTGTGGCCACGTTAGGCTTACTTTTACTAGTGAAAAAAAAATTGGGGACGGGAGAGGCTCGTTAGCCTTACTTTTTTTTTCTCCCGGGTTCAAAACTAAATTGCTTGATAAAATTTGCACTTCTGTAAGGATATATTTATGGCTTTTTCGGTTTATAAAATCTAAGTAACGGCTTGATAGATGTGAAATGTGCGAGTAGTGCTAGAGCAAAATTCGCGACAGAAAATGTTGGCCCTTGTTGGTGTGGCCACGTTAGGCTTACTTTTACTCCTGAAAAAAAAATTTGGGTACGGGAGAGGCTCGTTAGCCTTAATTTTTTTTCTCTCGGCTTCAAAACTAAATTTGTCGATAAAATTTGCACTTCTGTAAGGATATATTTATGACCTGTTCGGTTTATAAAATCTAAGTAACGGCTTGATAGATGTGAAATGTGCGAGTAGTGATAGTGCAAAATTCGCGACAGAAAATGTTGGCCCTTGTTGGTGTGGCCACGTTAGGCTTACTTTTACTCGTGAAAAAAAAATTAGGGACGGGAGAGGCTCATTAGCCTTACTTTTTTTTCTCCCGGCTACAAAACTAAATTGCTTGATAAAATTGGCACTTCTGTAAGAATATATTTATGGGTTTTTCGGTTTATAAAATCTAAGTAACGGCTTGATAGATGTGAAATGTGCGAGTAGCGCTAGTGCAAAATTCGCGACAAAAAATGTTGGCCCTTGTTGGTGTTGCCACGTTAGGCTTACTTTTACTCGTGAAAAAAAAATTGGGGACGGGAGAGGCTCGTTTACCTTACTTTTTTTTCTCCCGGCTTCAAAACTAAATTGCTTGATAAAATTTGCACTTCTGTAAGGATATATTTATGGCTTTTCGGTTTATAAAATCTAAATAACGGCTTGATAGACGTGAAATGTGCGAGTAGTGCTAGTGCAAAATTCGCGACAGAAATATATTTATGGCTTTTTCAGTTTATAAAATCTAAGTAACGGCTTGATAGATGTGAAATGTGCGAGTGGTGCTAGTGCAAAATTCGCGACAGAAAAGGTTGGCCCTTGTTGGTGTGGCCACGTTAGGCTTACTTTTACTCGTGAAAAAAAAATTGGGGAAGGGAGAGGCTCATTAGCCTTACTTTTTTTTTTCTCCCGGCTTCAAAACTAAATTGCTTGATAAAATTTGCACTTCTGTAAGGATATGTTTATGGCTTTTTTGGTTTATAAAATCTAAGTAACGTCTTGATAGATGCGAAATGTGCGAGTAGTGCTAGTGCAAAATTCGCGACAGAAAATGTTGGCCCATGTTGGTGTGGCCACGTAAGGCTTACTTTTACTCGTGAAAAAAAAAATTTGGGGACGTGAGAGGCTCGTTATCCTTACTTTTTTTTTCTCCCAGATTCAAAACTAAATTGCTTGATAAAATTTGCACTTCTGTAAGGATATATTTATGGCTTTTTCGGTTTATAAAATCTAAGTAACGGCTTGATAGATGTGAAATGTGCAAGTAGTGCTAGTGCAAAATTCGCGACATAAAATGTTGTCCCTTGTTGGTGTGGCGACGTTAGGCAGACTTTTACTCGTGAAAAAAAAATTGGGGACTGGAGAGGCTCGTTAGCCTTACTTTTTGTTCTCCCGGCTTCAAAACTAAATTGCTTGATAAAATTTGCACTTCTGTAAGGATATATTTATGGCCTTTTCGGTTTATAAAATCTAAGTAACGGCTTGATAGATGTGAAATGTGCGAGTAGCGCTTGTGCAAAATTCGCGACAGAAAATGTTGGCCCTTGTTGGTGTGGCCACGTTAGGCTTACTTTTACTCGTGAAAAAAAAATAATTGGGGACGGGAGAGGCTCGTTATCCTTACTTTTTTTTCTCCCGGCTTCAAAATTAAATTGCTTGATAAAATTTGCACTTCTATAAGGATATATTTATGACTTTTTTGGTTTATAAAATCTAAGTAACGGCTTGATAGATGTGAAATGTGCGAGTAGTGCTAGTGCAAAATTCGCGACAGAAAATGTTGGCCCGTTTTGGTGTGGCCACGTTAGGCTTACTTTTACTCGTGAAAAAAAAAAATTGGGTACAGGAGAGGCTCGTTAGCCTTACTTTTTTTTCTCCCGGCTTCAAAACTAAATTGCTTGATAAAATTTGCACTTCTGTAAGGATATGTTTATGGCTTTTTCGGTTTATAAAATCTAAGTAACGGCTTGATAGATGTGAAATGTGCGAGTAGTGCTAGTGCGAAATTCGCGACAGACAATGTTGGCCTTTGTTGGTGTGGCCCCGTTAGGCTTACTTTTACTCGTGAAAAATAAAATAATTGGGGACGGGAGAGGCTCGTTATCCTTACTTTTTTTTTTCTCCCGGCTTCAAAACTAAATTGCTTGATAAAATTTGCATTTCTGTAAGGATATATTTATGGCTTTTTCGGTTTATAAAATCTAAGTAACGGCTTGATAGATGTGAAATGTGCGAGTAGTGCTAGTGAAAAATTCGCGACAGAAAATGTTGGCCCTTGTTGGTGTGGCGACGTTAGGCTGACTTTTACTCGTGAAAAAAAAAAATTGGGGACGGGAGAGGCTCGTTAGCCTTACTTTTTTTTCTCCCGGCTTCAAAACTAAATTGCTTGATAAAATTTGCACTTCTGTAAGGATATATTTATGGCCTTTTCGGTTTATAAAATCTAAGTAACGGCTTGATAGATGTGAAATGTGCGAGTAGCGCTAGTGCAAAATTCGCGACAGAAAGTGTTGGCCCTTGTTGGTGTGGCCACGTTAGGCTTACTTTTACTCGTGAAAAAAAAATAATTGGGGACGGGAGAGGCTCGTTATCCTTACTTTTTTTTCTTCCGGCTTCAAAATTAAATTGCTTGATAAAATTTGCACTTCTATAAGGATATATTTATGACTTTTTTGGTTTATAAAATATAAGTAACGGCTTGATAGATGTGAAATGTGCGAGTAGTGCTAGTGCAAAATTCGCGACAGAAAATGTTGGCCCTTTTTGGTGTGGCCACGTTAGGCTTACTTTTACTCGTGAAAAAAAAATAATTGGGGACGGGAGAGGCTCATTATCCTTATTTTTTTTTCTCCCGGCTTCAAAATTAAATTGCTTGATAAAATTTGCACTTCTATAAGGATATATTTATGACTTTTTTGGTTTATAAAATCTAAGTAACGGCTTGATAGATGTGAAATGTGCGAGTAGTGCTAGTGCAAAATTCGCGACAGAAAATGTTGGCCCTTTTTGGTGTGGCCACGTTAGGCTTATTTTTACTCGTGAAAAAAAAAATTGGGTACGGGAGAGGCTCGTTAGCCTTACTTTTTTTTCTCCCGGCTTCAAAACTAAGTTGCTTGATAAAATTTGCACTTCTGTAAGGATATGTTTATGGATTTTTCGGGTTATAAAATCTAAGTAACGGCTTGATAGATATGAAATGTGCGAGTAGTGCTAGTGCAAAATTCACGACAGACAATGTTGGCCCTAGTTGGTGTGGCCCCATTAGGCTTACTTTTACTCGTTAAAAAAAATAAATTGGGGACGGGAGAGGCTCGTTATCCTTACTTTTTTTTCTCCCGGCTTCAAAATTAAATTGCTTGATAAAATTTGCACTTGTATAAGGATATATTTATGACTTTTTTGGTTTATAAAATCTAAGTAACGGCTTGATAGATGTGAAATGTGCGAGTAGTGCTAGTGCAAAATTCGCGACAGAAAATGTTGGCCCTTTTTGGTTTGGCCACGTTAGGCTTACTTTTACTCGTGAAAAAAAAATTGGGTACGGGAGAGGCTCGTTAGCCTTACTTTTTTTTTCTCCCGGCTTCAAAACTAAGTTGCTTAATAAAATTTGCATTTCTGTAAGGATATGTTTATGACTTTTTTGGTTTATAAAATCTAAGTAACGGCTTGATAGATGTGAAATGTGCGAGTAGTGCTAGTGCAAAATTCGCGACAGAAAATGTTATCCCTTGTTGGTGTGGCCACATTAGGCTTACTTTTACTCGTGAAAAAAAAAATTGGGGACGGGAGAGGCTCGGTAGCCTTACGTTTTTTCTCCCGGCTTCAAAATTAAATTGCTTGATAAAATTTGCACTTCTGTAAGGATATATTTATGGCTTTTTCGGTTTATAAAATCTAAATAACGGCTTGATAGATGTGAAATGTGCGAGTAGTGCTAGTGCAAAATTCGCGACAGAAAATGTTGGCCCTTGTTGGTGTGGCCATGTTAGGCTTACTTTTACTCGTGAAAAAAAACAATTGGGGACGGGAGAGGCTCGTTAGCCTTACGTTTTTTTTCTCCCGGCTTCAAAATTAAATTGCTTGATAAAATTTGCACTTATGTAAGGATATATTTATGGCTTTTTCGGTTTATAAAATATAAGTAACGGCTTGATAGATGTGAAATGTGCGAGTAGTGCTAGTGCAAAATTCGCGACAGAAAATGTTGGCCCTTGTTGGTGTGGCCACGTTAGGCTTACTTTTACTCGTGAAAAAAAAAATTGGATACGGGAGAGGCTCGTTAGCCTTACTTTTTTTTCTCCCGGCTTCAAAACTAAATTGCTTGATAAAATTTGCACTTCTGTAAGGATATATTTATGGCCTTTTCGGTTTATAAAATCTAAGTAACGGCTTGATAGATGTGAAATGTGCGAGTAGTGCTAGTGCAAAATTCGCGACAGAAAATGTTGGCCCTTGTTGGTATGGCCACGTTAGGCTTACTTTTACTCGTGAAAAAAAAATAATTGGGGACGGGAGAGGCTTGTTATCCTTACTTTTTTTTCTCCTGGCTTCAAAATTAAATTGCTTGATAAAATTTGCACTTCTATAAGGATATATTTATGACTTTTTTGGTTTATAAAATCTAAGTAACGGCTTGATAGATGTGAAATGTGCGAGTAGTGCTAGTGCAAAATTCGCGACAGAAAATGTTGGCCCTTGTTGGTGTGGCCACGTTAGGCTTACTTTTACTCGTGAAAAAAAAAATTGGGGACGGGAGAGGCTCGTTAGCCTTACGTTTTTTTCTCCCGGCTTCAAAATTAAATTGCTTGATAAAATTTGCACTTCTGTAAGGATATATTTATGGCTTTTTCGGTTTATAAAATCTAAATAACGGCTTGATAGATGTGAAATGTGCGAGTAGTGCTAGTGCAAAATTCGCGACAGAAAATGTTGGCCCTTGTTGGTGTGGACACGTTAGGCTTACTTTTACTCGTGAAAAAAAAAATTAGATACGGGAGAGGCTCGTTAGCCTTACTTTTTTTTCTCCCGGATACAAAATTAAATATCTTGATAAAATTTGCACTTCTGTAAGGATATATTTATGGCTTTTTCGGTTTATAAAATCTAAGTAAAGGCTTGATAGATGTGAAATGTGCGAGTAGTGCTAGTGCAAAATTCGCGACAGAAAATGTTGGCCCTTGTTGGTGTGGCCATGTTAGGCTTACTTTTACTCGTGAAAAAAAACAATTGGGGACGGGAGAGGCTCGTTAGCCTTACGTTTTTTTCTCCCGGCTTCAAAATTAAATTGCTTGATAAAATTTGCACTTATGTAAGGATATATTTATGGCTTTTTCGGTTTATAAAATCTAAGTAACGGCTTGATAGATGTGAAATGTGCGAGTAGTGCTAGTGCAAAATTCGCGACAGAAAATGTTGGCCCTTGTTGGTGTGGCCACGTTAGGCTTACTTTTACTCGTGAAAAAAAAAAATTGGGGTCGGGAGAGACTCGTTAGCCTTACTTTTTTTTTCTCCCGGCTTCAAAACTAAATTGCTTGATAAAATTTGCACTTCTGTAAGGATATGTTTATGGCTTTTTCGGTTTATAAAATCTAAGTAACGGCTTGATAGATGTGAAATGTGCGAGTAGTCCTAGTGCAAAATTCGCGACAGAAAATGTTGGCCCTTGTTGGTGTGGCCACGTTAGGCTTACTTTTACTCGAGAAAAAAATGATTGGGGACGGGAGAGGCTCGTTAGCCTTACTTTTTTTTCTCCCGGCTTCAAAACTAAATTGCTTTATAAAATTTGCACTTCTGTAAGGATATGTTTATGGCTTTTTTGGTTTATAAAATCTAATTAACGACTTGATAGATGTGAAATGTGCGAGTAGTGCTAGTGCAAAAATCGCGACAGAAAATGTTGTCCCATGTTGGTGTGGCCACGTTAGGCTTACTTTTACTCGTGAAAAAAAAAATTGGGTACGGGAGAGTCTCGTTATCCTTACTTTTTTTTCTCCCGGCTTCAAAACTAAATTGCATGATAAAATTTGCACTTCTATTAGGATATATTTATGGCTTTTTCGGTTTATAAAATCTAAGTAATGGCTTGATAGATGTGAAATGTGCGAATAGTGCTAGTGCAAAATTCGCGACAGAAAATGTTGGCCCTTGTTGGTGTGGCCACGTTAGGCTTACTTTTACTCGTGAAAAAAAAAATAATTGGGGACGGGAGAGGCTCATTATCCTTATTTTTTTTCTCCCGGCTTCAAAATTAAATTGCTTGATAAAATTTGCACTTCTATAAGGATATATTTATGACTTTTTTGGTTTATAAAATCTAAGTAACGGCTTGATAGATGTGAAATGTGCGAGTAGTGCTAGTGCAAAATTCGCGACAGAAAATGTTGGCCCGTTTTGGTGTGGCCACGTTAGGCTTACTTTTACTCGTGAAAAAAAAAATTGGGTACAGGAGAGGCTCGTTAGCCTTACTTTGTTTTCTCCCGGCTTCAAAACTAAATTGCTTGATAAAATTTGCACTTCTGTAAGGATATGTTTATGGCTTTTTCGGTTTATAAAATCTAAGTAACGGCTTGATAGATGTGAAATGTGCGAGTAGTGCTAGTGCGAAATTCGCGACAGACAATGTTGGCCTTTGTTGGTGCGGCCCCGTTAGGCTTACTTTTACTCGTGAAAAATAAAATAATTGGGGACGGGAGAGGCTCGTTATCCTTACTTTTTTTTTTCTCCCGGCTTCAAAACTAAATTGCTTGATAAAATTTGCATTTCTGTAAGGATATATTTATGGCTTTTTCGGTTTATAAAATCTAAGTAACGGCTTGATAGATGTGAAATGTGCGAGTAGTGCTAGTGAAAAATTCGCGACAGAAAATGTTGGCCCTTGTTGGTGTGGCGACGTTAGGCTGACTTTTACTCGTGAAAAAAAAAAATTGGGGACGGGAGAGGCTCGTTAGCCTTACTTTTTTTTCTCCCGGCTTCAAAACTAAATTGCTTGATAAAATTTGCACTTCTGTAAGGATATATTTATGGCCTTTTCGGTTTATAAAATCTAAGTAACGGCTTGATAGATGTGAAATGTGCGAGTAGTGCTAGTGCAAAATTCGCGACAGAAAATGTTGGCCCTTGTTGGTGTGGCTACGTTAGGCTTACTTTTACTCGTGAAAAAAAAATTGGGGACGGGAGAGGCTCGTTATCCTTACTTTTTTTTCTCCCGGATACAAAATTAAATATCTTGATAAAATTTGCACTTCTATAAGGATATATTTATGGCTTTTTCGGTTTATAAAATCTAAGTAAAGGCTTGATAGATGTGAAATGTGCGAGTAGTGCTAGTGCAAAATTCGCGACAGAAAATGTTGGCCCTTGTTGGTGTGGCCACGTTAGGCTTACTTTTACTCGTGAAAAAAAAAATTGGGGACGGGAGAGGCTCGTTAGCCTTACGTTTTTTTCTCCCGGCTTCAAAATTAAATTGCTTGATAAAATTTGCACTTCTGTAAGGATATATTTATGGCTTTTTCGGTTTATAAAATCTAAATAACGGCTTGATAGATGTGAAATGTGCGAGTAGTGCTAGTGCAAAATTCGCGACAGAAAATGTTGGCCCTTGTTGGTGTGGACACGTTAGGCTTACTTTTACTCGTGAAAAAAAAAATTAGATACGGGAGAGGCTCGTTAGCCTTACTTTTTTTTCTCCCGGATACAAAATTAAATATCTTGATAAAATTTGCACTTCTGTAAGGATATATTTATGGCTTTTTCGGTTTATAAAATCTAAGTAAAGGCTTGATAGATGTGAAATGTGCGAGTAGTGCTAGTGCAAAATTCGCGACAGAAAATGTTGGCCCTTGTTGGTGTGGCCATGTTAGGCTTACTTTTACTCGTGAAAAAAAACAATTGGGGACGGGAGAGGCTCGTTAGCCTTACGTTTTTTTCTCCCGGCTTCAAAATTAAATTGCTTGATAAAATTTGCACTTATGTAAGGATATATTTATGGCTTTTTCGGTTTATAAAATCTAAGTAACGGCTTGATAGATGTGAAATGTGCGAGTAGTGCTAGTGCAAAATTCGCGACAGAAAATGTTGGCCCTTGTTGGTGTGGCCACGTTAGGCTTACTTTTACTCGTGAAAAAAAAAAATTGGGGTCGGGAGAGACTCGTTAGCCTTACTTTTTTTTTCTCCCGGCTTCAAAACTAAATTGCTTGATAAAATTTGCACTTCTGTAAGGATATGTTTATGGCTTTTTCGGTTTATAAAATCTAAGTAACGGCTTGATAGATGTGAAATGTGCGAGTAGTCCTAGTGCAAAATTCGCGACAGAAAATGTTGGCCCTTGTTGGTGTGGCCACGTTAGGCTTACTTTTACTCGAGAAAAAAATGATTGGGGACGGGAGAGGCTCGTTAGCCTTACTTTTTTTTCTCCCGGCTTCAAAACTAAATTGCTTTATAAAATTTGCACTTCTGTAAGGATATGTTTATGGCTTTTTTGGTTTATAAAATCTAATTAACGACTTGATAGATGTGAAATGTGCGAGTAGTGCTAGTGCAAAATTCGCGACAGAAAATGTTGTCCCATGTTGGTGTGGCCACGTTAGGCTTACTTTTACTCGTGAAAAAAAAATTTGGGGACGTGAAAGGCTCGTTAGCCTTACTTTTTTTTTTCTCCCGGCTTCAAAACTAAATTGCTTGATAAAATTTGCACTTCTGTAAGGATATATTTATGGCTTTTTCGGTTTATAAAATCTAAGTAACGGCTTGATAGATGTGAAATGTGCGAGTAGTACTAATGCAAAATTCGCGACAGAAAATGTTGGCCCTTGTTGGTGTGGCGACATTAGGCTGGCTTTTACTCGTGAAAAAAATAATTGGGGACGGAAGAGGCTCGTTAGCCTTACTTTTTTTTCTCCCGGCTTCAAAACTAAATTGCTTGATAAAATTTGCACTTCTGTAAGGATATATTTATGGCTTTTTCGGTTTATAAAATCTAAGTAACGACTTGATAGATGTGAAAAGTGCGAATAGTTTTAGTGCGAAATTCGCGACAGAAAATGTTGGCCCTTGTTGGTGTGGCCCCATTAGGCTTACTTTTACTCGTGAAAAAAAAAAGGGGGCGGGAGAGGCTCGTTATCCTTACTTTTTTTCTCCCGGCTTCAAAATCAAATTGCTTGATAAAATTTGCACTTGTATAAGGATATATTTATGACTTTTTTGGTTTATAAAAACTAAGTAACGGCTTGATAGATGTGAAATGTGCGAGTAGTGCTAGTGCAAAATTCCCGACAGAAAATGTTGGCCCTTGTTAGTGTGGCCACGTTAGGCTTACTTTTACTCGTGAAAAAAAAAATTGGGTACGGGAGAGGCTCGTTATCCTTACTTTTTTTTCTCCCGGCTTCAAAATTAAATTGCTTGATAAAATTTGCACTTCTATAAGGATATATTTATGACTTTTTTGATTTATAAAATCCAAGAAACGGCTTGATAGATGTAAAATGTGCGAGTAGTGCTAGTGCAAAATTCGCGACAGAAAATGTTGGCCCTTGTTGGTGTGGCCACGTTAGGCTTACTTTTACTCGTGAAAAAAAAAATTGGGGACGGGAGAGGCTCGTTAGCCTTACTTTTTTTTCTCCCGGCTTCAAAATAAATTGCTTGATAAAATTTGCACTTCTATAAGGATATATTTATGGCTTTTTTGGTTTATAAAATCTAAGTAACGGCTTGATAGATGTGAAATGTGCGAGTAGTGCTAGTGCAAAATTCGCGACAGAAAATGTTGGCCCTTGTTGGTGTGGCCACGTTAGGCTTACTTTTACTCGTGAAAAAAAAATTGGGCGGGAGAGGCTCGTTAGCCTTACTTTTTTTTTCTCCCGGCTTCAAAATAAATTGCTTGATAAAATTTGCACTTCTGTAAGGATATATTTATGGCTTTTCGGTTTATAAAATCTAAGTAACGGCTTGATAGATGTGAAATGTGCGAGTAGTGCTAGTGCAAAATTCGCGACAGAAAATGTTGGCCCTTGTTGGTGTGGCCACGTTAGGCTTACTTTTACTCGTGAAAAAAAAAATTGGGGACGGGAGAGGCTCGTTAGCCTTACTTTTTTTTTCCCGGCTTCAAAACTAAATTGCTTGATAAAATTTGCACTTCTGTAAGGATATATTTATGGCTTTTTCGGTTTATAAAATCTAAGTAACGGCTTGATAGATGTGAAATGTGCGAGTAGTGCTAGTGCAAAATTCGCGACAGAAAATGTTGGCCCTTGTTGGTGTGGCCACGTTAGGCTTACTTTTACTCGTGAAAAAAAAATTGGGGACGGGAGAGGCTCGTTAGCCTTACTTTTTTTTCTCCCGGCTTCAAAACTAAATTGCTTGATAAATTTCCCCTTATGTAAGGATATATTTATGGCTTTTCGGTTTATAAAATCTAAGTAACGGCTTGATAGATGTGAAATGTGCGAGTAGTGCTAGTGCAAAATTCGCGACAGAAAATGTTGGCCTTGTTGGTGTGGCCACGTTAGGCTTACTTTTACTCGTGAAAAAAAAATTGGGGACGGGAGAGGCTCGTTAGCCTTACTTTTTTTTCTCCCGGCTTCAAAACTAAATTGCTTGATAAAATTTGCACTTCTAAGGATATATTTATGGCTTTTTCGGTTTATAAAATCTAAGTAACGGCTTGATAGATGTGAAATGTGCGAGTAGTGCTAGTGCAAAATTCGCGACAGAAAATGTTGGCCCTTGTTGGTGTGGCCACGTTAGGCTTACTTTTACTCGTGAAAAAAAAATTGGGGACGGGAGCTCGTTAGCCTTACTTTTTTTTCTCCCGGCTTCAAAACTAAATTGCTTGATAAAATTTGCACTTCTGTAAGGATTATTTATGGCTTTTTCGGTTTATAAAATCTAAGTAACGGCTTGATAGATGTGAAATGTGCGAGTAGTGCTAGTGCAAAATTCGCGACAGAAAATGTTGGCCCTTGTTGGTGTGGCCACGTTAGGCTTACTTTTACTCGTGAAAAAAAAATTGGGGACGGGAGAGGCTCGTTAGCCTTACTTTTTTTTTCTCCCGGCTTCAAAACTAAATTGCTTGATAAAATTTGCACTTCTATAAGGATATATTTATGGCTTTTTCGGTTTATAAAATCTAAGTAACGGCTTGATAGATGTGAAATGTGCGAGTAGTGCTAGTGCAAAATTCGCGACAGAAAATGTTGGCCCTTGTTGGTGTGGCCACGTTAGGCTTACTTTTACTCGTGAAAAAAAAATTGGGGACGGGAGAGGCTCGTTAGCCTTACTTTTTTTTCTCCCGGCTTCAAAACTAAATTGCTGATAAAATTTCCACTATTGTAAGGATCATTATGGCTTTTTTTCGGTTTATAAATCTAAGTAACGGCTTGATAGATGTGAAATGTGCGAGTAGTGCTAGTGCAAAATTCGCGACAGAAATGTTGGCCCTTGTTGGTGTGGCCACGTTAGGCTTACTTTTACTCGTGAAAAAAAAAATTGGGGACGGGAGAGGCTCGTTAGCCTTACTTTTTTTCTCCTGGCTTCAAAACTAAATTGCTTGATAAAATTTGCACTTCTATAAGGATAATTTATGGCCTTTTCGGTTTATAAAATCTAAGTAACGGCTTGATAGATGTTAAATGTGCGAGTAGTGCTAGTGCAAAATTCGCGACAGAAAATGTTGGCCTTGTTGGTGTGGCCACGTTAGGCTTACTTTTACTCGTGACAAAAAAAAATTGGGGACGGGAGAGGCTCGTTAGCCTTACTTTTTTTTTCCCACTTCAAAACTAAATTGCTTGATAAAATTTGCACTTCGTAAGGATATATTTATGGATTTTTCGGTTTATAAAATCTAAGTAACGGCTTGATAGATGAGAAATGTGCGAGTAGTGCTAGTGCAAAATTCGCGACAGAAAATGTTGGCCCTTGTTGGTGTGGCCACGTTAGCTTACTTTTACTCGTGAAAAAAAAAATTGGGGACGGGAGAGGCTCGTTAGCCTTACTTTTTTTTCTCCCGGCTTCAAAACTAAATTGCTTGATAAAATTTGCACTTCTCTAAGGATATATTTATGGCTTTTTTCGGTTTATAAAATCTAAGTAACGCTTGATAGATGTGAAATGTGCGAGTAGTGCTAGTGCAAAATTCGCGACAGAAAATGTTGGCCCTTGTTGGTGTGGCCACGTTAGGCTTACTTTTACTCGTGAAAAAAAATTGGGGACGGGAGAGGCTCGTTAGCCTTACTTTTTTTTCTCTCGGCTTCAAAACTAAATTGTCGATAAATTTGCACTTCTGTAAGGATATATTTATGACCTTTTTCGGTTTATAAAATCTAAGTAACGGCTTGATAGATGTGAAATGTGCGAGTAGTGCTAGTGCAAAATTCGCGACAGAAAATGTTGGCCCTTGTTGGTGTGGCCACGTTAGGCTTACTTTTACTCGTGAAAAAAAAATTGGGACGGGAGAGGCTCGTTAGCCTTACTTTTTTTTCTCCCGGCTCAAAACTAAATTGCTTGATAAAATTTGCACTTCTGTAAGATATATTTATGGCTTTTTCGGTTTATAAAATCTAAGTAACGGCTTGATAGATGTGAAATGTGCGAGTAGTGCTAGTGCAAAATTCGCGACAGAAAATGTTGGCCCTTGTTGGTGTGGCCACGTTAGGCTTACTTTTACTCGTGAAAAAAAAATTGGGGACGGGAGCTCGTTAGCCTTACTTTTTTTTCTCCCGGCTTCAAAACTAAATTGCTTGATAAAATTTGCACTTCTGTAAGGATATTATTTATGGCTTTTCGGTTTATAAAATCTAAGTAACGGCTTGATAGATGTGAAATGTGCGAGTAGTGCTAGTGCAAAATTCGCGACAGAAAATGTTGGCCCTTGTTGTGTGGCACGTTAGGCTTACTTTTACTCGTGAAAAAAAAAATTGGGGACGGGAGAGGCTCGTTAGCCTTACTTTTTTTTCTCCCGGCTTCAAAACTAAATTGCTTGATAAAATTTGCACTTCTGTAAGGATATATTTATGGCTTTTTCGGTTTATAAAATCTAAGTAACGGCTTGATAGATGTGAAATGTGCGAGTAGTGCTAGTGCAAAATTCGCGACAGAAAATGTTGGCCCTTGTTGGTGTGGCCACGTTAGGCTTACTTTTACTCGTGAAAAAAAAAATTGGGGACGGGAGAGGCTCGTTAGCCTTACTTTTTTTTCTCCCGGCTTCAAAACTAAATTGCTTGATAAAATTTGCACTTCTGTAAGGATATATTTATGGCTTTTTCGGTTTATAAAATCTAAGTAACGGCTTGATAGATGTGAAATGTGCGAGTAGTGCTAGTGCAAAATTCGCGACAAAAATGTTGGCCCTTGTTGGTGTGGCCACGTTAGGCTTACTTTTACTCGTGAAAAAAAAAATTGGGGACGGGAGAGGCTCGTTAGCCTTACTTTTTTTTCTCCCGGCTTCAAAACTAAATTGCTTGATAAAATTTGCACTTCTGTAAGGATATATTTATGGATTTTTCGGTTTATAAAATCTAAGTAACGGCTTGATAGATGTGAAATGTGCGAGTAGTGCTAGTGCAAAATTCGCGACAGAAAATGTTGGCCCTTGTTGGTGTGGCCACGTTAGGCTTACTTTTACTCGTGAAAAAAAAAATTGGGGACGGGAGAGGCTCGTTACTTACTTTTTTTTCTCCCGGCTTCAAAACTAAATTGCTTGATAAAATTTGCACTTCTATGAGGATATATTTATGGCTTTTTCGGTTTATAAAATCTAAGTAACGGCTTGATAGATGTGAAATGTGCGAGTAGTGCTAGTGCAAAATTCGCGACAGAAAATGTTGGCCCTTGTTGGTGTGGCCACGTTAGGCTTACTTTTACTCGTGAAAAAAAAAATTGGGGACGGGAGAGGCTCGTTAGCCTTACTTTTTTTTTCTCCCGGCTTCAAAACTAAATTGCTTGATAAAATTTGCACTTCTGTAAGGATATATTTATGGCTTTTTCGGTTTATAAAATCTAAGTAACGGCTTGATAGATGTGAAATGTGCGAGTAGTGCTAGTGCAAAATTCGCGACAGAAAATGTTGGCCCTTGTTGTGTGGCCACGTTAGGCTTACTTTTACTCGTGAAAAAAAAAATTGGGGAGGGAGAGGCTCGTTAGCCTTACTTTTTTTTTCTCCCGGCTTCAAAACTAAATTGCTTGATAAAATTTGCACTTCTGTAAGGATATATTTATGGCTTTTTCGGTTTATAATCAGGCTATGCTTTCTTTTTTGGATAAAGAAGGATAAAACATTCAAATCATATTTGCTTCTTCAGTCAATGGAAAATAGTGCCTTGTTGGTTGGCCAGCCGTTAGGCTTACTTTTACTGTGAAAAAAATTGGGGACGGGAGAGGCTCGTTAGCCTTACTTTTTTTTTCTCCCGGGTTCAAAACTAAATTGCTTGATAAAATTTGCACTTCTGTAAGGATATTTATGGCTTTTTCGGTTTATAAAATCTAAGTAACGGCTTGATAGATGTGAAATGTGCGAGTAGTGCTAGAGCAAAATTCGCGACAGAAAATGTTGGCCCTTGTTGGTGTGGCCACGTTAGGCTTACTTTTACTCGTGAAAAAAAAAAATTGGGGACGGGAGAGGCTCGTTAGCCTTACTTTTTTTTTCTCCCGGCTTCAAAACTAAATTGCTTGATAAAATTTGCACTTCTGTAAGGATATATTTATGGTTTTCGGTTTATAAAATCTAATAACGGCTTGATAGATGTGAAATGTGCGAGTAGTGCTAGTGCAAAATTCGCGACAGAAAATGTTGCCCTTGTTGTGTGGCACGTAGGCTTACTTTTACTCGTGAAAAAAAAAATTGGGGACGGGAGAGGCTCGTTAGCCTTACTTTTTTTCTCCCGGCTTCAAAACTAAATTGCTTGATAAAATTTGCACTTCTGTAAGGATATATTTATGGCTTTTTCGGTTTATAAAATCTAAGTAACGGCTTGATAGATGTGAAATGTGCGAGTAGTGCTAGTGCAAAATTCGCGACAGAAAATGTTGGCCCTTGTTGGTGTGGCCATGCTAGGCTTACTTTTACTCGTGAAAAAAAAAAATTGGGACGGGAGAGGCTGGTTAGCCTTACTTTTTTTTCTCTCGGCTTCAAAACTAAATTGCTTGATAAAATTTGCACTTCTGTAAGGATATTTATGGATTTTCGGTTTATAAAATCTAAGTAACGGCTTGATAGATGTGAAATGTGCGAGTATGCTAGTGCAAAATTCACGACAGAAAATGTTGGCCCTTGTTGGTGTGGCCACGTTAGGCTTATTTTACTCGTGAAAAAAAAAATTGGGTACGGGAGAGGCTCGTTATCCTTACTTTTTTTTTCTCCCGGCTTCAAAACTAAATTGCTTGATAAAATTTGCACTTCTATAAGGATATATTTATGGCTTTTTCGGTTTATAAAATCTAAGTAACGGCTTGATAGATGTGAAATGTGCGAGTAGTGCTAGTGCAAAATTCGCGACAGAAAATGTTGGCCCTTGTTGGTGTGGCCACGTTAGGCTTACTTTTACTCGTGAAAAAAAAAATTGGGGACGGGGAGGCTCGTTAGCCTTACTTTTTTTTCTCCCGGCTTCAAAACTAATTGCTTGATAAAATTTGCACTTCTGTAAGGATATTTATGGCTTTTCGGTTTATAAAATCTAAGTAACGCTTGATAGATGTGAAATGTGCGAGTAGTGCTAGTGCAAAATTCGCGAAGAAAATGTTGGCCCTTGTTGGTGTGGCCACGTTAGGCTTACTTTTACTCGTGAAAAAAAAAATTGGGGACGGGAGAGGCTCGTTACCTTACTTTTTTTTCTCCCGCTTCAAAACTAAATTGCTTGATAAAATTTGCACTTCTATAAGGATATATTTATGGCTTTTTCGGTTTATAAAATCTAAGTAACGGCTTGATAGATGTGAAATGTGCGAGTAGTGCTAGTGCAAAATTCGCGACAGAAAATGTTGGCCCTTGTTGGTGTGGCCACGTTAGGCTTACTTTTACTCGTGAAAAAAAAAATTGGGGACGGGGAGGCTCGTTAGCCTTACTTTTTTTTCTCCCGGCTTCAAAACTAAATTGCTTGATAAAATTTGCACTTCTGTAAGGATATATTTATGGCTTTTCGGTTTATAAAATCTAAGTAACGGCTTGATAGATGTGAAATGTGCGAGTAGTGCTAGTGCAAAATTCGCGACAGAAAATGTTGGCCCTTGTTGGTGTGGCCACGTTAGGCTTACTTTTACTCGTGAAAAAAAAAATTGGGGACGGGAGAGGCTCGTTATCCTTACTTTTTTTTTCTCCCGCTTCAAAACTAAATTGCTTGATAAAATTTGCACTTCTATAAGGATATATTTATGGCTTTTTCGGTTTATAAAATCTAAGTAACGGCTTGATAGATGTGAAATGTGCGAGTAGTGCTAGTGCAAAATTCGCGACAGAAAATGTTGGCCCTTGTTGGTGTGGCCGTTAGGCTTACTTTTACTCGTGAAAAAAAAAATTGGGGACGGGAGAGGCTGTTAGCCTTACTTTTTTTTCTCCCGGCTTCAAAACTAAATTGCTTGATAAAATTTGCACTTCTGTAAGGATATATTTATGGCTTTTTCGGTTTATAAAATCTAAGTAACGGCTTGATAGATGTGAAATGTGCGAGTAGTGCTAGTGCAAAATTCGCGACAGAAAATGTTGGCCCTTGTTGGTGTGGCCACGTTAGGCTTACTTTTACTCGTGAAAAAAAAATTGGGGACGGGAGAGGCTCGTTAGCCTTACTTTTTTTTCTCCCGGTTCAAAACTAAATTGCTTGATAAAATTTGCACTTCTGTAAGGATATATTTATGGCTTTTTCGGTTTATAAAATCTAAGTAACGGCTTGATAGATGTGAAATGTGCGAGTAGTGCTAGAGCAAAATTCGCGACAGAAAATGTTGGCCCTTGTTGGTGTGGCCACGTTAGGCTTACTTTTACTCGTGAAAAAAAAAATTGGGGACGGGAGAGGCTCGTTAGCCTTACTTTTTTTTTCTCCCGGCTTCAAAACTAAATTGCTTGATAAAATTTGCACTTCTGTAAGGATATATTTATGGCTTTTCGGTTTATAAAATCTAAATAACGGCTTGATAGATGTGAAATGTGCGAGTAGTGCTAGTGCAAAATTCGCGACAGAAAATGTTGACCCTTGTTGGTGCACGTAAGGCTTACTTTTACTCGTGAAAAAAAAAATTGGGGACGGGAGAGGCTCGTTAGCCTTACTTTTTTTTCCTCCCGGTTTCAAAACTAAATTGCTTGATAAAATTTGCACTTCTGTAAGGATATATTTATGGCTTTTTCGGTTTATAAAATCTAAGTAACGGCTTGATAGATGTGAAATGTGCGAGTAGTGCTAGTGCAAAATTCACGACAGAAAATGTTGGCCCTTGTTGGTGTGGCCATGCTAGGCTTACTTTTACTCGTGAAAAAAAAAGAAATTGGGGACGGGAGAGGCTGGTTAGCCTTACTTTTTTTTTCTCTCTGCTTCAAAACTAAATTGCTTGATAAAATTTGCACTTCTGTAAGGATATATTTATGGCTTGTACGGTTTATAAAATCTAAGTAACGACTTGATAGATGTGAAATGTGCGAGTAATGCTAGTGCAAAATTCACGACAGAAAATGTTGTCCCTTGTTGGTGTGGCCACGTTAGGCTTATTTTTACTCGTGAAAAAAAAAATTTGGTACGGGAGAGGCTCGTTATCCTTACTTTTTTTTTTCTCCCGACTTCAAAACTAAATTGCTTGATAAAATTTGCACTTCTATAAGGATATATTTATGGCTTTTTCGGTTTATAAAATCTAAGTAACGGCTTGATAGATGTGAAATGTGCGAGTAGTGCTAGTGCAAAATTCGCGACAGAAAATGTTGGCCCTTGTTGGTGTGGCCACGCTAGGCTTACTTTTACTCGTGAAAAAAAAGAAATTGGGGACGGGGGAGGCTCGTTAGCCTTACTTTTTTTTTCTCCCGGCTTCAAAACTAGATTGCTTGATAAAATTTGCACTTCTGTAAGGATATATTTATGGCTTTTACGGTTTATAAAATCTAAGTAACGACTTGATAGATGTGAAATGTGGGAGTAGTGCTAGTGCAAAATTCACGATAGAAAATGTTGGCCCTTGTTGGTGTGGCCACGTTAGGCTTACTTTTACTCGTGAAAAAAAAAATTGGGGACGGGAGAGGCTCGTTATCATTACTTTTTTTTTCTCCCGACTTCAAAACTAAATTGCTTGATAAAATTTGCACTTCTATAAGAATATATTTATGGCTTTTTCGGTTTATAAAATCTAAGTAACGGCTTGATAGATGTGAAATGTGCGAGTAGTGCTAGTGCAAAATTCGCGACAGAAAATGTTGGCCCTTGTTGGTGTGGCCACGCTAGGCTTACTTTTACTCGTGAAAAAAAAGAAATTGGGGACGGGGGAGGCTCGTTAGCCTTACCTTTTTTTTTCTCCCGGCTTCAAAACTAAATTGCTTGATAAAATTTGCACTTCTGTAAGGATATATTTATGGCTTTTACGGTTTATAAAATCTAAGTAACGACTTGATAGACGTGAAATGTGCGAGTAGTGCTAGTGCAAAATTCACGACAGAAAATGTTGGCCCTTGTTGGTGTGGCCACGTTAGGCTTACTTTTACTCGTGAAAAAAAAAATTGGGGATGGGAGAGGCTCGTTATCCTTACTTTTTTTTTCTCCGGATTTCAAAACTAAATTGCTTGATAAAATTTGCACTTCTATAAGGATATATTTATGGCTTTTTCGGTTTATAAAATCTAAGTAACGGCTTGATAGATGTGAAATGTGCGAGTAGTTCTAGTGCAAAATTCGCGACAGAAAATGTTGGCCCTTATTGGTGTGGCCACGTTAGGCTTACTTTTACTCGTGAAAAAAAATAAAATTGGGGACGGGAGAGGCTGGTTAGCCTTACTTTTTTTTCTCAATAGTAATAAAAATTTATTGGGGCGAGAGAGGCTCGAACTCTCGACCTCAGGATCACTCGTATATAGCTATGAGACCTACGCGCTAGCCAACTGCGCCACCGCCCCAATGTAATATTTGTGATACAAAATAGTTGATAGTAAAAAATTGTCTTGGGAAAATATATATACAAACCTAAGTGCACCAGTAATGAGCACGATATGATGATGCTTTCCTCCAAAACGAGAAGGTAGTATACTACTGTACCTTCATTAGAGAAGTCGAGTGGCTTACCTTCATGGAAGCTGGTCATGGTAGATGGATTAGTTTTTTGTTATGAAAAAAACTTAACAATGGGTATAGAACTGCGGGTGAGGTGCGCTTTTTCTTACAAGTTGCCTTCCGTAATGGGTTTTTAATAATGCATGCACTAAACTGTTTTAGAACACAACATGGCACTTCTAAGCCTTTTGCATACAAATTTGAAATTTCCTTGGAGGAGGGAATGGACTTAGTTGTACGTGTTCGTCTTTTGTACTATTTCCGAAACCAAATAAGACACGACTAGTATAGTGTATATATCTCGTCAGTATCCTTGTATTCCTAGAATTCAATTCCCTTTCGAACTCCAAGAATATCATAGGAATCGAACCAGAGTAGAATACTGATTTTCATAAAGTAGTATATAAGTAGGTGAAGGTTAGGATCGCCGGATGTATCTTAAAAGTGTAAGAAGAGGAAGATTGTAGCTAGCAGTATATATATTCAGAGTTATATAATAAGAACGACAAGTAATCAAGGGAGATATTTCTCAAAGATCATCATCACAATGGCCTCAAGTTCGAAAAAAACCACCTCTAACGACAACTGTTGCAGCAGCAGCACCGTTAATGGTGGTGCTGGTGGTTCTTCAGGTTTGGAATCATTACAAGTACAGAAAAATAAGATTGTTACATCAACCACTAATCCTTCTTCCAAAGGTATATATATGTATTCTTGATTCTTGAATCGATTTTCAGTTGATTTTCTTTTTAAGTACTTTGTTTTTGTTTTGATCTTTAAATCATGGCATGTAATCGTCTGGCTCGTGTTGTTTAATCATCTGATAATGTTTTTACGTACAGGTATTCAGAATATGTTGAGGGCACAAAGCTGTCACCCATTGGACCCTTTATCAGCTGCAGAAATCGCAGTTGCTGTCGGGACGGTCAGAGCTGCAGGAGCCACTCCAGAGGAAAGGGATAGTATGCGGTTTATCGAAGTGGTATTGGTGGAACCAGATAAAAGCATCATAGCACTAGCAGATGCATATTTCTTCCCACCTTTCCAGCCATCACTACTTCCAAAATCAAAAGGTGGCGCGTTCGTTCCCAGCAAACTTCCCGCAAGACGGGCTAGACTCGTAGTATACAACAAACGATCAAACGAGACCAGTATTTGGATTATTGAACTGACTCAAGTACACGCTGCGACTCGTGGTGGTCCAAATAGGGGAAAGGTTATTTCTTCGCAAGTTATACCCGACGTTCAACCTCCCATGGATGCTGTGGAATATGCTGAGTGTGAAGCTGTTGTGAAAGATTTCCCTCCATTCCAGGAGGCAATGAGAAAGAGGGGAATTCTGGATATGGATCTTGTCATGGTTGACCCTTGGTGTGTAGGGTACTACAGTGATAAAGATGCGCCTAGTCGCAGGCTTGCTAAACCGCTCATATTTTGTAGGACGGAGAGTGACTGCCCTATGGAGAACGGGTACGCACGTCCAGTGGAAGGCATCTATGTTCTGGTCGATATGCAAAATATGGTGGTTATTGAATTCGAGGACCGTAAACTTGTTCCGCTTCCTCCGGTTGATCCGTTGAGAAACTATACTTCCGGCCAAACAAGAGGAGGTGTCGACCGTAGTGATGTGAAGCCCCTGCAGATTATTCAGCCAGAAGGACCTAGCTTCCGTGTTAACGGACAGTTTGTAGAATGGCAGAAGTGGAACTTTCGGGTTGGTTTCACTCCAAAAGAGGGTCTGGTCATATATTCTGTTGCATATACTGACGGTAGTGGGGGACGGAGACCCATAGCTCACAGGCTGAGTTTTGTTGAGATGGTGGTACCGTACGGTGATCCGAACGAGCCACATTACAGGAAAAATGCATTTGATGCTGGAGAAGATGGCCTGGGGAAGAATGCACATTCTCTGAAAAAGGGGTGTGATTGTTTGGGCTTCATCAAGTATTTCGATGCCCATTTTACAAACTTCACCGGAGGAGTAGAGACGATTGAAAATTGTGTATGCATGCATGAGGAGGACCATGGTATACTATGGAAGCATCAAGATTGGAGGTCTGGCTTAGCAGAAGTTAGAAGGTCTAGAAGGCTGACGGTATCCTTTTTCTGCACCGTGGCTAATTACGAGTACGGATTCTTTTGGCATTTCTATCAGGATGGAAAAATAGAAGCTGAGGTTAAGCTAACTGGAATTCTCAGCTTAGGAGCATTACAACCCGGTGAATCAAGGAAATACGGCACGACTATCGCTCCAGGATTATATGCACCAGTACATCAACATTTCTTTGTTTCTCGTATGGACATGGCTGTGGACTGTAAGCCTGGGGAAGCGCTCAATCAGGTAACACTTGTGTGCACTCATGCATGGTCTTTTACAGTACATGTTTCTTCAAATGTCGCGTATAGGATTAGGCTTTAATTAACACTTAATTTGTACCTGCAGGTAGTTGAGGTGGATGTGAAAGTCGAAGAACCTGGCAAGAACAACATCCATAACAACGCTTTCTACGCAGAAGAAAGAGTGCTCAAGTCTGAGATGGAAGCCATGCGTAACTGCAATCCTTTATCAGCTCGCCACTGGATTGTAAGTCATTCTTACTTGGTATTTCTTGTGTTGTTTTTTCTAGGTGAACTGTTAACATATTCTATATAGCTGATGAAACTGGTCCTGACTGTCAATGCATTCTTTTTTTCCAGGTCAAGAATACAAGAAATGCCAACCGTACAGGGCAGCTAACAGGTTACAAGCTAATGCCTGGTTCAAACTGTGCGCCTTTGGCAGGCCCGGAGGCAAAATTCATGAGAAGAGCTGCATTCCTCAAACACAATCTCTGGGTTACAAAATATGCACCTGATGAGATGTACCCAGGAGGGGAGTTTCCTAACCAAAACCCACGGGACAATGAAGGTTTAACTACATGGGTGGAGCAAAATCGGTCCCTCGAAGAAACAGATATAGTTCTTTGGTATGTTTTCGGAATCACTCACATTCCTCGACTGGAAGATTGGCCTGTGATGCCGGTTGAACATATTGGCTTTACACTTGCACCACATGGTTTCTTCAATTGCTCTCCAGCTGTGGATGTCCCACCAAGCACAAGTGAATTAGACGTCGGAGCTGCCGCCGCCAAGCCTATTACGAACGGACTCCGGTCAAAGCTTTAGAATATATTGTCCTCCCTACTTATATTTCTTTCTTGTATATTTTGATTGATTCCATGTTAAGAAAAACTCGGGATCACACAGATTGATTTTTTTATTAAGAATCGGAAAGTTTGTTAGAACTAAGTCAGGGTTTACTACTCTGATGATTCTTATGCTTCTGTTTTGCACCAACATTATCAAGAAATCTAATAACTAGTTCTTATGTCAAAGATAAATCTATATGTATCTGGCAATTCCACCTTTTCTCTCCGGCACCCGGCGGCGCGGACAGAAAGTAAAGTCCATCCCATACCTATGTACAGCATGATGAGTACTTCAATGTGCCATCTCTGTCTCAAATTTACCTCACGGTATATATTAAGATACATTCAACAGTTTAGTTTGGATTTTAAATGTCTCCACACGGATGGGTGGGGATGAAAAAGCAGCTAGACCTTCAAAGAGAAAAGGGAACTCTCACCGGCAGGAATTTTAAATGGTCCCAATTTCCCAAAACCTAATTCAGTTTTGTGTCCCCAGGCAAAGAGAATCCAATGCAATAAAGAAGTCCTCTTTTTTGTCCCAATCCTGCATAAGAAATGTCTATATACAGTACCAAGGATATCCAATCCGAGTAGAGAAATCTCTTAAGATATAGTCCTTGGAACATTAAAATTGTAAGAAAAAAAAGGTGATATATGATGCGAAGAAAGCAGAGTTAGTTTTAGCAAAGCTGCTGGGTAACCTCCTAATGTTATACTCCCAACCTGTCGCGGGTTTAATTCCCACTGCTGATTGATCAAAAAATAAAAAAAAAAGTCCCTACTAGAATGGGGTTTATAAAAATTCACCATTGGTACATGTTTTAGCCATACGATGGGCTAGGAATTCAACTTGCAACATGTTTGTTTTGAGCTAGACGCACAGAATGTGGCAGCATCAGCAAATGGAGACTATAACAAAGTTAAACGGGAACTACAGGGTCTCATTCAAGATATTTTTGGTTTCTTAAGCAAGCATCCATTTTGCACTTGCAAATTTATTAGTAGGAAACAAAATTAACCAGAAGATAAGTCGGTTAAACATTCTAGAAATTTTCATATTAGTAGGAACTGGATACAGTATCCACCAAATTTTCTTGTCGAAGCATTGAATGCCGACATATATCCTGTAACAAGTTCCAGTATCTACTAAAAGTTCTTGCTCTTTGCATCAAAAAAAAAAAATTAGCCTAAAATCTTGCATGTCATAAAAAAAAATATATTTTATTGGACATGCTTGAGGTTATTTTTCTGCAAACAAAGTGATCTCGACTACCAAATTCGGATTTAGTTTTACCATCGGAGGATCTCTCCTGTACAAGAACAAAATACTGTTGAAATCAAGGACAGGACGAGTAAAGGGGTACTTACGCTGTGACCCTCCATGTTTTTAGTCTAACACCATTTTACTATGGAAAATGTTGTGAAATTTTAGTTTTAGCCCACTGATACTATTTTGAGGTCACTTGTGAAATAATTTTTAACACACCTAATGTAATCCTTACAACAAAAAAAAAAAAAAAAACAGTTCTTTCTCATTTTCTTCTTTAAACTAAATGTTTCTTTTCGTGGTTATATGTTTCGTTATTGACTTTGTTCACTTTAATTTTTAGTTGTCTATCCATTTAGTATTATTTGTGAAAATTAGCTACTAACTATGCAGTTTGTTTGAGAAAAACAAAAGGAAAGGCAAGGAAATCCCATTATCTTCGACCACCTTGCAAATTTATAACAATCGTGCCCTAAAAGGAATGTTAGATTCGTTGTGATTGAAATGGGTCAAGTTTTTACTCCCGATTAATGTAGTCAATCTCCCATCTTGTTCTGTCTCGGTTAGGACCGAGACATGGAGACAACTTTATCTTGGGGATTCTCGGTGAAACTTCAGAATCTTCGAAATATATATGCCAAACGCACTTTAGATACGTTAAACGTAGATATACAAAAACAATACTATTTTTTTTTCTTTCGAGTTTTAAAGGATTGAATTTGATTTTTAATGCTAAACTTTTTCAGTTTTTCGTATGAAAAACTTGTCTCGACAGGATCTCAGTGGAATCTCAGCCATCTCGAATAGTCTTTGATCACATCTCATCTAGATTAAATGACCCGTCTTGATCATGGACAAAAATCGAGATTGACCATATATATTGTTCTAGATGTCATTCCTACGATCTTTATATTTGTTGGATTCAGTATTTTTTAGGTACTCTTGCATTTTAATAAATGGAAGTTCTTCTCATACATTTTGAACAAGGCACTTTCTTATAACCTGTTTTTTTCCGTATGCAAAGTGCAGTTCTCCTTTTCAATATAATCCATTGGCGAGTTAATAATAAATTGCAAAAACAAATGGCTCTCATTTTAGACTTAGCCAGTTTTTCTTATATATAAAAATCATTGTTCTTGTTTTACTTCCTGGTCTTAATTCGCTTAGTGTGGATAAATTTTCAGTTTTCTTCGACATCTCAGAAGCTAGCTTCATTTTAAGATTAGTAGTTTAATCATAATTTTTGTGGAGTACACAGAAACAACAACCACCAACTTGTAACGGTATCAAAGATTTACCCACAAAAATTTATACAGTTGCGGCATTTTAGAAGTATCCTATTTATAGACATGCACTGCTCTTGAGAATTCTTTCACAAAATAATACACGTTACATGACCTTTTTAAGAGCAGTATATATATATTTCTTGTGTAGCTAATTAAGTCGAGAAAAAATAAACAAAACTAGTCATAAAAATCCAAGGTGACCAAACTTGTGGTATAAAAACCCCACTCAAATGTTGGGATTCATTAAAACTTAATCGTAAACAAAATTAATACAAAAATCCCAAAGTTTTAAAAATTGATACAAAAATCCCAAATTTAAATGTTGGTTTCGTCAAAACTGCTACTCTATTTGATTTCTTATCCAATTCCGTTGTACTTGCACACCAATGCTATTACATTGGCTCCGTGGCACGCCTTTGTTCACCACCAATTGGTTGGTCCATCCCCATGTGCAGTATGAGTTCATACTGCTTCCTCTCAAACATATAACTGACAACATGGAACCTGTACGGTCACTCCAGAAATCCTCTCTTTCTCTCATTCAATTTAGGATAAGAAATCAAATAGAGTAGCAGCTACCATGGAAATCCAGAAAAAGAAATCTAGAGAGTGACCTTAGGCTTAGGACATTAAAGTGGCAAAGAGAAAAGAGAGGATGTGATAGGAAAGCCAAGGAAGCAAATTTAAATGGTACTCTTCTTCTAATTTCATTTTTGACAATCAGCCATCCTCCATTTAAGGCCTCGGCACTATAAAAATTTTCCATACGCGCATTCGGCTGTTAAATTATTTTATTCATTTTTAATAGGGGTGTGATCAGCTTGCATCTTTTAGCATCAAAAGGCCGACAAAAGGTAAAACTTGTGTCCAACAATATAATCATACAATTTTATGTAAATCACTCACAAGTCTCATCTAAATAATAGTAATTCTTTTTTAGCTCAAATTCACACACTCTATTACACAAGACATCAAACATATTGTAGCACGTCATCCAAACTGTATTTGCAAATGTATTAGTAGACAGTTTAATTTACCAGCTGATAGGTTAGCTAAGAGCAACCACAGTCACGATCAAATTTGGGTACTAAACCCAAATGTGGTCTTAAAGAGTGCCGCAGTGGTGAGGAGTAAACCCAAATTTGGTCGCCAAATTTAGGGTTTGAGACCAAATATGGTCGTCTGTCCAGACTAAAGAAGATATAGTGGGACGGAAGTATTAGGAGCGTATGAAACCAGGCGTAAGTTTAATCACCGTATGCAATCAGGCGAGCATATAAACACCGTATGAGTCAGGCGCATGTATAAACTCCGCCCCTTCAAACGCATCTAATACATCCGCCCAATATCAGGCGTAGTTTTATTGTGCGTCTGGATGAAACATAACTTTAAGTTACGTATGAGATGGGCGTTGATTATACGTGCGTCTGGATGAAACGCAACTTTAAGTTACGTATGAGATGGGTAGAAGAATAGTGTGCGCCTGATACCAGTTTTAATTTTCGTTGATTATATGCACCCAGTTAACTTCCTCTTTCACCATGGCTGTGGTTGCTCTAAGCAGTTACGCCCCCCATCCATATCAACATCATAAACTACCCGCTTTGAGGAGGAAGCAAGAAACGAATGTGCAGTGCTCAAATCATTTACTTCTCACGGACATTTTTGATTTTTTTCTTTGGCTACCCAGACGCACCTTCTATGTCCGCCTGAGTCATACGCACTTTCTATCTCCGTATGTATCAGACGCACATAACATCTCCGTCCCAGTAGACGCACCTTCCATCGCCGTCCCATGTTAGGCGTGAACTATACTTGCGCCTCAATCAGGCGCACGTAATACCTCCGTTTCGTTCAGACGCATATTATAAAGACGCTCGGTCAAGAAACGTGAGTATAAGTTCCGTCTCGCACCAAGCGTTCGTATAAGTTACGCTTCACCAAATTTTGGTCGTCCCCCATTGCGCTTGAACACCCAGAATACCAAATTTTTTTGGCTTTTAGTCTGGCTTTTGATATTTAGTCCGTCTCATGACTGTGGTTGCTCTAAGCATGCTAGAGTCCATGCAATTTCTCGTATTTGGTCGGATTATCCTCCGACCTTTATTGTCAGTGCAATTTTGGAGGATATGAATAATGTAGTTATCTCACATTTCAATTAATAAAAATCCCTTGTTTGCATCAAAAAAAATAAAAAAAAACTCACACACGTATAATGTATAAGAAAATCAAATTTATTCAAAAATACCCATATGGTTGTAAGTTCAAATGGTGACCATGGAGCCGCTATCCTTATTACGGACGGCATGCAGTTACTACTATCCAGGGCTGTACTGGCATGCAACAAGGAGCCTGTACGGTCACCCCAGTTTAAAATGGTCAGAAGTTTGGACCGTTTTATTTTTCGGAAATGTCTCATCAAATGGTCCCGGAACCTATTTATGGGGACCTATGGATCCCCTCTGGCCACCTCAATTATGAAAAAAATCTAACGCAATAAGAACTCAACAAGTCCTCTTATATCTGGATAAGAAATGGCAGTACCATGGATATCCAGAAAAAGAAACCCCTAGAGAGAGACCTTTGAAGTTTGAACATTAAAATGGCAAAGAGAAAAGTGACGGGAAGCAGCAAAGTTACTTAAGAACACCTTTATGTAATCTGTCACAAATTTTCTAGCTCAAATTCACAAATATATAATGTGTAAAAAAATCAAATCTTATTCAAAAGTACCCACCAAGTGGTTGCAAGAAACTATACCCCAATCTTGTTCACATGGTGACCATTGAGTCTGTTCTGCGGTTACGCCGATGACGGCGTTTACCCTTTCGGCTAGGTGGTCCATTTCCAAAGGTTACAGGATCAAATTGTCCGAGTCGCTTAGCTTCACGGCTATCCAGCACACACTCCGCTGGAGGGGACAAGTACCTAGTGTGATCATAACAGTAGGAATACGTCATATGTTTCGTTCTAAAGTTCATCATCTCTACCCGCTGTTCGGACGAGAGTGTAGTATGCTTATTATCAGAACTACTCAAGATATCGATATTGCTGGTTGTTGTATCACAATTGATGGATGATAGTTCAATCGGGTCAACCGTGCAACCATGAAGAACAAGATCGGAAAACTCTGCAACGAAAGGGGCATATTTGTAATTGACCTTGTATTTACCACCATTTGTAGCCCAGGTTGAACCATCCCATATAGTTGCATACAATGACATTGGCTTTGAGGGGAAAACTCCACCCATTCCTTCACTCCTTGGCACTTCTCTGATGGCAATATCGTCCACATAAAATCTACAGAACAAAAAAAAAAAAAAAAGAAATTATTAGAATTTTCATTTATTATTTATTTTGCATCAGAAGAATAAATGTTGTACTAAAAGAATGTTCACCTTTTCAATAATAATAAATAAATATCAGAAAAAACAATGACAAAATAGTGGGTGGGCAAAAAAAAAAAAAATCTTTTCATTTTTAAATTATTTTTGATGTCGATAAAAAAAAAAGTGCCAGTCTGTCACAGAATGAGCAGCTAAAAATGGAGGAATCTAATGCACAAAAAATAAAAGATTATGAGAACTAAAAATAGAACCAGAGAATTAAATTAAAAATGGAAGAGAAGACAAGTAAAATGGGTTGTTGAGATTAGTACATACATGATGTGAGATTGAGTCCATAGAATTGAATAGTGATGAAAATCTTGAGATGGATCAAACCAGAGACCATATCTTTCTTCTCTACCAACTGCTGTACTTCCATTCCCATAAACATTTGTTTGAATCTTCCAATCTTTTCCTCTTATATTACCCAGAAACTCAAAATCTAATTCATCATGGTTCCTCTCAAACATGTCTCCATTTGACATCTGCAGAATTCCAATTTCCAATCAAAAATTTAAAAAACAGAGGACTTGATTTTGTGTATTAGTATCAATCAATCCAAGTATGTACTCACGTAAAAGGCGACGACAACTCCAGCAGTATAATCAGCTGGTAATTTGATCGAAGCACTAAAAAATCCATGAAGATAAAGGTCTTGAGAGACAAATCCTGAACCTGCACCAGAGATATTAATTTCCCCAAGAACATAGTAAAATAATCAGACTCGGAGATAGATGTAAAGTTAAATCAAAGGAGAAGAAGAAAGAAAAAAAAATGGAATCACCTGTTCTTTTGTTTAGTTGAAGTTGAACTGTTTTCCCATCATCATCATCTTTTTGATTAGTGACGAGATTACTATCTCCGAACAGATGATTATAACCTTCATCAAACGAGAGTATTGGAAGATTTTTCCTCAGAATCAAAGACGCTGATGCTGATAAGATATCACTACTGATGAACAAAATAGTAGTGATTAATACCAGAAATTCCTTCATTCTTTAGCTGATATACAACCACAATTGATGATCAAACTCTTCTCTGCGTGTGAGTTTTGATGATGATTTTCTTTTTTCTTGTCTTCTTTTGTGGAGGTGATGGTGTATTTTTTGTGTGTTTGTTTATTGGAGGGTGCGCTCCAGAGAGTCTATACAGAGAGAGAAAGATGTGATGATGAGTGAATGAAGAAAGAGGAGGGATGTGGACGGACTTTTGTATGTTAGTGGGGGAAGAGGAGGTGGTTACGCCCTACTTACTTGATTGATTAGAATTAGTCTTAATGGAGAGTAGTTACTGTGTAATTACTGTGCCTAATTTTCAGGCATTATATTTTGATATTTTTTTGGTAATAAAATCTCGAATCTAGATTTTGTGTTTCGTTACTTGTATCTATCGGAATATGGACCGTTCGGCGGACACAATGTGAATCTTAAAGTTAGAAATAGTGGTGAACTCATCTCATATACTAGTAGAGATGAATGCCATGAAAAATTAATAACGAACGAATGCGTTTGATTAGATTTGAATTCCTAGTTTGGTGTGCTTTCGAGATTCATACCCCTAGTTGGTTTTCCAAATCAATGTGTTATTGAGGCACATGCAGTTTAAGGTAGAGCTGCACAAGATTCGGTCCATTTTATCTATACCGGTCCGGAACCGAAAGAATCGGAGTTGAACCGAACCGACCCAGAATTACCGGTACATGTATCGGTTCTGAAAGTTGATACCCGGAGTAGGCCGGTACAGGTATTGGTTCTTGGGATAGTCCCGGCCCGTACCGGACCCAAAGTCCCGGTAAATTAAAGCCGTTGATATTTTTTATGATATTAGATCCTAACCGTCCCTCCTAGGTTTAGTCTATCTACTATCTTCGACTTCACTTCGAGCCAATTTTCATGTATTTTTTTCTTTCTCTGTCTGAAAGAGAACAGCAACAGACAGTCTCACTTAGGGTTTTCAGTTTTCACTCAATCTCCACAGATCGTCAAATCTCTTTGTTCATAGGTATCAATTTTTACTCCCCCACAGATTCAGGGTTAGTCCTGGTTTGAATCTCAATTTTGGTTCTCTTTGTTTACATAATCTGGTGATTAGAAAATTTAGAAATTTTCTTTGCTTTTTTTTTTTCTACTGAATCTCTATAAAGTGATAGATCTTTTCTGGGTTTCTTATGGTGTCTATAATTACGTAGTTTGAATGAAAGAATTAACAAGAATAATGAAACCCTAACTGAATCTTGGGTTCTTGTTTAATCATGAATGCTTTATGAATCAATTGGAGTTTTAAGATTGATTGGATTGTTGCTTGTTAGTGTAATATTTACGGAATTTGGGATTTGTAATTTGTAATTTGTTTGCTCTGTATATTTATATTTAGTTGATATGGAATTTGATATGGAATTATGAATTAATGAAATGAATTTTGCTTGAATTTGGATTTCTTTTGTTGTTTCTGTTGTTTAGATGTCTTGTTTTGTTAATACTACTAGTAGAGAATAGTGAAGAAAATCTCTCTTGCATTTTAATTTTCTTATTGCAAGTAATTCACTCTTGTTCTGCACCTTTCACTCTTGCAAGGAACTAGTGCTTGAAGTCTATAAGGCTAATATACATATACTGCATATAATGTTCTTTACTTCTCTTGCAGGCCTTTGAGGTGCTAAATGGGGAAGCGCAAAGCGCCAGATGATTCCAGTAATAGCATTGCTGTTTGTGTAAGACCAAAAGAAATTGTTCCTACACCAAGTTCAACTCAAACTCCAAATACAACTGAAGTTGGATCATCCTCTCAAGCTGCATCTAGCACAGATGGAACTGAACCTACGCCAACAAGTACAACTGAAGTTGGTGACAACAAAAAGAAGCATGGTAAAGTGAGATCTAAAGTTTGGTTGGAGATGACCAGGATAAGTGACGTTCAAGCTGAATGTCATCATCGCAAGGGATTGTATGCTGCTTACAATGACGTACATGGAACTTCTGGATTACATAAGCATTTGAAGAGATGCCTTAAAAATCCAAACAGGAAGGTAGAGAAATACAAGGGACAACTAACTCTGTTGATGTCACCCCCAAAACCAGGTGAAGATGGCAAACTTGTTGCTCATTCTTACAGCTATGAAAAGTTAAGAAGGGCTCTTGTTGAGTGGATAATCAGGGATGAAATAGATTTTAGAGCAGTAGAAGGGTCAGGTTTTTTGGAAATGATGCAGGTGGCAGAGCCTAGATTCAAGGTTCCAGGGCGTATGACAATTTATAGGGATGTATTGAAGATATATGTAGAAGAGAAGAATAGCCTAAAATTTTATTTCTTGACATATAAGCAGAGGGTATCTTTGACAACGGACACATGGACATCACCAAATAATTATAACTATATTTGTGTAACCGTTCATTATGTTGATCAGAACTGGAAGCTACAAAAGAGAATACTCATGTTCTGCCAGGTTGAAGGTCATACTGGTAATGCAATCGGCGAGAAGCTGGTGGATTGTTTGAAGGATTGGGGTCTACAAGATGTATTTGGTGTCACTCTAGATAATGTCAGCGCAAACAAAGTGGCTATTGAGCATTTGAAGAATGTTGTCATTAAATGGACAGGATCACCAATTAGAGCCAAATATTTACATGTAAGTCCATGTTACGTTCTATCATGTTCTGCATTCCATGTTACATTCTTATCATGTTCTACACTTGTTATTCATGTAATGTCTTGCTTTAGATAAAATGCACTGAAATCATGTTAAGTTTGAGTTTCTCAGTTTTAGTTTGTTGTCAACTAAGCTACTGAAATATAGATATAAATGCTGACAGTTTCATGAACATAGCTTCTCTGAGTATCTTTTTGTGTTGCATTTTTAAGCATTGAATTTGACAGTATCCTTTTTGTATTGTTCTTTCTCTAGGTGAGGTGTGCAGCCCATGTTCTTGCTCTTGTCATACAAGATGCAGTAAGTCTCTTTAATGTATCAGTTAGAAGAATAAGGTCAGTTGTAAAGTACATTCTTAGTTCTCCTTCTAGGAACGAAAAATTTAAACAATGTGCTTCTCTAGCAAAAGTAGATTGTAAAAAATCTGTGATTTTAGATGTGTATACTAGATGGAATAGCACTTACTTGATGTTAGATGCTGCTGAAAAACATGAAAAAGTTTTTGCAATGTGAGCACAGATTGATAAGGACTTTCCACAGAGGTTTATCTTTGAGAAAGAAAAAGAATCTGTTTTACCTACTGATGCTGATATTGAAGAATCTATAGCTAGTAATGTTGTCATAGAAGACGTGTTTGAGGATATGGAAGAAGAGGAAGAGGTTGAGGAGTTGGATCCAACAAGCAAGAACAAGGCAAAGCAGAATAAGAAGAAAAAGATTCCTCGTCAACATGCTCCTTATCAAGAAGATTGGAAATATGCTAGAGGTCTTGTGAAGTGTCTAAAGGTATTCTTCGATGCTACTATCAACTTTTCTGCATATATACAAGTCAGTACTCATATGTTCTTATGGCAATTGTTACTCATCAATGAACAATTAGTAGAATTTAGAAACAATGTAGCATCAGATCCTTTTATTGCTCGTATGTCTCATCTAATGTGTGTTAAGTACCATAAGTATTGGGGTGTGTATGAATCAATGAATTCTGTAATGTTTATTGCTCATCTGTTAGATCCAAGAGAGAAACAAAAGGGTTTGGAATTTACTCTTAATTGTTTGTATGAGAATAATACATGGGAGGTTCAAAGAGTTATGAGAAAGGTGAAATTAGAATTTGAGGAACTCTTTGAAGATTATAAGTCCTTGTATTCAATTCATGAGGAGGGGTCAAGTAGTGATGCTCATACTGTTGCTTATCCAGTTAGTGTGCAATCTGTTGGTCTGTTTGCTAGAATTCAATCAAGGAGGAAACAACATTGGGACACCCCAAGTTGTGTTGAAGAGGCAAGAACAACTGAGCTCGACAGGTATTTGACAGATGTGATTGAAGGTGGAATGCGTGAAATAGGTCAACCTGACCATTTTGACATATTGGCTTGGTGGCAGGCTAATGCAAGCAGGTATAAGATACTTTCATACATGACAAGAGATATATTAGCCATGCATGTGTCTTCAGTGGCCTCTGAATCAACTTTTAGCACCGGGAAGCGCGTGCTGACTCCATGGAGAGCTTCTATGTCTACAAGGACAGTCGAAGCATTGCTCTGTACACAAAGCTTTCTTCAAAAGCCCATTGCTCTTGATCTTCTATGCGACTATATACCTGATGATGCTGTTGAAGATGAGGCAGGTAATATATTAGGTTTTCTTCTATTTAATAGAACTTACTTTTCAAGTTTTCTTGTATTGCTTGCTTACTTTCTTGTTTTTTGTTCCATGTTGCAGCCATAAGGGATTCTCTGCTAAAAGAAGCTTGATGTAAACTCTGTTTCAGTGCAGCCAGTGCCATTGTTCGAGAAGTCCCCCATCCTTTACAAGGATTGCATTTCATTTCTTGTCGCAGACTTATGGAAATGTTGTGTTTTAGTACTATGTTTTAATGTTGAACTTTGAACTTAAAGTGTGATACACTGATACTGTGATGTTTTAAACCTTTGTTATTTTGAACTTTGTAATGTTGAACTTAGTCTTAGACTCTTAGGTTGTTACTTTACTGTCATACATACTATTACTGTGTGTTTCAAAATTCAGGTAAAAAACCGGTACCGGAGTGGAACCAGACCGGTCTTATCGTGACAGGTACAAGTCCAGGTACAGGTACAGGTCCTCAAATTGAAGAACCGGTCAACTCCATGTACAGGTACCGGTTCCAACAGAAAACCGGACTGTACCGGCTCATGTGCAACTCTAGTTTAAAGTATAAGTTTTTAGGGATTTTGGATTCTCAAGCCTAATTTGCTATTTTGCACCACTAACAATATCATGTTTCCCGCTAATAGATTTTCTGGCTCTTCCGTGGATGTGCTATGCAAGCTTCTTAACACTTGGTTAGTTTCTTGAGTTGGTCAGCTTAATGGTCTATGAGCAACCACAGTCACGACCAAACTTGGGGACTATACCCAAATTTGGTCCGAAAGTGAAGCGTAATGGAGAGGACTATAGTTATATTTAGTATGGAAAATTAGGGTTTGAGACTAAATGTAGTCGTCAACCCAGACCAAATCAAAATATAGTGAGGCGTGGATATAACGAGCGTGTGAAGTTAGGCGTGAGTATGGTGAGCGTCTGGGATTAGACGTTAGTATAGTGAGCATCTGAGTATGGAACGTTAATAGAATTACCGTCTGAATGGGGCGCGGTTATAAACACCGTCAGGAAAACGGTTGCGATATGTACGCTTCACACCAGGCGTTGTTATAGTAGTCTCCGCCCCAATTATATAGTACTTAATAAAAATAGAAAGAGTCATGTCAGGTGAGAGTAATATGTGCGCCCCAAGCCAGGCGATTTTTGTCACGATCGGTTAGTGAAACGGGATTTTTGCATTTGGAACATGATTTTTTTTTTTTTGTCAGAATCAGGATTTAGTGAAACGAGAATTTTGTTTTTGGGTGGAAAAAGAATAAAAGAGTTATGGTGTTCGTGGACACGCAGCACAACGGATACTAAAACATGAGCAGACTTGGTTTGTTTCCTTTCTGCTTTTCTCTGCAATGTAAAGTCAAATTGAGTATGACGTTCATGTTAGTTATATGGTGTGGTGTCACTGCCAGCAACAATGGATAGAAGTTTAAACACGGCAAGTTACTTTCGGTCAATTGGATTGAGACCATTCTACACATCATTTCCTCCATACGTTTGGACCACTCTCTACGCTTTGTAGTATCATTAGGGTATTGCATAGCCATCGTGTGAAAAACGATGACCATGAGATGAAAATCATGAAATATACTTGCCAAACCGCCATTATAAACTCCATAAAAACGGTCGTGACACAAACAAATATCCAAGTGCGACCACTGTTTTTACCAATGGGACATGGCTCATCTTTTTTGTGTCTCGACGGTTTTCGAATGGTTCAAAAGGAAGATCTGTCCATCACCACTCTATAGTTGAGCGGTGAGTTTTCAACGCTATGTGCAGGGGTGGTATCAGAATTTTTGACTATTGGAAAATAAAGTTTCGCCAAGGGTGAAACTGAGCACAAACGGGCTTGAAAACCCAAGTTTAGACATTCTCCAGATTTTTCTCACTGAGAAATTCACGCCCAAAAAAGTTCAGGCGCGCACCCATTTTCTGGAGTAAAATTTCCGTCACACCCAAAGTTTATAAAATTATGTTTCTTCACAGCAAAATTTCTTCTTCAATTCCTATCTCTTTTTCTTCTCTACTGTGAGTTTCTTCTCTATTGATTCTTAAGAATTTCAAAAACGATTCTACAGAAATCTTTGATCCTAAAAATAAATCTTTGTTCCGTCCTCTGAAATATATAAACCCTAGAAAATCGACTGATTCCATCAAGGAAGAACCAATTTTTCCTTTCTCGTTATGGGATAGGGGAGACAGATCGAGAGATGGTTTCTCTTTCAGTAACAACGACAATTCTTGGTTAGAAGATTAAAACCAAGAAGTTTGGCCAGATTTCATTCCTGATTCGTGGTATGGTAATCTCTTCTCCTGATTCGTCTCTTAGACAAACCCTAGGCCTTTACTTTTTTCTTCAGGTTGTAATTGATTTTTGGATAGTTTTGTTTTTGTTTTGATTTTTGTAGGTGCAGAGAGACTAGTCTGAACGATGGTGATGAAATTCAGGGAGTGGTGATGAAATTCAGTTCGACAGCAAATAAGTGGAAGTGCCGATGCATGTTTGCAGTGATGGGTTGATTGAATTGGTGATTGCTCATCGAGTGGAGTTTGGGGTTCGATATGAATGATGCTGGTTTCATGGCTGGAATTGATTGACTCAGTGGTGGTCGAATTCAGGCGTTTGGCAACAACAACATGGAGAAGAAGATGGGGTATGTTCTGTTGGTTTTAAGGAGATGTTGCCGAGATGAAGAAGAGCTGATGGAGCCGGTGAATTGATTTTATGTTGGTTGAGACGTTGTTGTCTAGCTGCTGTTGAAGAAGTTAGCCGTGAATTTTCCAATTATTGACATATCTCATTTGAAGCAAAGCTAGGTGATGAACGGAGGGTTCTCATATGATCAGTTTCGCGTGCAGCAGCGGCAACGATAGTTTGGAGTTTAACTGATATTAGTCTCATGAGATTTACAAACTCACTGAACAAGTGAATCAACTAAAGAAGGAGATCAAAATGTGCAGTTCCATCATGATTCTTCATCCGTGAATGGAGACAATTTCAAGCTTTAAATCTGACTGCTACTTTTGGAGCTCGGACATGAAAGCAATACCTTGGACGGGAATGAGTTACGACAGCTTTAGGGTCAGCGTGTACGGGTTGAGTGAGCTTTCTAGACGGTGAGAAGATGGAGAGAGTTTGATGTGGTCGATAGTTGGGTGAAATAAAAGAAATGGTTGCATAATTTGTTTTGCAGATACAAAAATGACTACATAACCTATTATGCAGCTGAGAAAGTAGTTGCATAACCTTTTATGCATCTACAAAAGTTGTTGCATAACTTGTTATGCAGTCCAGAAAACAGTTGCATAACATGTTATTCAACAACTTTTTTGTCACTGTTAAAACCAACAAAAACAAAGACGGAATAACTTGTCATGCACTTACAACAATATCTGCATAACATGTTATGCAGTCGCGAAAATAGAGGCATAACCTGTTATGCAGCCGAAAATATGGCTGCATAATGCATTATGTATCGAGACAATGTTGCACAATCTTTTATGCATCTATTTTTTTATGTACGCACTAATACAATGGCTACATAACTTGTTATAGATGCATAACTTTGTTATGCAGAGGCATAATTTGTTATGCAGTGGAGAAAATGGTTGCATAATGCGGTACGCATCCTTTTCGGTGGCTGCATAATGGTTATGTATCAAGTTTTCGAAATTTTTTCCTAAAATGATGATCACCTCCGATTTTTTCGGGAAAAACAAAAATTTGATATTGTTGTTTGTACTCTTTGTGTAGCTCTCTTAAATATATTTCCGACGGTATAAAATTTGTAAAATTCCAAGGCGCAGTTTTTTAGATATGTTATATCCAAGTTGCATTGTCAATTATACCCCTGATGCATAACCTGTTATGCAGACGTTTCAAATTTTCATATAATTATGGGTGTCACGGTACCTAAAATTAATTGTGGGTCTGACAGTGAGAATATTATTTTTTTGGGCCTGCGCCTAATTTTTCCGCAATTAAACTTAGGAGCCCAGCTGCCAACTAGGCTTCAAGTTGGCTTGGCCCCTGCTCTTGTGTCAGCGTCAGTTAGGGATGGGCAGAAAGTCCGGAACCGCGGATTTCACCCGTAAAATTGCGGGCGAAACTCAATCCGCAAGTTCTATGGATCAGACACAGTTGGGATTTTCAAATCCACACTCATAGTAGTTTGGTTGCGGTTCGACTTTGAAATCCGTGAATTTACCCGTACTGTAAGGCAGTAAGGTTTTATAATAACATGGATTAATCATCCTTTTCGTCATCAAAAATCAAGTTGATAAAATCGAAAATTACTATTAATCACCTTATCAACTTTAGAATGTCGTTGTCCAAAACGAATATCCGAAATAGGGGTGTGCAACGGAAGGACGGTTGCGGATTAGGGATCACCCGCAACCAAACCGTCAAAGTTGCATCCGCGGATCAGCGGGTAATGTGGACCGAATGCGGTTTAATCGCGGATTTAGTCAAAATCGGTGAGGGAATTTTTGGACATGCTATGCTAGGCATTTCATCAAACAAGTTGCGTGGTAATAATGAAAAAAAAGTAATTGATTTGGAATAGAATCAGTATTCAGGGACTAATAAGCCCAAAGGAGAATTCCATGATGTAGATATGAACACCATTCAAAAAAATCAAAAGATATTTGTACTGAAACTAACATGAAATTGAGCGAAGGGGAACTTCAGTTCGTTTCATTTCAAAGCAAACTCCGTTAGGTTAAATAGCAGAATACATGACCGGCTGGAGGCTCATAACTTTATTTTGTCGGGCTTTATTTAACTGGGCTTGATCTTTATTTTTATTATAACATACGGTGCGGGTGTATCCGCGGATTTACAAAACCAACCGCAACCAAACCGTTAAACCTTGCGGGTTTGAAAACTCACCCGTATCCGGCCCAAAAATTCTTGCGGATTGGTTTTCACCCGCAATTTTACGGACGGTTGCAGATAAAATCCGCGGTTCCGGATTTTATGCACGCCCCTTATCCGAAATAACAATCCTTGCCGGTTTGTAATCTTATCCAAGCCCATATGCGACTCCGACTCTCATATTTTCGTACTGTATATCACTGCCCGGTATTTTCCTGTACTCATTAGTTAATGGATTCCAAAAACATATGCAACTTTCTTTTGAACGTTAGTACTCCTAAGACGGATGCAAAGCCAACCATCACATGAACACATTGAGTCAAATAAACGGTGTCCATGTACGAAAGCGTAACGCATCTGATTAGTTAAATTATTATAGTGGTGCACTGATGATTATGTTGATAACTGTAATATGGGTGATATAGCCTTATAATTTATGGAATAAACTCTTTCCATGGACGGAAGAAAAATAATGCTAGGATTGCTTTTCATGATGTTAAGATGCGCATATAGGTAACACAAAATTGGTTAAAAAGATCAAAATCAACAATTCCTGGGTGAAAAGGACATTTAGATTTAGATACTGTTTAAATGGTCAAAAATGTAAAAATAGCTAGGATGTAAACAGTTTCATCCTACCCATTTTCAAGTATTTTTTTTATTTTTAATTTACATCAGGATGAATCCAGTTTCATCCTTGCTATTTTTTAAGTTTAAGTCAGGATGAATCCAGTTTCATCCTTGCTATTTTTTTGGTGTCCATTTCACCCATACTAATTTTTACTCGTCCATTTGAACCATGTTTTAAAAATATTTTGACAAATGACCCATTTTCCGTATAGGTAAATTCACTGTTAATTTACTATAGGATTATTTACTGTTAAGATGTGATTATACATTTCTTCCACACATGATACTCGTTTTTTTTTTTTTTGATTAAATCCGCGGTTAATCCGCATTCATCCCGTATCACCAGTTGATCCGCGGATGTCAAATTCACAGGTGATTTGGCCAGACACGGTTGGATTTTTCAAATCGGAAAATGGGTCATTTGTCCAAAAAATTTTAAAACATGGTTCAAATGGACGAGTAAAAATTAGTATGGGTGAAATGGACAAAAGAAAAAAATAACAAGGATGAAACTGGATTCATCGCGGTTTAAACTTGAAAAATAGAAAGGATGAAACTGGATGCATCCTGATATAAATTAAAAATAAGAAAAAATATTTGAAAATGGGTAGGATGAAACTGATTACATCCTGCCTATTTTTATATTTTTGCCCATTTGAACAATATCTTTTTAATTTTTGTCCATTTAAACAGTATTAAAATGTACAAGTCTTTTTCAAGAATTATTGATTTTGGGCTTTTAAACCAATTTTGTGTTTCCAAACCCACAACTTTGACGGATTGGACGCAGGTGACCCCTAATCCGCATCCGTCGATCCGTTGCACCCCAAACATCAGCGGATTGATCAAACTATTAATTATTGCATGATCAAATCGGATTATCCCGTGGTGTACATTTACATAATGGAACATGTATTCTTTTCTAAATAAAATTTGAGCTCAATCATCATCATAGAATTTAAAGGAAAGCTAAAGGGTCTTTTTTGAATAGACAACAACCTGTTCCTGGACGTGATGCATAAACAGGTGAGCCATATCTTGTGTGCGTGTATTACATAGAACAAGCTGCCAATGACCAAAAATAAGGCGGATCCTTCAAAGTTCCCAGAAGGTTCAGATAGGCTTGTGACTCTCCAGGGAGAGAAGTCAGTCATCTAATGCTGACTAGAGTCAAACTACTTTTGGGACTTTTGTGATTTTCGACCATAGCCTATGGTCCATAGCTGGTGGTATCACGAAAGACTATCAAGAAAGAAAATACTTAATCAGTGGTTTTTCATTATATGGATTTTTTATCTTTTTTTCCACGATAGAACACCCCAAAAATCATAGTTTTTTATCTTAAAGTATCCAAATATTTTGATATATTTGCATTGATATCTCTATATCAGCTTTAAAGTTAATCATCCTTTAAAGACAACAAACATAAAAGTGTGACTGTGATGTCACGTGCCGACACCCAAGGAGCATCTATCATCTACACGTGTACATCATCTGATTAATCCAACGACGAAGAATCAAGGAGCACCCTAGGAGTAAACTATCGAGAAGCATCGTAGAGCTGCCAGAGAAGTACTTTACTCCATCCCAAGGAAGATTCAAGATCAAGCGCTAAGGAGAGTCTCGCCGACAAGGACGTGACAGGGGCATCAGACATCTGTCTGACGCGTGCAGACCACCCCAACCACCCGCATTAAACACTCTAGGAATATGGTACGTGTCAAACATCCTGTGGAGAAGGAGAAGGTTCGTCTTCGTTATGCATAATACCGTTGGAAGACGCTGGGGAAAAAACAAAGATAGCGGCTGGACGACACAATAACCAAGACGATAAGGATACAACTGTCTCTGATGGCGGACCCCATGTTCAACCTCTGTAAATACCCCTCTCCACTTAGAGAGAAGGGGTGGACCCTTTGAGAATTAGAGCGAGATATAGGAGCAGAAGAGAGAGAAACAGTAAAGAGTGAGTGGTAGATGCACCTTCGTTCTAGCTTCGTTATTCACTCCAAAGTCATTCGACTATCATTGTAACCCCCTTATGCATAGTGAAACAACTACCCCGTGGACGTAGGTCTTAGTGCTGAACCACGTAAATCATTGTCTCATTTAATTCAGTATTTTATCTTCTGTTTTATATGCTTTACCTAGACTCATTGTGTTGTGTGTGTGATCGTATGAATAGCTTAATCTATTCTCCATAAAACAGACAAGGACGAGCCCGAAGGCTCAGAGTCTGATAGGTTTTGAACTTACTTCGTTTTACATATATTTTACTCCCTTCAACGATTTTGTATGTAATGCGAACATTGTTTGTGGACACGGTGATACCATCGTTATTTCTGTGTTCACAATCTGGCGCTAGAAACAGGGATTCTGTCCCGGTAAAAAACTTATCTTATCCTGTGATTTTACTTATTTTTGGTTCTCAACGCTATTCTCTGAATAATGGTGTTCTGAGTAACTTGACACTTTATTCACCTTTCAAAAGTTTTTCTGTTTTCATTTACCATTATAAAAAACTCTTTGGATCTGTGCTCATTTTTGGAATTATCTTCGGATCCAAGGTTTCTTATACACCATGCGTCATACGTAGCGGATCTACCTTCAAAAATCATTTTTAATATGTCTATATCGTGTGCTTGCTGGCAAAGGAACAACAGATCTACGTCATCAGACCTTCATATTTAAAAACCCATGGATCTGGGTTCTACCGAACAACTTTTTAGGTCCATAAGTATATCTATGTCTTTGATTATTGGATCTGACTTTTAAAGTTTTCACTTCTTTAAGATAACCTCCCCATGGTGCCTTTAGACGAACGTTTTATTTTTCTGCCTTTTTTATATTGATTGCATTTACAACGCGCTTTAAAAACCCTTGTACAAATTTATGCTTGCAAGGACCGGATCTGCACTTTGTTAACAAAGTTTTCCCCAAGCCTCGTTTTCTTTGAAAATCTTTGAGTGTGCGCTGAAATGTATGTTTCTCCTTTAACCTTGCTAACAAAACCAATGTGGATTCTGTTTCTCCGACGACGTTTCGTTTTTGCAGAGAATCAAAGATGGAGAAAATAAAGGACGTGGGAAAAACCAAGGCTTCGTCCAAAGAGACACCGAGGACAACACCAGTTATGAAACGCAGTAAACATAAGGGCGAAAAGACGAAGGAACCAAACCAGAAGTTAGACACAGCGGAAATCACCTCACCCCTAGATGTCAACGTTGTAGCAGCAGCAGCACTCAAAGCTATGACAACCAAATCTGAAGAAGCAAAGGAAGCCGCAGCTTCCCGTGCTCACCAACAACGAGAAGTATTTGTAGAATCAATGATGTAGCAACCATCCCTTGGAATGCCGCCAACGAACGATCAGAATCAGACTCTGCCAGCTACACAACCGACGTCTCCACAGGTGGAATTGTTGTTGCCGATTTTCGACCCACCCCATCCCTTAATCCACACAGTTGATGAAGATCACACTGTGGCCATTGGGGGGCAAGGGCGGATCGGAACTCCGAACCAAGGATCGAATCATTACCCCCAGCTGATAGCAGAGCTCGAAGAATTAAAGAAGAACCAGATGACATATGCAGAGGCTGTGACATTATTAGTTCGAGAAAATTAGGAGCTCAAGGACAAGATTTCCCAAAGCATTGGAGCAACGCATCAACACGGTGAAGCAAATTCTAAAGCACCAGAGCCGAACCATGACCGAAGGATCTTCGTGACAAATCCCGAGCCATTAAACCGAGGAGCAACCAGAGGAAATAGGTCATCCGACCCAGATTTTGTGTCGGAGGATTCATACTACTTTGATAGTGAGAACCGAAAATCAAAGCAATCTGCAATCCGAGAAGACCATCAGCGTGCAATGGAGGACCTTCGTACCGAAATGATGGTTGAAATCAAGCAACTGAAAGCAAGGAGGAGGAAAAATAGAAGAGGTGATAAAAAAAGCCAACACCACCCCACCGGTTCCACATTTGGCCAAAGCTCTCATTCCACATTTGATAGTGAGAATCAAAAATCAGAGCGATCTGCAATCCGAAAAGACCATCAGTGTGCAATGGACGACCTTCGTACCGAGATGATGGCCGAAATCAAGCAACTGAAAGCAAGGCAAGGAGGAGGAAGACTAGAATAGGTGATGAAAGAAGCCAACACCACCCCATTGGTTCCACATTTGTCCAAAGCTCTCATTCCTCAGAAGTGCCCTATCCCAGCGTTTGAGTGTTACGATGGATCTAGTGACCCCGCTGCCCACCTTCGGTATTACAATCGTATGATGGCACGATGGGATCAAGATGATGCAATCCTCTGCAGATATTTCCGTTCGAGTTTAAAAGGATCGGCCCTATCCTGGTTCGATGACCTTCCCCCCAACTCCATCGACTCCTACGACCAGCTTACTGAGAAGTTCTTAGGGACATATATGTACAACAAGGTTGTTAACGCAGGGATGGACAAGCTATTCTCATTGGAGATCATGTACAAAGAAACAACCAGGGAATATACTGACAGATGGCACAAGATTTTCCAGGAAATAGGGAACGTAGACCCCGGTGGTCAGCATTAACTTCTACAAGTGGGGATTGGATTGGATGAGCCCGCTATTTGTCGAGATTCATGGAAGTGTTCCAACGACCGAATGAGACCTTCGTGTAATCATCGAAAAGCACGCCATGCTATAAGAGATACAACGGGAAAACCCCAGAGCCTAGACTCAAAGATCTCATCGGACGCATTCGGTAGAGCAAGCCAGCTGGTCAAAGAGGAGCGTTTCAACCGAACTTCCTAACGAAGATAGGAGAGGACGAAGAGACGATCGTCAGCGTGATGACCGGAAGTTCGAAGACCAAGCTTACACGAAGCTGAACACTAACTATACTCGCATCCTGAGGGAGATCAAGGGGCGGGAAAACCTGGAATGGCCATGGTCTAAAGGAAAGCATCCCCCAAGATCCGAAAAGTAAAGAGATTACCGTGAGTACCATTGCTTCAACGGGCACCAAACTGGAAGTGCAAAAATCTTAAAATAATGATCCAAAAGTTGACTGACGCTGGAGATATCAAGCAATACATTCAGAAGGCAGAAACTGATGATAGGGAAAAGAGAAGCAAGCAAGTACAACACCCCGAGGGTAATCGAACACTCAATACTATCTCATGCTCCGAAGCTACCGGACCCTCACTAACGGCTCAGATAGGGAAAAGGCTAAGAAAGCAATTCGAGGACTACTGCGAGATGTACAAGATCGATGGAGTAGAAGTGAACGAACATGAGCCATGGATGAATGCACCGATGACTTTCGATGCTGAGGATGTCGAAGAAGACATGGAAGACCACAACGATCCTCTGGTCCTCACACTACCGGTGGCAGGTGCAATGTTAAGAAGATCCTCATCGATGAAGGAAGTTCTGCTAATGTTCTGTTCTATGACACGTTCAAACGAATGGAGCTTAACGACGAACATCTGATGTCTTCGTACTATACCATCTACGGATTCAACGGGGCACCCACAAAGCCCTTGAGAGACATTGTCTTGCAAGTAGACGCAGGACCGATGAAGGTTGAAATTTGATTCAGTGTAGTGGACGCTCCTTCCCCCTACAACGCCATCATTGGACGAAGATGGGTGCACAAGCTCAAAGGAGTGACATCGACCTATCATCAGTACCTTAGATTTCCGACGCCCGAAGGGGCAATGGAGATAAAAGGAGATCAGGTCACCATTCATGCTCTACAAAATCAGCTCAACAACGAACAAGATGAGCAGCGGAAATCCTGAAGAAACCGAAACAAAGAAGTTGCGAAGGAAAAAGCAACTGACCTTTATCTCGAAGAAATCTCCGGAAAGAGTCTGACAAAGGAAAGCATTGTCCTAAATACCGAGGCAAGTACCTCAACATCTAAGGAGGTTGAAGAGCCTACCAAATAGCAATTAAAGAATGTCCCTCTCCTAGGGGAACCGAAGCCTACGTTCACATCCGTAGAACCCGTGAAGGAGATCAATATAGGGACCGAAGAAAACCCGAAGATGATCAAGATAGGGACCTTGATGGATAAAGAAAGAGAGATAACTTTGATAAAGCTACTCATAGAGTATGCAGACATCTTCGCGTGGAAATTAGGAGACATGCCAGAAATCGATCCGAAGATAATCCAGCACGAACTTCGTATAAAGACAGACACCACTCCCTTCAGGCAAAAAGTACGAAAGGTAGCACTAGAGTATCACCAAGCAATTGAAAAGGAGCTCCGCAAATTGTTAGAAGCAGGATTCATCAAGGAAGTCAAATATCCAACATGGATATCGAACATGGTCATATTACCAAAGAAGAACGGAGGAGTAAAAATATGCATCGATTTCACCAATCTCAACAAGGCATGTCCGAAGGACAGTTACCCGCTCCCAAGCATCGATCAACTGGTGGAAGCCGTCGAAGGATACGAAGAACTATCATTCATGGATGGATATTCTGGTTACAACCTAGTAGCCCTTGCAGAAGAAGATCAACAACATATAATATTTTACACCCCGCACGACCTCTATTGTTACAGAAGGATGCCCTTCGGACTTAGAAATGCTCAATTAGTGTTATTTTATCCTTGATATTTTTGGAAATAAAATTTGTTAAGACGATTAATAGGAAAAACGTATATGAAGACATGATTTGTCCCCCATGCCCCCATCAGAAAACGCCCCCATCAAAGACGACCAATTGTCTAAATACACAATATATACTTTCCTTTTAAGGGTTCATTCATGTAACATGACTGCATGAGTTATTTGGGAAATATGCGTGGCTATAAATAGATACTTTAAAAACACGGCGATTGAATAAGCTTTTATTAGTAAATCTTCGATATTGTTGCAAGATGGTGGTTGTTTGTATGTATTCTAGAAATGTCACCGTAAAGCCTTAAAGATAAATATAACTTTGGAGAGGTCGGAGAAAATTGAAAATTATATGCAGTTAAACAATGAAACCATTAAATAAAAATAATGATTTTCATACCGAGGAAATACTGATCAGATAAAAAGGGCGAGCCTTGTGCGTCTGCAACCTTTTATGAACTCTCCGATGGATTATCAAGTAAGGAAAGTACCGCCACATGCGTAAGGGCGAAAACAATCTTATTAGCCAATGCCTTGTTCAGAATTTATGAGTAGAGCTGATAATTTTTGGGAATAGGTCCATGTATCCTAGGAGGCCGATTCCAAATAAAAATTTACCATGAGGGTGTGACTACATGATCAAGTAGCACTACTCACTTGAAGAAACACATATGGTTCTGTGAGACCTATATGCATAGGCTTGTTTCTCTATAGGAAGAATAACTTGCGGTGTCCGTAGAGCACTGGCTTACACTTATGGTTTCTAGTTTCTACTAACTCATGATTTTTCACGGTCTAAATAAAACATATAAAGAAATTTTGATTGCTTTTGTTATTCAAGTGTTGCATATTTTTAACATTTAAATGCGACCAAGAAAAAGATTAAGAAAGTAATTAGATATTTCTGTTGTGTATTCCAAAAGAAAGAAAACGAAAAAAAAAATACAATGGACAAGGTGGATCTTGCTCTCCTTTAGCTATAAGATTCCTTAGAAATAAAATTACATGCACAAGCTGTCAAATTCTGGAGAAAAGATCTAATTTAGACCACAAAAAATTACCAAAGATCAATATTCTAAAAAAAAATTAAAGAATGGTATCTAGACTCTAGAGTAAAAATTTCATCCATTTTATAGAAAGACTTGAACTAAATTGATGACAGGAAGAAAAAAAAAAGAGAAAAAGAAAAAAAAGATACAAAGCTACCTATGAATTCAAGGAGACAAGTTAAAATGAATAAAAGTATGTCTAGTTTGCTGGACATATGTCACATAGCCCAATTTGGTTATACTTTACTGGACATGTCACATAGCCCAATTTGGTTACACAAAAATCTCTCGCATTAATGCAAGAATGTGAAGCAAACAAAAATCAAAGAAAATACATAAGTTTCAAAGGATGAAGGTTAAAAAAATATATTAGAGAATGTATACAATTTTAGTAAAATTTTCATTTTTTTTCGGTTAATGGAAATTTATATATATCATTTTGATATTTGAGGATTTTTTTAACAAATTTATCATTTTTTTTTAATTTTAAAGAAGGAAATTATTGTTTATTTTGATATTAATGGTGTATATTTTTCACCACTTCTATATCTTTAAAAACCCGAGCTACCTCTCCTCTGCAACTCACATTTTAATTCTTTACAACCTAAACAAAAAACATATACACTCAAGAATACAGACACCATGACAACTGTCTTTGCAGCTTTGTTATTTGTAGCTCTTCTCTTGAACTTCTCCTTCATTCAGACTACCATGGCCGATGGTATGTGCATATCTCTTACATCTTAATGGTATCTTTTACATAAACATGCAGCTAGACAATAATAATAGATGTTTCTTTTATAAAATTGTAAATTGATTAAAATATTTACATGTTAGCATTTTGATTATGACTAATTCTTTTTTGATTATGAGCTTTGTTATTATAATGTCAACATCTGTTGCATTTATAAGGATTGAATGTATTCAGGTTATGTGTTGTTGAATTCAGGAATCAAGCGTATATGTAATGAATTCTTATAATTTGTTTATCCATATGATTGTAAGAGTTTTGTCATTAAAATTGACAAAGGGGGAGATTGTTAGAACATAGCTCGGTTGAACCCGCCAAGCGTTGGTATGTCAAGTTTGGTTGTCATATTTTAGTGAACTAAAACTCATTTAAGAGTCGCTTGATTAAATGTACTAGAGTCAACTTCGTATAGGTTAGCTTGAAAGTATTAGGATATGAGACATTACAAGTATTGCGAAGACTTGAAGAAGTAAGGAGGTACAACCACAACATCATCCTTCCACTTGAGGTTAGTGATATTTGACTTGAACTGTTTCATTCCCTAACGTATCTTTCAAGTCGTCCATATTGAAAACAAAACTGCGAAGCATGAACACTCTAGATAGACATAGTATTAAGGAATACAATACGAGGTTTATTGCTTAACCATTAAACTTTGTAGATAAGACATCGACATAATCGTTTGAATGCTATTGTGATTATGCATGGGTATGAGGTGAGGATTTCATCCTAGGAAACAATGTTTTTACATGTGTTTTAAGGAAGTAAGTTCATGAACTTTGTTTGTGAATCGAAAAGCAAATCACCAGGCGTTATTGGTATTGTTCTTCATTGCATATCTTATGAACGACCAATATGTGTGATTAGTATAACCGCTCATGACTTGTTTGTGTTCCTGGTAAAACTATTCAGATGAGGCCTGACTTTTGTATTGGTATGAATTTTATTAGTGACACTGATCTTAAGTAATCACCTGATTGTATGATCGAGTTTGTGTAGTTTGTAAGACCTAACACTGGGTAAAAGGGAACCGATCCTAGTAAGAGGTGCAACACATCACAAAGGGGAATCGATCCTTGTATGGGGTGCAACAAGGTTTATAGCAGAAAGGGAAACCGATCCTATGGACATGTGCAACACATATGAGTTAGATACCATATATATGTGGGGAACCGATCATAGTACCTAGTCAACCGAATTTTGGAAGCTAGTGTGACTATGCACAATACTCACATGGAGGTAGAACCGAAACTTGTTTTGGTAGAACCGTTAAACCCATGATTTGTGATTGAGAGTTCTTAATCAATCACATAGCTCTTGAAAGTCAGGTGAACCAATTCTAAACTTGTTTGGAAGCGTGGTAAATCGGCTTCAAGTGTGTAAGTATGAAAAAAAACTTACAAAGTAAGGATGTCGACACACTTTGAACACGTGCATTTACGCGTATCTTTTATTGTTCAAAGATATTCCTTAATAACTAAGAAGGAAGTAAATCCCAGGATCGAAATTAAATAAGTTAAGAATCTTTTAATTAAGGTTTTTAATTATATATGGAAAATAAGAATTAGTAATGTGCATTTGCTAGTTAAAGATTTTCCAAGGAGATTTTCGATCATTCTTTTGGACAGAGCATTCTCAGGAATTATGAAAACCGAATATGGAAATTATTGTTGAATATCTTGAGAATATTTTCGGTTTTGGAAATTCCTTGGTGTCCAAACTTCATTGTCTATAAATACTTGAAGTTTGCATTTCTAACAAACTAATCCTTCGTGACAGTGAACTTCCTCTGTTGTACTGTTACTGGTGAAGCCGCCTATTAGGAGAGGAGAGTAACCTAATTAGGCGAAATATCTTACGACCGCTCAATTTAAAGACTTCTTTGGGATTGAGAAGCTCTACGAGTACCGTTGGTGGGAAACTAGATAATTGCGGTTTATCTTTTATTTTCGATTGATTTGATTGACTAATGGTGGTTGAACTTTGATTGCACCTAGTTTGTTTATGCTTGAGAATCTTCTCTTATGATATAAGATTCACTCAAACTAGTTCGAAGTTTTGACAGAGATCTTTAAACTGTTGTTAGTTCTAAAGACGATCTTGTGATACTTTATTGTTAACAGACTCCGTGCTGTGTGTGATTGATCATAAGAGATTCAAGTAGTTGTGTGCAGGTGTTTATTGAAGATCTAAGAAGATTTAAAGACAAAGAAGAGATAGAAGATTTCTGACTTGGTTATATAAATCTTTGGTGTGCAAAATACTTGTTTTGGTAAAAAGAGGATCTCACTATAATCAGTTTATTCTTGTGGTAGATTGGATAGAATAGTTGAGTAGATCGACATCAAAACGGTGCCTTGGGATTATAGGTATTGATTGCAAAATCTTATGATTACTTTGGGTAATTGAACATAAGATAAATCTAAGAACCTGACGAAGGAGTTTATGTTAAGATAAATAGAAGAGCCTTTGTCCGACTCATATCACTTGGTCGAAGAGAGTTGATACCAAACATATTTTTTGTTCCTTTACCATTCGGAATACGAACCAAAGGAATTGTTCCAAGTACGTGACTTATTCATAAGTTGGAGGCGTGGGAATACAGACAGAACTAGGTGAACTATATGTTTAGTTGCTTGGTATCAACTATACGAAGTTGGTTTATTTTGTATAGCGACTTAATCATGAGATATTCAATTCTGGACAAGGTCACGGGGTTTTTCTGCATTTGAAGTTTTCCTCATTAACAAAATCTTGCTGTGTCATTTACTTTATATTTCCGCATTATAATTGTTTTATTAGAATTAAAGTAAATTACACAAACGTTAATTCCTATTTACTTGATAAGCAATCCTATTTTGTTTGGTTAAGTCCGAACCTTTGTATCAAGTAAACATACTTCGTTGTTGTATTGTCTCGATCTCTTATCCATAGACTATCACACGAGTTGTGAAACGATTAGTTGTATTGTCTCGACTCAGTCCATAGATAATCACTTTCAGAGAAAGGACTTATAGGAAGGAAAAGTTTTAGCTTGAGGTATATTTGGGTACCCTCGACTTTTCAGGAAAGATTGAGGAGTCCTCTCACCTCGAAGCCATATTAACTCTTCGGCTTCACCCGCTGGAGATATGACCGACTAATTCAGATAGAACATAAAGAAGGCGAAGGAAGAATAAAAGACGAAGAAACGAACCTTTAAAAGACGAAGCCTCAGCACGATCCTTCTCCAAATCTTCACGAAGAGAGGAAACTTCCCTAAGAATCTGTTCTTAGGTAGCACCAGCATGTTCCTTCCCCTTCAATTTCTTCTTCAATTCTAATATCTCCTTGTCCTTGGTCTTGAGAGACTCCTGAGCACACTCGAGCTCATCATCCCTATGACGAAGATTCGCTTCCATTTTCAATGCCTTAGGTCTGAAGAATTGATACAGAGTATGGTTGCAGTACTCGCTAGTCGCCAACTATAACAACCAAAAATATATGAGTCACTAAAAAAGAAAAAAAAGAACGCAACCAAATTATCACAAGCAAAGATAATACATCACCTCAAGAAGACGTTGCTGAGGGAAGCCATATTGATGCCCATCATCTATGGCTATCATATCAGAAATAGAAGAAGGAGGGTTGACCAAGAGACTCGAAGAGGTAGCTCCCAAGTCCCGATCCCAGATATCGAAAACCCTATCATGAGATGATAACTGCATCCGCTGTCTAGTGAAGGCATCAGAGCCTCTCTCCCCAGGGATAGTAGGGGAAGGATAAGGCACATTCATTAGCCCCATTTTATTCAACCAGTCGAAGGTCTCATTGTCCCCATCACGCATTGCACCGTTAACGAACCCTTCAGAAGATCCACAAGCAGCGCCCCCCTTTCCGGCAACAGTTACCTCACCATCAGCGGTCCCCTCACCAGCGGCTGTTTTATTGACAGCAGCAGACTGTCTACCTTCAGCTTCTTTGGCAGCACGAAGCTCGGCGTCTTTCCCGTCGGAACTATCATTTTTATCGGCCTCTTTCTTGACAACGTCTTCGGCCACGACTTCCAAATCATCGTTGATGGACAACAAAGAAGACCCGGAAGTTATCCCCACCGCAACACTAATGTCAACCTACCCACCAGAGGAGTAGATCTTGCCAAAGGAAAATTCTAAGTTAGGTTCCGATGAATTCACCGGCTCGGGGATTGTATATTAAAGATCAGTATCTTCATTCCTCTGACGAGGAGAAGGGATATGTTCGGGATCAGCCATGGTATCATTTCCTCGAACTCCGGGAACACCTTTTCCCCAGCATCTTTATCACCCGCATTCTCAACATCTTCATAATTATGAGGATAAATATCAGTACGCTCATCCTCATCGGTTACTTCTTCGTCGTTTACAGGGCTGGTAACCTCATGAATATCTGCCTCTTGAACATCGACGGTGGAAGACTGAACATGACCAATCTTCTTTTTCCTCGAAGCCTACAACATAACACACGTCAATTTATGATTCAAGGGGCAGATCATACTTACCAGGAACACAACACAATTATAAATCATACCTTGACAGTGGTAGTGTCTTTAATATTTCTCGAAGAAAGAGTGGCCTCAAAACTTTCCTCATCACCAACGTCCTCAACATCAACATGGAAATCAAAATTCATCCTAGAGAAATTTAACTTCCAAGGACAGAAGTCACCATAGTGAGATGGATCACTTTCACGAGGTTTGCTCTGAGCAGTAGGTTCCCATCCATGCTACAAATGTGTACATCCATGGGCCCAAAGACCGATAATCTCCAGCGGGGTAGCATTCCATTCATAGTCATGGTCACAACGGAGATGCTCCGAAGAGGGGAAGGGCTCGGGTTTATCAGTCTTCTCAGTACCAGGGACGAACAGAAGCTTTGAGTCGCTCACTTCACTCAAAAGACGAATCTCACCATGAGGAGCCACCATAGTAGGAAGACCAACACTCCACCACTTCCTATTCCTACCATTAACATAATCTCCAAAAGACAAATTGAAGTTTTCAGGAGTGTACCAACTCTTCTCCTCTAGGTTGGGTGTATATCATTTCATCAGAGTAGCACCCTTGCTCCGAAGATAGCATTCACGGAGCGTCTTCAAGTAGTTCGCGCTCAACTGAACCACCGAGCTGCAATGAGTATGCTGAGTAGATCCATCTCCACGACGGGCCAAGACATCGTAATAAAACGAATCTCCCCATTTATACAAATGAAGCATCAAACCAGCTTAGAAGTCCCCCACAATTGTTAAAAGATGCATAGAATCATACTTGTAGTTTGTTATCATGTCATAATTAAGGTCTTCACCCTGATTGTAGAAACGAACATCAAAGTGTTAAAGACCATGATTTTCTTTAAATTCATCAAGGTTGATATGTTTGGAAGAGACAAGAGCCTGTTTCTTCTTCTTGGAGGGTGGAACAACAACTTGCTCAGGGAGAGGGGCTTCAGTAGATGGTGCTTTACCCGATGATATCTTCTTAGGAGGACTCATCTCCGAATCCTTTCGCTTCCCCGGTGGATTCCTTACCAAGCCCACGTCCTTGGGCAGAGAACCCTTCGATGAAGCAGTTTTTAAGGATCGTTTAAGTTCTTGTGAAGACGAAGGGGAAGCAGGAGGGAGAGAACGGATTGGCTGGACATCCAACGGCTCCGAACGCTGTGAGGAAGATATGTTGAGGGGACGATCGAACTCATAACGAGAACCTTTGCCCTGATCCCCTTTCTTTTGAGAAACAACCTTCGGATCGGATGCCGAAGGGGAAACACGAGTACGAAGATCCGGTTGGAAGATCTCACAGGCGCACCCTTCAACGGAGATATGTCTGTACTTCTAGTTGGAGGGGATCTATAAAGACTTTGTGGTGGAGATATATAGGGTCTATTCCGACGATCATTACCTGCCATGACTACCTACAAGGTGCATCAACAAGTAACAAAGGTTAAAAACAGAACTGTGATCATCATTTTTTATCAAGAACACCATCATAGCATCAAAAACACGGAAGAACAACATCATGGCGATCAATAAATCAGCCCTAGGTTTTGCTATAAAGAACAGGGGAAAGTATATATACGTTTGTATATCATTATCTTCATCACAAAACCCAGAAACAAGCAACAGAAGAGATGAAATTGTTTAAAATACAGACAGAGTGAGAAAGAACTTCATACCTGTAACAATGGCGATATCTGAGGACGAAGATAATCATCGAATAACCAACAACATCAATAACAAGAGTTCTCTGAGAATGAACCAGCTACGAGTTGCAACCAAGAAAGATCTTGCCAGACTAGATTTAGGGAAATATCTGAAGAAACAGGTACCAGTAGAAATTAAGAGGAAAAAAACAAAAGAAGGAAGAGTTTTCATAGGGAAAGAAGAAAAGAGAAGAACTGACAAAAGAATGAAGGAAGAATAAAAATTATTAAGCCGCACTCCCCTCTTGCATTTATAACCGCAATAAAGGGGGAAAACCGCCCCAAAAATAAAGAAGGAGTAATTGCAAGGAGTGGGAAACGTGCCCTAAAATCTAGGGGAAGTTATTATAAGAATCGGAGAGTTTTTCTTCGAAGTTTTGACTAATCTCAAATCATAGAAGAAAAAGGGCATATTGTATACACGTAATTAATGACCAACCACGTGTCAAGAAGAAGACACGTGTATGCCATAAAACATGAGAGCATCAGAACAATGATGCCACATCGTGATACCCAAGAGGCACGCGTCGCCATCATCTGCCAGGTATCCATCCTCATGCAAATCTAACGAAGACAAATCAAGGAGCACCTGATGGTAAGAACGCCGCGAAGTACCATAAAGGTTCTAAAAGACTATTTTTTATCATCCCAAGGAGGACCGGATCGGACGAACGAGAGGAAGTACAACTGACACATGCATTAACAGTTGTCTGAAATGTGCAGACTGCCCCAACCACCCGCCATAAATGCTACAAACATAGGCTACGTGTCGAGCATTTTGTGGAGAAGAAGAAGGTGCACCAGCATTGCGATGACATTACCGCTGAAGAAAACGGGTCCAGACGAAGATGCCATCGGGATCGGCACAAGAACCGAGATGATAAGGGACAACTGCGAAAATTTTCGGGACTTAAGAACCTTTCCCAGCTTTTGTATCTTAGCTATTTATGGGTCATTCGCTTGGCGGGGCAGTGCATCTCGGTGGTCCACCTCATCCCGACGTCCCTTTTAATCAGTCCATGAAGTTACTCCTACCAGGACCCTCCTTCATTTCTTCGTTTCTAACCGTATCCGATCTTTCACATGTTGCATTTTAGTGTCAAATGGTCTAAGAAAGGAGGGTCCCATATAAGAAACCTATAAATACCCAACTCCATCAAGAGAGAAGGGGTCGACCAAATTTAAAGAGAAATAACTATAGTACAGGAGAAAAAAATTGTAAGAGTAAGTATGAGTTTTATCTTCCTTCCTCTTAGCATCGTTCCCATCAGAGTCACTCGACTATCCATTGTAACCTCATATAATACATAGTGAAAAACCAACCCCGTTGATGTAGACCTTAGTGCTGAACCACATAAATCAGTGTCTCATTTACTTCTGCATTTATAACTTTCGCATTCCTATACCATGCATCGTCTGAATCATCATAGACACTTCCTTGATGAGAAAAGAGGACGAGCCCGAAGGCTCAGAGTTTCTATTATTATTACCATGTGTTGTTTTATATACATTTCGATCATTTTAGTAGTTTTATCAATACTGCGAATATTGTTTGTGGACACGATGATATCATTGTTACATCTATGTTCACAAGGAAAAAGAGAACTTTTTTTTGGCTAATTGAAAAAGAGAAAATCTGTCACACAGCGACTGGGATCAAACTTATTTTGGGATGGGATGAATTGTTTGTTATTTTTGGACCATAAGTGTTCGATTTACCAAGTGGCACAACAGCCCGACATGGTACTCATTAGAAGTGAAGGTCAGTCCATTTCCATAGCATTTTGTTCTTGTACTATCGAATTAGGAAATGCTTAAAATGTCCCAAAATTTTTGTATGATTACTGATAGCTAACTTGAGAACAGCTTGCGGAAAGCTACATTAAAGCATTGCCTTCGCGAAGCATCAAAGTAAAAGCTATGAGGGAAATGTGAGCATATAAACCGTTCAAGGTTATAGCCAAGAGTGCCCAACAGTAGTTAGACAAACTTAAAGTGTGAATGTTCAAACAAGAAATATACTTCTTTGACAAAAACAAAAGAAAAGTTCAAACATGCCACATGATTTGTTTGAAGAAATAAAAAATCAACAAAGTAATTCATGCTAATAAATAAATTAGTATACTTCAATTTTTTTTGCGTAAATCTCTGATACTGTTGGAATTCACAAGATTGTTAGTTTGCATCATAAAATCATCCGAAATAGAAAGACGTTTTGAAACATTGGTGAAAACTAAAAAATTATCCGAAACTCGTTAAATACTCAATATTTAAAGACACCCCCGACTCCTGAGATATTCAACAATTAAATACCTTCCCGTGGACGTTTTGATTGAGTTAGTATTAACGGAAATTCGATTCACAAACCTATTAAGAAATGATTTGTATAGAAACTTTAGCTTTAGATGTTGCGCCAATGGATACGAATCATATGAGGGTGTAACAAAACTGCTGACTTAAGAGAAAACATATATAGCTTCGTCCGACATAATTGGATTCCCTCGTGATTGGAAGAATGGCCTGTGATGCCGGTGGAGCACATGTCGTACAGTTTACACCTGTGGTATTCTACTTAGCCTTAGTTTTAAGTAGTTCATCAATAACATTCTTTTTCTTTTTTGTGATTTAAAAGAAAGTATATGAAGGTTGATGTTACTGATTTAGTCATTCACCTGTTTGCATATTTTTATGAAAAAGAAAAGAAAATATGTCTTTTGAGCAATATTTTCAAAAACAAAAAGTTTTTATAAGTACAATATAATCATCAATCGTTCTACACAATCCGCGACACCGTTCCCTCACATGAGGACGGGTCTCGCGTGGCAGGAGCTGAGCAGGGCCACTTTTGAGCCCCACTATAAGAAGACTGTGAGGGGACGATTTTCCCTTTGTTCATTTGTGCGGTTCATCAAGACTTTCTGTATAATCATAACAAAAAAATGTGTGGAATAGTCGGTTGTGATGTAACAACTAAATTAAAAAATTTCAATTATATTCTAAAAATCAAGGACCAATGTTCAGAGGGAAAGATCATCCCGTTCAGTGGTATTCTTATATAAAATGAAATGCTTAAAATGTCAGAATTTTTTTTATATGACTCTTGGAAATCCCCAATATATCTTATATCAGTAGGGGTGTCAATAGGAACTCGGTTACATGGAACCTAGCTGGAACATGGTGATCCAGATTCGGAATGAATCACAATAGGGTTATTTTTTTTGGTATTTAGGTTTTATCCAACTTTTGAGTTTGGTCTAACTTTTGTTCACCTTGGTGATTGGTACCTGAAAAAGACTGTGTAATGTGTTATGCATACTTTTCAACGACTGCATAACCCGTTATACATAATTTTGAATGACTGAATAACCCGTTATGCATAGTTTTGAATGACTAATCTAGGAACATAGAGAGAGGTAATTGAATCTTAATTTGTGTATGGACTATGAAAATCCTAACGATGTCTAAATTTCATTATACCAGTTATCCGTATACTTGGAAAAACAGAAATCCTAAGTATTCAGCTTTTATTTATGAAGATACAATCAAGAATATAAACCACAGTTTGGATAACTTTGCCTACGTAAGTGGCGGTTCAGATTTGTCCCCACAATAGATAAATTTAGGGATGTAATCGTTTGTCATAAGTGATGGTTGTGATTGAGATTAGAAATGCATCTAACGGACAAAAGTTATCACGTCATTAAGTGTACACCCCGTTTTTTTAGCATGGCGCATGCTAAAAGATGCGCCATTTGCTTGTGATGAAGCTTTATCGAAAGCTTCCTTTGCATAGTGAAATGCATTTGGCACGGGGCCATATTTGGTGCCAAGGAAGGAACATTGCGTAGGCATATTGGCAAAAGTCCAATGTTGCATCATCATGATGCATTAAGACAGTTGGGTAAGTGGCCTTGAGCTTGTAGCGTAATCATTGCGCATTATGAAGGATATTGGCCTAGAGCAAATACCGCACAATCATTGTGCATCAGGCCAGAGAAAGCTGGCCGAACGAATGTTGCGTAATCATTGTACGCATTCATTGCGGATGAACACAATCATTGCGCGTAATCATTGCACGCAATCATTGCGATGAACAATGAAGCAAGCATGTCATTTTGGTCCCTTTTCCATACTTATAGAAATTCCATTAAGATATACATTGGGAGGGTGGTTGGTTGAAGGTGCATATGCGGACTATGTATCAAGTGAGCTTCATAGCTTAGCCGAAAGAGTATAAATGATGTCTAAGGCTCATTTATAATTGCATAGCCTTTCGAAGAGGGCATTTGATGCTTAGGCATCACTATACCATATAGCGGACCCGATGATGCATAATCATTGTGCACCTTGACGGAATGGCCTATACGGACCAGGCCATTACTATTATTGTTAGGTCACGGCCTTACAATCGAGTTGGTTTAAGTTTCTGTCATTTCGAGGATGAACTACGATCTGTGCTTGATCCCTTTAGAGTAGGGAAGGGTACGTAGGCAGCCGCAATGAGTTGCAGCATTGCCGGTCCAGCACGTTGTCGCTCATATCATCTAATTGCGAGATGATTACGGCAGAGTGACCCCTCATATCATCTAAGCTCGGTAGATCGATGCAAGAGATGATTGTGGTCAAGCTTGATGAGGCTTAGTTGCATGCCAGCAAGTGGATACTCATATTTCCTATCAAGCTACAAAGAGCAAACTATAGCCTATTTGGAGGCTAAAAACCCGAGTGTCGTAATTTAGCTCAAGAGGAGTCCATTTTGATGGGAAACAACCCAAAGATCAAGACATGTTGATCTAAATATCCACATGGTCACCAGAATATAGTCAAATTCCATCGTTTAGGGCATCAAAATGTCGTTTTAGGGTTTTCTTAATAAACCCTTTGCGGATCAAGAGTGAGTTGGAACGGTGTGGGAGCTAAGTTAGCTGCATCATGCTCCATGAGCATGCTTGCAAAGGCGAATGAACGTGCATTTTCCTAGATTTAAGGCCTGGATCGTAGCTTCATCATTGGCGCACCGGGAGAGTTACGGCCTGCAGGGCAACGCGCCAAAGGCGTAATTTTCCGGTCCGTCACATTAAGGTTCTATAATTATTCATAATAAATAGTCTATTAATTAGCCAGATAATATTTTGTTAAATGTCAAATTAAAAATGATAATATATAAATTATTCTACTAATTATGATGATAAATATAATTTTATTTGCTAATACAAATGACTAAAGCAGACATATCTTTGAATTTATCAACTAAACCATGTCTGCTTTCTAAGTAAATGTGCATAGTTAATTATAAGAATACACATATCCCCACCGCTACACGCGCCTAAAAGCAGATAAATCAATAGCCGTTGAAAATTACTTATTTTTAAGTACGCATAGTTAATTACCCTTGATTTAGTTTCTCAATTATTTGATAATGAAAAAGTTGTTAAAACATGGACAACAATAGTTAGTTTATACAAGGGTTAAAATTTACATAATATTTTTAACTTATTATGAAGGCCGTGCCGTTACGACGCGACTGAATAACTAAAAAAATTAATAAAACAAAGAAAGGTCGAACAATTAGGCAAGATAAAGCTCTGAATTCATTTTTGGGAAAGCTAAATCTACGATTGTAAAATGATTAATTTAATTAACTTTCAATAATAAATGTTTTATTGATATTTTCATAATAAATGTTTCTTGAATTAATAAAACAAATATATTTTCATCGATACAATACATAATAAATTTATTTTACATTAAATCAGTAATCATTAGTGGTGGTTATGATAGTCGGCGGGGGTGGTGGATCTACGTTGGGGTAATGGTGAGAAAGGTGGAGTGATGACGTTAATGGTGGTGGTTGTGGTAGAAAAAGTAGTAGTAGTAGTAGGATGAGAAAGGTGTCCTAAGGTAGATAAACAAACTATTTAGTTACCTTTGGTTAATTTTTTTTTTGTTATTTTTTATTTGATATTAGTTTTTAAATTTGTTTTTCTTTTTTCTTTTCTCTTTTATTTTTTTTTAAATTAAAATAAATATTAAAGGCCAGATTTTTACAGGGAGAAGATAAATCAATAGCTGTAGTTTTAAGATTTGTCGGTTCGGGCAGGAAAGAAGATGAAACTTATATAAAAAAATTGAACATATATAACGCTACACGCGAACCAATTGTAAATTGATTTAGTTTTTTATATCTCTCTTTATTCCCGTTTTTTGCCATGATTTTTGTTTGAATGCGAAATTGGGGGATATTGATTACCTCACCCAACCCATGGTGTGTGCTAAGGGGTGATTTTTTGGTATGAAAATACTAAAATACCCTTTGATTAATTAAAAAAGATTATGAAAAGACCATTATACCCTTTCTCCTAAAACATTAAAATAAAAAACCCAAAACATATCCCCCATTCTCACTACTGGCACTCTTAAGGTTAGGTTTTGAAAAAAAAATATTCATCGTTCTTCATCATTCTTCGTCGATTAATCGTCGATTCAAAAATTTCTTCGTCGATTAACCTACTCCAATCATAAATAATGCCTCCACGAAAGAAAACGAATGCCCAATCGAACTCAAAATCGATTGCTCAACAAAAACAGGAACAAAGAATTGCTAAGATTGCTCAAGAGAAAGAAGAAGAACAAGCAGCGGATTCAGACAATCAACCTCTCGCAACCATGGCTTCTGTGAGAAGGTAAGTGATTTTAAACTACTTTATGAGTGTTTAAATCGATTTATAACAATGGGTTTAGGTTAGAATCGCGAACCGTAACTGAAACAGTTGAGTTTCAGTGAGTACCGGCACTGAAATATGTATGAATATAGTGCCGGTTTTGTTGTCCGGCATTCAATCCTGGATGAATGCATTGCCGTTTCCAACCCCAGATTCACCTGAAACTGAATTTTTTTTACCGGCATAGAATTTGGGTCGAACTCTATGTCGGTTTTTCGGTACCGGCAGTCTTTAGTAAAAATTTGTGTATGCCGGTAGTGGACTTAAAACATACAGGAGAGTTTTCGAAATTGTCACCAGTACCGGCATAGATTTTGGGTTGCATTACATTCCGGTTTTGGGTACCGACATTCGTTTGTAATAATTCGAGCATGCCGGTAGTGGACTTAAAACATACAGGAAAACTTAAGAATTTGTCACCTATACCGGCATAGATTTTAGATTGATTTGTTTGCCGGTACAAAGTTACGGCGTGGAATTTATTTATTTCGAGAGTACCGGTAGTAGTCTTTTGATATCCAGGAGAATTACATATGACTACCGGAATTTTCGATAGTCAATGTTCACTGCCGGAACACTTAACCGTCGTGGTTTGTTTAAGTATGTCAATGCTGGTACAAAAAATGAAAGTGAGTTGTCTCGCGTTCATTACGTGTGCTTATGATATAGGTCAAAAGCCAAGGAAGCTAACAAAAGAAAAACTAAAGATGCGGTCACTAAGAGAAGAAGGAAGAACGGTCTTGATACTCCTCAATCTCTCCCTCCTCGAGGGAAAGATGAAGGTCGCAAAAATCGTTTGGGGGTTGAGACAAGAGGGATAATTTGGGAGAGTGGTGGTGACCGTAGTCGAGCTGTAATTCGTGACCACGATGATCAAGATGAGCAAGATGAAGAGGAAAATGAGGATGAAGATAATGTGGTTCCTCCAAGTCAATTAGCAAGCCAAAGCGAAGTCGGTGGGCCAAGTCAACAACCAACACAAGGCAATGGCAAGAAGGGCAATGTAAAAGTGAAAGTTAAAGGTTCCCACCTTCCTCATATTAATGACATGATACCTAACCTTGAACGTGGTATAATTTGGGGTGAAGCTCCGGAACCAGAAACACTATTTGGATACAAGCACTCGTGGGGTCGTACTATCTATCAAACCTATGTAAGCATTTTTTTATCTTGTGCATATGTATTGTTGTGTATTTATGTAAGATATCTTAATTGTATTGTCTCCTAATTGTAGGATCATAAGAAGGCTGTGCGTGTTTGCCGAAACCAAGCCGCGAATTGTTGGAAATTGTCCGAGAAATGTGAAGAGGTCCAACAAATAGTAATGGATTCTGGTCTATATGCATTGGTTGAAAATTATGTGAAGCCTGATTCCGTGACTGTCAATTGCTTCGTCGGAAGGTATCATGGTGAAACCGATACCATGCACTTCCCTTTTGGGGAGATGACCTTCATCCCTGATGATACTCAGAATATTCTAGGCTTGAATGTTACCAGCAAATCAATTGCAGAAGGAGTTGAGTCTCTGGACCTAGAATGGTCGAAGTTGCACGCTCTGACTAAGAAATTGTTGGGTTGGGACTACAAAACTTTTGTGGAGAGATTTTATGAATCCACGTCTGGTAATACAAAGACAATCAAGTTGACGCTGCTTAAGAAGAAGTTTGAAAACACAAAGCAAAGAAGTTTGGAGGATGGATGGGACCCTGAACAAATTCGTTATACTGCCGCTGCATACCTGTTATACATCTTGGGCACTAGGGTATTCCCTGACACTAATGACAACAGGGTTAGTGCGAACTACCTTCAGTACTTGGATCTGTTGGAAGATGTCTATGGGTATTCTTGGGGCACCGCGGTAATGGCACATTTGATGACGAAGATGAGAAGGGCCTCTAAGGCTAAAACTAACCAATTTGTCGGGAATTTCACTCTACTGCAGGTAATTTGTTTTTAAACTTATGTTATTATGTATATTGTTCACATGTACCCTTATCGTGAACTTAGAAACAAAACTTATTTCTTCACCTTGGAATAAGTGTGGGCTTATGAACACTTCCCCACCTTGTTCAAGGACTGGAACTCCTTGAAGATCAAAGACCTTCCCGAACCCGATACGCTTATAGCTAGGAGATACGAGTTCAACAATACTCCGAAGCCCGGTAACATAGGTCGACTCATCGATATGATATTTTCTTTGGACGCAATGAGTACCAAAGATGTTGTGTTCGACCCTTACAAGGAGGTTAGAGGAAACCACCAAGTTTTGAGGTTTGCTAACGTTGCATTCTACCATGGGCCGTTGTTCCACCAAAAAGGATACGTTATGGCCAATCCTACACGTGTGATGTGCCAACTTGGATATAAGCAATTATCACATATCAAGATGGACTCTTTTCAATGTTTTGTTCTTGACCTTTCTCGGTGCTTTTCAACTCCTAATCGGTTGCATGTAGAGTATGATCCAAAACCGGATCCAACAGATTGGAGGGATAGGGAACCACGTCGTTTGGTAGATATTAGTCAGTGGGAGATTGTGGAAAACGGTGATGAGGTTGATGCCAACTACATGGAAGATTACCTGCAATGGTCACATCGTTTTGTCGTCCGCCCGGATAACGTCCAAGTTCCACCCCAGAAACACCCTCCCATTCCAACTCCCGCACCGGCACCACCTACGATCGCCCAACTTAATAAGACCGTTGGATTGCTAGTAAGTATTGTTAATTACTTAGTCGTTTCATGTACACATAATCTTATATTAGCATATATATACTAATTATGTGTTGTATGTATGAAACTAGCGGCGTCGGCTTGGCAAGTTGAGGAAGCAGTTATGTTGCAAGTACGATGAAGGAGAGGGGCTATCCAATGAAGAAGTAAAGGAAGTCGTGGAGAAGCTTGATAAAATTGAAGAAACCGACCCTAGTGCAAGATATTTGTTCAGGGAAATTAAGAGAAAACCAGCACAAAAGAAGCAAAAGACCAAGTGATTAACTATTTAGTTGTGTTTATTTTTCTGGATGGTGGTTGTTACGTCTTGAATAGTTCCGAACTTGTTTTCGTTTGTATCTCATGGTTAACTCTTTAGTTGTTTGGTTTTCTTTTAGTTTTAGATTAAGAACATTTAGCAGAATCCAGTTGTTTGGTTTATGTTGAACATGTTTCGGTTTCCAGTGATTACTTTATGTTGAACATGTTTAGATTTATAGTGAAATGTTATTTTTGCAAGATTTATTTACGACTGCTGCCGGCATGGAAAACTTAGGTTCAAGAACGCCGATACTGGTTCCGGCATGCAAGAAAATTACAGTTCATTGTCGGTTCCTGGTACCGGCAAGGAAATGTTTTATAAAACCATACCGGAACTAGAAGATTAAAAATTTCATGTTCCTGTATAGAAATTGGAAGGTACCGGCATAGTATTTTTTCTACAGTCTATGCCGGTTTTATGATTTTTTTCCAAATTTTCATAGTAGACAAAAAACCGGCACTGTAAGCTTGGTTGCTTCTATGCCGGCACTCTGCTAGTTTTGAGTATAAATTCATTTCGAATGCTCTTTTATTTCATTCCTAAGTAGTCTATTACATTGGATTTGAAACTTTAAATTAAAACATGCTAAAAAACATAGAATGGATTACATTTGGTTAAAGATTATCTAATTCCATCCCTTTTCAACAATTGCAGAACCTTTGAGCGTTTCCCGAATCTGTTCGAAGACATCGTCCGGGATGGGGATGTCAAGTATCATCTTCATTAGTTATTATTCTCTTTCAACATATTCCTTTCCCTTCATATAACACCCATCACACCCATCGATAGGCTTGCATTGGCCCTTGTGGTTTTCTCTTAATTATGCTAGTCAACAGCTTTGTCAAACCATTGAAACTCATCGCACTTTAGGTGATTCAAACACCTTAGAAACATTCTTCCATTTTCAGCATCATCAGTTTTTGCAATCCAAAACTGGCGTGTCCTATCACAGCTTCTACACTTTGAATAAATAAAAGGACAGTCCATGGCTAGATGAGAAGGTGACTTGCAAATTTGACACTTGCAATGATGACTCTGTAAGAGAAGATTATATTAGTTATGCGTCATAGTAGTGAAGATTATATTGTTAGTAATGTTTAATCGACTTACTTTGCAAATAGAGCTTGATGATGAATCTCCCATCCCTTGTGAAGCTTTAACCGTGCTTGCTTTCTTGAGAGAAGGATTTTTGTTATTTGGTGGGCGGTTTGTGTAGATTTTTCCCAAGGAATGGGGGGTATTATATACAAATGAATCACCAACGGTCTTATTTTTCAAAAAACTAGCCGTTTTTTTTTTGAATTTCACAAACACCAGCATAGTCTCTATTATAGATCCAATGCCGGTTTCTTGTAACGACATTGAATATTGTTGTAAAACCCTGCCGGTAATGGTTGCATCTCTGTGAAAAAATTCCCTAGTACCGGCATGACTAGCTTATGGAAAAACTGTACCTGAACTTGGTGCCAGCATCTTGTCACAATTACTTCAATGCCGGTTTTGGTGATTTTCAAAAAAAAAAAACCGTCGTTGAGGTTTTTCTCTATATAAAGTCAGCTAATACTTGGACCCAAATGTCCAAAACTCTTGTGTTCTTATATATCTCCTTGATCCTCTTAACTTATAAACCCTAAACCCTAGAATAATTATCTATAAATAGCTTAGTATATTACCTAATCCTATATACCACAAATGGCATCGTTCGACTCGGAGGAAGATTTAGCAATCACCCAAGCATGGTACGCCGAAATTCGTCCTTCAACTATAGATAACATCACGCGGGATTCCATGTGGTTGAAGATTTTTAACAAATTTATTCACGATTACGGTAACCCGAAAGTAAGAACTGCCAAACAAATCGAGGAACGACACGACATCATCCTAAATGCGGTGGTTGAGTATCTAAAAATGAAACACCGGATCTATCACGCTACCCGCAATAGATTTTCCCCTCAATAGCTTGTAAGTATCTTTATGATTAATTCGACATAATCTACTCGTTTGGAAATTTTATGTAACAAACAAAGTTTATGTGTTCTTTTTTGTAGCATGAGGTCGTGAAAACGCGTTACTTACAAGAAAAGGGGGAAGCATTCATGTTTGAATCCAACGTCAACCATATTGTCACCAAATTCACGGAGTACCACTAGCTGGGTGAATCGGCGACGGATTCTTCTTAAGAAGATTGATAGTTTATTGGTGTTTTCTTAGGTTTTTAGGGCATTTGGTTAGGTATTTCGTAAGGTTTTGTGGGTAGATCTTTATGTAAACCCTCACGAGACTATAACTCGTCTACTAGGGTCGCCTAGGGGTTTAAAGGCTTGATGCACGTGCTAAGTGAATACATTGTTCCGTCGACAAGGATTACATTTGAAATAAATTACATTTCCGGCATTCTATGTTTACATAATTCCATGTCGTTATCCTGGACAGGCGTAGATATTATATATTTATTACATGCCGGTATATAGTGTCAAAAATTATATGGTTTCTGTATATAATAAACCACGTACCATCATTATTGTTATAGATGACACAATGCCGGTTCCCTTTTCCGGCGCATCGTTTATCCTTATTACTATGCCGGAAAATTCAAAATTCAAATTTTTGCAAGTACAACTTCATTGATTGAGTACAATAACGGCCATATTTGGGCAGCATCCTATAAATACACTTTTTCTCCCTACAAAACAACACACACCTGGTTCCATATACTCTTAAAAGCTGATATCATTATATAATATTTCTAACTCTCCCAATACCTTAACATACAAAGCAATGGCATCCTTTGATTCAAATGAAGATTTGGCGATCACCAAAGCTTGGTACGGGGAAACCCGAGCTAGGAGAGAGTCCTCCGTAAGGGTGGATTCCGTAACCTTTTGGGGTAAGGTATACAAAAAATATATGCAAGAGTTTGGGAATCCGAATAGAAGAAGTGTTCAACAGATTCATGATAGGCACCAAGTCATTGAAAGTGGGATACTTGCTTATTTAGAAATCCAAAAACCAATTTTCAACGATCCCCACTTTAACTTGTCCATTGACCAATTTGTAAGTACTGTTGTGGTTTATTTTACGTGATCCATGTTATTTGATCTTCCTACTAAACACCACTAACCAAGTAAGTTTGTGTTATGTTTTTGTAGCATGAATTTGTCAAAACGCGCTACTTGAAGGAAAAGGGGGAAGCATTCGCATTCAATGCAAGCTACCAATTCATGGGGCACTGCTTTCCTGGTACATTTTTTGCAGAAATGCGTCGAGCTTCTAAGGCGAACGCCCGTCAATTTAATGGGAATTTCACTGTAATTCAGGTATAGTGAGCTACCTATTTTGTGATCGTTTTCATTAAATTCGTTAGTTTCCAATTATTTATTTTCTGATACATTTCATTGGAACGATCTTTCATTGGCATAGGTGTGGGCTTATGAACACTTCCCAAAATTGTTCATACGGTATAAAGGATTGAGTGCTTTCACTGAATATGATGAGAATAGGCCTCTAGGTCAAAAATACTTCTTCGACAATACCCCAAGGCCGAATAACAAGAAACGGTTATGTGCAATGATATTGTCTTTGGACTCGGTGGATTTCCAAGATGTTGCGTTTGACCCATACAGGAATGCCAGAGGAGTTCACTTGCAAAGGCGTGACAATGTTTCATTTTACAACAGACCGTTATTTCATCCAAAAGGATTTGTTATGCACAACCCTCACCGTGTAATGCGCCAACTTGGGTACAAGCAGAAAGATCTCACGGATACATCTTATCAGAAATTCTCTCATGACTTTCCTCAATGCCAATCAAATGAGAACCGTGCTCGCATAGTTTACGACCGTAAACCTATTCTTGCACATTGGAGTGAAAGGGAAGAAGAAGGACTTGTGTTGGATAGGGCTGATTGGGAATTGGTTGAGAACGGTTATGAGAGTGAACCAACCTTCCTAAGAGGCCATCAGAAGTTCTCGCATCCTTATGTTGTACGCCCGGATATCGTAAATGTTCCTCCACCACCATCACGTCCCTCCACAACTCCGCAAACTGTACCCGCACTTCTACAACTCGTTACATTGTTGGTACGTACGTCTTGTTCATTATTATTCTTTTAATCTATATCTATGAACTTATTTTATGTGTACATATTAATTACATGTTTAAAATTTCCTTAACAACGTCGGCGGATTGGAAATTTGTCAAAGTTCTTTAAGAAAAAGAACAAGAAAGGAGAGGTGCTGACCCAGAAAGAAATGGAGAACGTCGAGCAAAAGATAGACAGATTTGAAGATCCAGAGGAAAAAGACTTGTGGGGTGAAAGGAAGAAGAGGGTACATAAGAAGCCAAGAACCGAGTGATCGTGTGTTTCTTATATAGTATTAGTTTGGTTTGAACAATCTAGTGTTTGTTTATGTTTGTTTGTGAGTCTTGAACAATGTGTTTGTTTGTGTGTTTTGATAAACTCTTTGCTTGAATTGGTTTATGTTTGATTTGTTTTCGGTTTGGAACCACATAACTTTGGAGTTTGTTATGGTATACAATCTAGTATTGTTATTATATTTGTTATGTTGATAAACCTGTGTCAAACTACCTCTTTTACAGAGTTTGAATGTGGCAAGATCACATAAATTTCTAAGTTTTCTCCAGTACCGATATGCTCGAAAAGAGTAAAATCAACGCCGGTTTCCTAAATGAAAGAGTTCCGGCATTGAAATGTGTTTGGATTCTATGCCGGTGAACTGCAATCTCATTGGGAAATATGTTTTGATAGAAAACCGACACTGTTATGATGTTAACTTCTATGCCGGCGAATTTACTGATTTCTATGGATGTTTTTTCTGTATTTCCGGCATACTTTCAAAACAACAATCTATGCCGGCACCGGAGTTTCGACGCAATAATTATAAAACACAACTATTCCGGCAAAGGCATCAACATATGATTTAATGTTTACAATTAAAACTTCCAAAAAAAAAAAAAAAAGGTTGCGTATTAGTGAACCATATATATCGAAATTACTCATCATCGCTTCCACACGTATTAACTTGAATCTCCTCCGCTTGAAGAGGTTTCTTTGATAAGGCCAACGCATCCCAAAATTGGTGATTCTCCTCATACAATGCCATCCATCCCTTCCACATATTGAGATCTAGATCCTTGTTTTTAACCATCCCACAAACAGGTGGAAATGGACAATTGTCCTTGAATTTTGGAATAACGAAATGATTACCGTTCACGAACGCCAAAACAACTCTTCTCTTCTTAAGGGATCCTTCGCATTTTTTACACTTTGGGGTAAATGTTACTTCTACGGTGAGGGTAAAATAATGAACAACACATCTAAATGTATCCGCCACTAGATGACCACAAAGCGGCATTCTCATCCAATATTGAGAAGGAAGAAGGTTCATCTCTTGCTCGGGCCCTAATACTTGAGCATGCATATCATCAAACCCCTCGCCTACACCAAGCAATTTCTCATAAAATCTCCTCTAGTTCACAAGTTGTTCGACCATCCTCGTTCTAGCATATCAGCATGGTGTCATACCTCTACTTACCGTCGTGTCAAAGATTCCTAATTGTTCTGTCACCGCATGATAGCCACAATTTCCATCTCCATCGACATCACCCGTATATATATAGTATACTCGCGAATAACCTCAGGAAGTTGGTCTATGTAAAACTGTATCTTGGTATGATAACTTCTAATTGTCCTACCTGTTCTGGGATCCTTATACATCTTCATATTACCCTTTTCTAACTTGATTATATCCAAACCATCCTCTGCAATCTCTACACTTGCACTGTCTTCGATATGTGATGGGAGTCCGTACTTCCTTGGCCTACCCCTTCTCCTTGGAACTAAAACTACATCAACTTTTCTATCACTTGGGTTTGTCACCACCTTTTCCTCGTCTCCTTGTTGTTCCATGTCACTTGATGTTGATACCTTTGGAGGCCTACCCCTTTTCCTTGAAACCTCCGCTAGATCAACTATGGGTATGAATTTGGAATGCTCACCTTGTTTTTCTATGCCACTTGATGTTGATACCTTTGGAGGCCTACCCCTTTTCCTTGAAACCTCCGCTAGATCGACTATGGGTATGGCTTCGGAATGCTCACCTTGTTGTTCTTTGTCATTTGATGTTGATACCTTTGGCGGCCTACCCCTTTTCCTTGAAACCAAATCCGCTAGATCGACTATGGGTATGGCTTCATAATGCTCACCTTGTTGTTCTTTGTAACTTGATGTTGATACCTTTGGCGGACTACCCCTATTCATTGAAACCTCCGATGAGTTGGCTTTTGGTGTGGATACGGAATCCTTCGTTTGTTGTTGACTTTATAGCGGTTCCTTCCTCGGCCTACCTCTTTTGTTTGGAACCTGCGCTTCCACGAACCTTTCTTCCGAAATCTCACTTGCGGTTAGATCTCGTTTCTTACTTGTCGCGCGTTCTTCTACTCGTTGAGTCATTTCTTTCAATTCTACCATTTGTTTTCTCCTTGACGTTTTAGTTTGGGGTCTACCTATTGGATCTCCCTTTCTTGGATCTTCGCTTTGTGCGATCCATGGACGAGTAATTAGCCTTAGTTGGCTCAACAAGACTTGCCGGATTACCGAGCTGCCACGTGAGTAAGCTTCGTAGAATTCCTTTGCTCCGTTCGTATCCCATGGAGATTTCCCGGGATCTCCCGAAGGGGGAGGGTCGAAAGATAGTTGCTTCCAAAACGGATCAATAACCTCAATAGGTATCACTTCTTCATACTTCACAAGCATATGACGACACAAAATCCCTAATGAAGACATGTCGGAATAAATACACACATCACCCGGTTTTCCGTAATTTTTCTCATATTCCATTTGTCTCATCATTTGTTTTATTGCCCAATGAGAGACGTTGAATTCTATTCTTTGGAGCAACTTACCATAACGAAGAAATTCAGTCATCCTTTCCATTGAGCTTTCATCAAAAGCCTCCTTCAACCTATTGATATCAGCCTTAAAGTATTGCTCCATTGCCTCGGTGACCGTAACCACATTTCCTTGACCGTATTGGATGAGATCTTTAAATCTCCCATGAGCAGACTCCGCTGCACTAGTTGCTTCAGTCTTGAAGTGTCTATATATATATACCGGTTTGTCCATGCACGCACAAATTTTTTCTTGAACTTATCCAACCATTGAGTCCGACAATACCAGACGACAGTCGGATAAACTTCGTTCCAATCGGCAATAAACTTCTCTAATCTCTTTTCGTACATAACCTCGGTAGGAGACCGATAAACTTTCTCCCAATCTCTTAGAAATTCCAACCAGTTTTTATGATTTTCTGCATGTTCTTTGTCCACTCGCTCTTTTATCTTGCCTCTCTCATCTTCTTCTTCTTCGGGGTATAGTTTGTTCTTTCGAACATCTTCCTCTAGTTGAACAATCATTCTCTTCTTAATATCCGCCTTAGTGGGTTCAAACAAGGCATGACAAGTTTTATTTACATTTTCACGTATACGATATGTACATAGGAAATTTTGTGCGTCCTGGAAGACGTCGGATATTGCTTTCATTAATGCGTCATCTTGATCGGTTACGACGACCCTCGGAAGTTGATTTTCCTGAAAGAATAATTTCAATTGTCATAATGCCCAATGATAATCATAGTCCCTCTTGTTTTCCATTAAACACCAAGCCAATGTGAATGTTACCTTGTCCGAGGTTTGCCCCACGATGTTGAAAAACGACATATTGTATTTGTTTGTCTTGTAGGTACAATCCATCAAAAGAACACCACAACATGTATTTGCCAATTGTGAAAGCAAAGAATGCGAAATGAATATTTGAAGGGGCTTCTCGTCCGCCCTCTTTTAATGATACGCGTGTAGTTGTAATCCCAAGCTAGATTATCAAATTCTTGCATAACGGACCTCCCTTCCCATTCCACCCTTCTAATAGTTGCTCGTGTGCTATAAATTGTACGTAGAGAAGACACGTTGGTCTTATCCTTTTCCTTGAAGCCTCTGAGAATTTGTCTCGGTTTGATAAGTTCTTTGGTCAATCTCTTTACATCCTCGAACTCATGAGGTTTTAGCTTCGCAACTAGGGAGTGACCAAAAAAATCTTTCGGATCCCGGTGGTTATGACAGCAACACAAAATCTCACAATCCCAATTGTTCATGTCATTTAAACGGAATACAAGCTTAAAAGGGCAATTATTCTTCCTCGTACGAGTCTTGTATACCCTATTAGTCTTCTTTGGATATACATAATCCTTTCTCTTGTGGCTATTCTTCTCCTTGTATTCCCCACTTCTCTCGCAAGCCATCTCAAAACGCCTCTTTGAACTTTGGTATTCCTCACCAACACACACATGTTCTTAAGAGCCGTCTCTTTAGCCCAAGCAATTACTTCATTTCGATCTATTATTCCCTACATAAGATCAATTTAACGTTCATTAGAAGGTTCATTACTAGCAATCCATAAGTAAAGTTCAAGATGCTAGGTGAAAAGTATTCTTTGGTCACATACCGGAGGTATTTTATAGTATTATGACGTATCCCGATAAAGCGGCTTTGCCTTTGTTGGATCAATATATGTCACCACCTAAAGATCGAATGAAAATTAGTTCAAAACGAAATTAAAACACTATGCCGGAAACCCGTACCGGCGTGCTCAACCGATGTTCCGGCATAGTCGAACTTAGCCAAAACTAAAGATCAAATTTGAAATGTATTCCGACATACAATATTCATTAGACAGCAACGCCGGAAGGAAAGGTGCCGGCATTCTCGTAATTTATTGTCCCAAGCCGGTACACGCTTCCGGCATTAAAATTAATTGATATGTAATGACGGTATTTGGATTTGGAAAACATTTATTCCTGTATTTTTTTGGTAGGTACCGACATTGTAAATTTGAATCTTAACAACGCTGGTTCCGCTGCCGGCATTCTCGGTATTGATGGTACCACGCCGGTACCGAATTCCGACGTTGATGTTTATTAATTTTCCATGCCGGTTTTTGGTTTTAGTTGGAAATGTTTCCTGTATGTTTTTCATGCAGTTCCGACATGGTAGCCTATCAATGAACCCATGCCGGTTTAATATTTCTTAGTATATTCCTTGGTAGGTAAAAAGGTTAACTGCATACCGGCATAGTTTTTTGGTAGAATACTATGCCGGATTAATATTCAAAATGAGGGATATCGGTCTACCGGCATGGTCGTAGTATGAATACTACGCCGGTACCTTGGCTACCGGCATGGAATGCATACAACTACCATGCCGGCACCGAGGTTTTACAGTTGAAAAAATGGCGGGTGTAAAGAAAAAAAATCGATTTTTCAACCTCCTAGCAGCTTTACCTGTGTATTGGGGATGCTTGCATGTTGTGCAAGTTTACTTTCTTGTGTAGCTTCTTCGAAAAACTGTCCATACTTGTCAAAATCATCATTCAAGGGTGTTGGCTCAACAAAGAGTTGCAATTGAGAGTTGTTGTCGTTAGATCCTTGTTGTAGTTGAGCTAAAGATTCAACAGCTGCAATTCTCTCCTCACAATCATCTTCCATTTTCACAAAAAAATTTCCACTCAAAAATATTTTTCCCTCATTCTACTCTCACCTCACTCACCCAAATTCAAATAAAACACACACTAATCATTTATCAAAAATCTTATGATTTTACTAATTATTATTAATCACTAATCCTGATTAGTGAGGGGTAAATTAGGTAATACATAAAATACTTAGATAAGGGATGACCCCGAATTGATATCTGAATCCAGTTTTTGCCCTTTTCTTATATCCATCAATTCCTTTTTTTATCCCCCAATTTCGCATTCTTTTGTTTCTACCATTTCTCCTCGATTTCATTTGATTATGCATGATTGAGAAATAATTCATGATAACAAGTAAAGAGAGAAGATAAGAAAACAAATGGATCAAAAATTACAAATTAGTAAACTTTAAGAAAACATAAATCTATGTAAATTTGGAATAATTTATATCACCAAAGAGAGAAAAGTAATTCCTGAAGCTAACCGATTTTGTAAGATTAATCTGATTGATTTTGAAGTAATTTTATGTTTTCAGTTTTGTTACAAATTTGGTGAACGACCTTTGATGATTTATTTCTTTTCGAAGTAGGGACACTACTTTGTTTTGAAGAAGTGAATGAAGTGGTGTTCTACTACGCATAGGTCCATAGGATTTTGAGGAATTGGTTAAAGACTAACCATTTTTGTCCTAAAGGATCGTATGAATTACAAAACATAAATTTTGTAAAGATTAACCATATTTGTACTACTTAATCTAAGAGAACATTTATCGTTAATGAGGTAATATTTCTTTTTTTTAATCAAATTAAACTGGAAATTTTGAAGATATACAGGATTAAACAACTAAATCCTCTCAATAAGGCATATTTGTACTACTTAATCATGACTATTTCAAGTTTTATGTGGAATGTGAATAAGAGAAATGTTTATGTGGAACGTGAATATGAGCAATGTTTGGAAATGTGATTGATTTGGCGTTCCATCCTTCTACCAACCGTTTTACACTGTTGTACCTATGTTGAAGCCCAATTCAAAAAATAAATGAACAAGTTGATGGCATCGGGAGGTGTTAATGAGTTTTGGTGGCATAATTTTTACGATGAACGAAATAGAAAATGATCAAGTCCATTGACATTACGGCACGGGTAAAGGCCTAGTATCCCTTATAAAGCATAGTTTGGACAACTTAGGCAAGTTAAAGAGTGGTCCAGATTTTTCCTTGGGAAAGCTAAATCTGTGGCTGTTGTTGCTCACATCATTATTGTATCACTAATTTCTTATAATAAATATCTCACTTATAAAGCATAGTTTGGACAACTTAGTCAAGTTAAAGAGTAGTCTAGATTTTTCCTTGGGAAAGCTAAATCTGTGGTTGTGGTTGTTCACATCATTATTGTATCACTAATTTCTTATAATAAATACTTTATTAATTATCTTAATAAATATACTTTATTAGTAAATAATAAATTTGTTAATAAAGAATCATAATAACTTTTAAGATTCTTTCAGCTCATTACATTTTTTTAAAAACACTTATTATAGGGGCTCCAAAATTTTGATTTTGAGGGCTCGCAAAAATGACAAAAAACTGGATCATCAAATATAATCTCAAAACCCCTTATTCCAATGATTAATTAACAACTAATGATTAGGTTAAAATTAAGAAAAATTAGCGATAAGATTAGTAATAAGACTAGACTAATCATTTGGCTTATAGTTAATATTTGAAAATCAAAATAAAAGATTCATATACTTTTTTTTTTTTTTTGAAAATTGGAGTTACGTATATAAAATATACGGTTAGGAGTTCATATTTTCTCAATCGTATACAAAGCCAGGGTGACTTACGGTTAGGTTTTCCAAACATATACAAATGTCAGGTAACTCACTTATGGTTGAGAGTTCATATTTTTCCAACCGTAAAAATTCATACGATGAAGAAATCAATATCTTCCGACCGTAATCGTATTCAGTTCTGAAACTAAATTTCCGATATTTAATTTAATCAAATATGGGATCAATTAGTTACACAAGAAATACGCTTCTTTTTCAAAAACATGAAAAACATATGTAGGAATCATAAACATGTTCATGCAACATGATTTAGATGAAGGGAAAAGAAAACAAAAAGGATAATTCTTGTCGGTAAATATATTAGTATACTTCTAAAATATTGTGTTTAAATTCGTGACACTGTTACAATTTACGGTACTTTTTGTGTATACATCATTAAACCTTCAAAATAGAGATGAGTTTGAGACCTCGGGGAAAACTAAGAAATTCTCCAAAACTCTTGAGGTATTCAATAAATAAAAGTCGACCATGAGACAGCTCCTTAAAGGCCAGAAAGAGCTCTAGAGACGATTTCCGGCAGGGAAACTCAAAAAAAATCGTCACCGTTAACTGCTCCGATCTTCTTAGATCTGAGCAGTGATTGTTTCAAATCTTCATATATATAACCAGATCCAAACATAATCTTCACCTTCCATTGCAAACCTTTAATAAACAGCCATGGTTCTCGCCTATCTAATAGGCTAATCTCGATTCACCGGCCGTTCGTATTGAATCAACGCTTGCGGCCTATTCTTCTGTGAAACCCAACCTTATATCATGCCTTATCTTCGTTTTGTTGCTGCTGGGATTCGATTATCAAAACTCTGGTCTTCATCGAAAACCCTTATTCGGCCTGATTTCAAATCGCAATAACACCTTAGTAATGTTTTTCAGGTAATTTTTCAGGCTTTATTCAGGATTCTCTAGGTTAACTCATCTATAATCCCTGAGAAACCCAACTTCTATTTCTAGCTCACAGTAAATACAAAAATAGGATTTCTAAGTACCATAAACCTCGATCTATAAACCCCTTTGCAATCGACCTTTCATTCTCTTTACTTTTTGCTTTGGGCGAAATTTTCTTCTTTGTTTGTTCTGCATCTGAAATTCTAAATCCTGTGGTTCTTCATAACCTAGAAAAGTTTGCTTAAAAAAAATTTGTGTTCTTTCTAAGCACCATCCCTGTTTTTATTAGTGAAGAGTTTGTTTTGAATTGAAGGCATTTTCTTACCCAACTACCAGTTTAGTTTTTATCTCGTAGTTAGTTTGGTTTGTTGGTGGTGTCCTGTGTCTGTTTTTGTTCTTTCACATGCCTGTTTTTTCCACTGGTTAGTATTGCAAGTATTGCAATGTTTTTCGATAGTTTATCAGAAGTTTTTATTCAGTTTCATTGCTAGGATTCGTCTTTCTTTCTTTTGCAGTTTGAATTGTGTTCCAAGGAGGTTGTTTTATTTTTGGAAAAGTTTTATTTTTTGGATAGTGTTAGGTCTCTTACAAGCCATCCCTTCTGTGTTTGAGTCTTAGTTAGTCCTAAGATTCATGTTTTGTTTTTTGACCTAAGCAATCAAAACAAATAGCATTGTCGATTTGCACTCTTCTGCACATTCTGTCGTCTGCACCAAATTGAGGCACAAAACCAAAACAATATATTATACCCAATTCAATTAAACTGGCAGTATTTCTTCATCTTCAATACCTTTTTTCATGATTAATATTTTCCATTCTTGGTGCTACAATGGTGCAACCGAAACCAAACCTGTCTATTACTACCTCTCACCTTGGTCCTCTATTATATTTCAGAATCATCTACTGTCTTGGCCAAGGCGAGATACCACAACTAGCAACATAAATTATCACCTCCTCAGGTTGGAATCATTGGGTTATAAATTCACAGTAGTATCACAACTTCAATTTAACCCTCATCAAAACAACAAGCAATATCTTGATTGATATACGAATGGGCCGGTGAACTCGACTTCTTTACATATCAAGTTCTTTAAATTCCTGCATTTTACTTTCAAGTGAACTTGTGTTCCTTTTCTAGCTCTGATTACCTTAGTTTATTATAACCGAGTCTGTAATTCATGTTGTATCTTTACTTCAGTCTTTAGTAACTTGTAATAACAATAGTAGCACTTTTAGCACTAAACCTGTAAGACCAGAGATTGGATTATACTACAATACTCAATCAAGGCTAGAGCCTCAATTTCAATGATGGATCAAGTCGAAAAACAAAGAAGTATTTGGATTTCAATCGGGCAGTTTACAGCAACATCAAGATGCAAAGACCTGGCTAGCAACTTTAATCCATTGCATCTATCTCCTTCACCACCAACTAAGTTTTTGCAGACACTGTTGTGTCTATCAAATTTACAGCTTTTCTTGTGGAAAGTACTGATCGAAGGCCTTCTGACCTTCGACTCCAACATTCGCCCCCGATGCAACTACGACTGGAAGACAACTATCCTGCTCCAATATCATGTCGCTGCCGAGTCTTGGCTTACCATTCGAATTGTATTTGATGAATCTTGGGGTATCATATACCCTCGTGTAACAATCTCTTACTAGTTTAATAAATCTCATGCTTCAAAAAAAAAAAATAGTCGAACCACCAGCACATAGATCGTGCTATAAATAAAGAAGTTCGGATTCGCCAAACTTATTCAAAAGGGATTGCTAGAAAATCTATAGCATAAGAATTCGCACCCAGAAAAACAATCTCATATCTCTATTTTCCATTTGTTATTCATCATGTGTTGTTCCAGGAAATATTTACTTTTAGACACCCAGTTGGTTAGAATTGATATTTTGAGTTAACGGTTGTGATTCTGTGAACACATAAATCACGAGGGCTAATACGTGTTCACAACAATGTTCACACATACTAAAAACTCTTGAATTAAATGGAACATGCATAAAATAGATGATACTATCGGTTCATCGACTCAAAGCCCTCGGGCCCATAACTGCCTAGTCGAATAATATCAGGAAAATGATCGTATGAAGAGTAAGACTACGAATACGAACATAAATACGAATCATAAGGGATATGCGATGAATATAAAAGTGCTGAAATATAAATAAGATGGAGATTTACGTGGTTCGGCACTAAGGCCTACATCCACGGGGGTTGGTGTTTCACTATGTATTGAATGTTTACAAAGACGAATGAATTTTGAGTATACATTAGTCTGCGGAAGCAGGGAATTTACTTACTCTTCCTATTTCTATCTCTTATATTCTCTTCTAAGGGTTGTGGATTGGTCGACCCCTTCTCTCTTAGTGGATAGGGGTATTTATAGGGTTGAAACGTGGGTCCTACTTCTGAGATGCCGTTGCAACCTTATCTTCTTGTGCTTTGTGCCCATTACGCAGAGGTCTTGGTATATGCTGCGGTCTAAGCTTGAACACGAAGATCTATCCTCGCTTATTCAACGAGCTGATTGACGCGTGTATATCTCTTGGTATTTAATGCGGGCATTTGGACGTCCGCTCGTGTCATACAAGTGTCTCTTAGTCTGGTCACATCCGTGTCAGTCAAACTCTCTCTCAGCGGTTGATCTTGGATCTTCTCTGGGATAGGATGTACTAACACCCGAGGGGTATTATCTGGTGCTCCTCTTTGCCATCATACCTCTGTGATCCTCAGTCCTTGACCGTCAGATATGCTGACCGGTGATATTTTCTGATGAGATGCTCCCCTAGGTTATGACTGCTTGTTATCATGTTTTGATGTCTCGCTTTGCATGCTTTCCACGTGTCTCTTCCTGTACACGTGGTGGATGATGAAATGTGTACATACAATTTTCCCCTCTTCTTCTGACCTGGGCGTATTTTGCAGTTTAGAAGAAGAAATATCGTCACACACGTTTTATCTCTCCTGAAATAACTTCCCCTATAAATACGGGCACGTTTCCCACTTTTGCATTAACTACTCCTTGGTACGAGGGACATTTATTGTTTTCTCTAGCTTTATAAATAGGAAAGAGAATGTGAAAATAACTTTCATCCTCTTCTTGTCAGTGTTCATCCTCTTCATGTGTTTTTTGTTTACTATTATTGTTCTTTAGTCATTTATTATCGTCGTCCTTGTGGGGAAGATAGCATATTTTCAATTTTCTGACTCTTTCGCTTTCGACTGCTGCTGCCCCTGTATTAAAAATAACTTTCTTTTGATATATCTGATCTTTCTATCTTCGACTGTGTTTGGTGTTTGTCGTCCTCTTTTATACAGGTATGGGGTTTTTCATTATTTCCATCATTGATTCATCTATTTTCTGTTATTGTATCTACCTGTTTGTCTTCTGCTGCTGTACTTTTGGCTTTGTGACGAAGAACACATATGTCGAAGCATATATGCTTTCCCCTGTTCTTTGTTACAAAGTCTATTAGTCTGTATCTAAGTGTCATCTCTGGAGTCTGATGGGGTATTTCTGATTATTTTCAGATTTTAGGGTTTTTGATGTTAATCCGGATGAACCACCAGTTTCTGGGTTTTTTGATCTTTAGTGATCCCCTCGTATTCTCCTCTCAACTGTTTTTGTGTTTCCTCGTAGCTATGTCTGATCGTCCGCAGGCTCCTTACCAGACCCGCCGTCTAGTCCTCCAAGATCTCCTCCGCGTAGAGATTCTGATAGATCTCCACTTGGGAAAGGTTCCTCTAAATCTTCGCAAACGGATCCTAGTGGTCATAGGGTTTCATCGTCTTCTGGTACGAAGGATTTGCCTACTAAGAAAGGGGATCCGCCGAAGGGTCCTTCTGGGTCTAGGTACGCTGTTAACCGTGCTCTTTCTCGTCCTCATGAAGATTCTAGGAGTACACATGCTTCTCCTCCTCGTGATGATTCTAGGAGTGCGCGGGCTCCTCCTCCTCATAGTGAAATGTTGGATGTTCCGCCCCTTCGTTCCATGGCTCCTCCTTCAGTGTCCCTACAGAGTTTTTTGCCGCCTCCCCCAACAGTTTCTTTCAAGGGGAAGTATTCCAAAGGTACTACGTTGAAAGTTGATCCACCTAAAAATCTTCCTTCCAAAAGGAAGGCTTCAGAATTGAGTCCTACGTCATATTCCGCAGACGAGGAAGAGGCTTCCCCAGTGATACGCATCGTTTCAGTTGGTAGGAAGAAGGTCACATTCAAGCATATTGATCTTGAGATGTTCCAGGAAAAACATGAGCTTAAAGCCTTTGAGGTTCGCTTTTATGCCCCTGATGATGATATCACTTACGAACTCATCTCAAAGTATCAGTTTGATGAGTTTCATCTGTTGACTACGGTCGGAGCCTTCGAGGCGGGTCTCATGTTGCCCCTGTATAAGTCGGGTGAATCCTTTTATTATGATGTGCTGGCTAGTCATGAAGGTTCTTCCACAAACACTCATAATCGTTATGTGTCGCAATTGTCTGGGAATTATCTTCGTGCACTGAAGGAATGTTATCTGCGGAACAAGGGGGAGACAACGATGACCTGCTACGTTCCAAATCCTGCTGAGAGAGAGTGGTACACTCCTCAAAATTTTAATAGTTCCTTTGGGGATTATGTCAACAGTAGGAACCGTAAACCGTGGAGTGTTAGTCTTCGTAACATTGCCGCTCCTCAGGGTGAAATTCGTCTTTTAAGTGAGGTGAGCGATGCCAAGCTGAAGTATGTTCCTGGCACCGAGAGATCTGCTAAACGGAAACTCTTTCCTGCTTTTGAAAGGATTAAGCGTGATCATGATTATGAGTGGCATGCTACTGTCATTGAAATTGTTGGCCCTTGGGCTTACGGTTGGATTCCTGGTCCGCGCGGTTGGCATCCTTCTGAAAACTGCAAGCCTCGTGAAACTCCTCCTGCTTGCTATGGAGATTTCTGTCCTTGGCGTCTGAATTTTGCGGGCATGAATTTCCCTTACGCTCTTGATGTCGTTGATGGAGATGAGGAGGAGGATTCTGGTGCTACCCTTCCACCGAAGAGTGCGACTACTGCCAAGGTATAGTTTCTTCTTATATTCTCTATTCTATTTTCCCCTTTTTTTTTTCTTGGTTGAAAACATTTTTTAAGTGAGGGAGAAAATGATCTTTTGTTGGGACATGTACTGGTTTGTTAGGTGTCGAAGAAGAAGAAAATTGGACCCAAGCAATCTTCTACTGTTGTGACTGGTGAGGCTGAGGTTTATGAGGAGGTTACTAGTCCTGTGAACGAAGGGTTTGCTGAGGATGAATAAATTTCTGATGGAGAAGAACGCACTGATACTTCTCCTCCTGATGAGGAGGGTGATAATGGTGAAGAAGAAGTTGTCGCGGGTGGTGATGTTGAAGCTGCGGGTAATATTACCGCGGATGGTACTGGCGAGGAGGGATCTGCCCCTGTTGGCAGTAATACTGGTAGTGTGGGTGGTGAAGGATTTGCTGCTGGTGGGAATGAGGTTGTGGGTACTCTGCACGTTATTTCCCTAGAGTTTTCCTTAGGTAGGATATATTCCGCAGGGGAATCCTTTTATGTAAACGCCGCCATGGGTCTTGCCGAAGACTTATCATTGCTTTCCCAAAACGATGATTGGGATGTGCTTGGAAATCTTGGTAAATAGGGTGTCACTGGCCAGCAAGCTGAAAACGCAGGTGGTCAGGCTGAGGGTTGTGATATCGAAACTTGCGCGGATGAGGAGATAACAGCTAAGGAGAAGTCTGCGGTTGAGTCTCCTTAGGAGGATTTTCCTCACTCGCTGATGACTGAGGGTGAAGATGCCATCTTGGCTTGGCTTAAGAAGAAGAATCTGATGTTCGTCCCTAATCCTGCCCTAGTGGTCACTGGTGAGAAGAATTCCGACGCCTATACTCGTCAGATGATGCAATTGTCTTCTGAGGACCGTGTTGCTGAGATGTGGGAGAAGAATTTGAGAGCTTCGGAAGCTAACCTGGTGGTTGAACCTCCATCCTCTGTTGCAGATATGATGGCTATAGTTGATGGGTACAAGTACGGTTTTCCCCAGCAGCGTGTCTTGGAGGTAAATCCTTGTACTTTTTTCTTCGTGATATTCAAATTCTTGGAGGTAAAATCTTCGGTGTAATAATGTTCATCGTTTGAAACATAGATGATGAGGAGCGAACATTGTAACCATGTTCTGTACTAATTCTTCAAAGCCAAGTCTTTAAAGTTGGAGGCTAAGCTTCGTCATAGAGAAGAGGAACTGTCTGCGGATGAAGTGGAGATAAATGAACTGAGGGGCCGTCTTAAGGAAAAAGAACAGTTGGGTAACGCTGAGGAGAGAGTTCGTTCAGAGCTTGCTGTAGTCCGCAACGAATTGGAGTAGACTCGCAGAAATGTCTCGTCCCTCACAGGTTCGTATTTTACCGATCTTTCACTCCTCGTGATTCCCTATTTGTACTTTGGTGTTCTGTATGAGTCTCCCCACCCTATCTTCAGTGGGTGGAGTCCCCGAGATGATATGGCTTTGAAAAGAAAGAGAATGACAGAAATCCCGTATTGCAGAGTTGGTGGGGAAGTTGAAAAGCGAAGCCGTAAAGTGGAACGCTCGTGCTGATGAGCACAACGCCTTAGCAGCTGAGTGGCGTGAAAAGCGAACAAAAATGGTTATATGAAAAATAAGTACAACCATGACCGTCGTCTGTTCAATGATACACTGTTAACCTGCGGGAAGCTCGAGGACATGCTTTGGACTTAGAGGCTAGAGTGCGCCTTTTGGAAGAAGAGTTACGACATGCTCGTTCCTTCTTAGGCCCCGAGGTTAGGGATAGTATGCTGCGTCTTACCGAAGAAAGAGATAATGCTAGGGCTGAGGTCGACGCTCTTAATAAAGCCCTAGCAGCGTCTCGAGCTGATGTTTCCCTCCAAGTGGATTCTGAGAGAGATCTTGAAGTAAATGTGTATCGACTCCATAAAAGGATGGGGGAGATGAATGATGAAGTCAACCATCTTCGTCACTTGGATTCAATGAAGCAGGTAGACTTAGATGCGAGTCAATTTGCTCTTACAAACCTTCAAATGGATTATAAGAAATTATCTGACGAGTATGACTTTCTTGATGAGGCACGGGACGCAATTGTTAATGAGTATGTGAAGAGGCTTCGGATAATGTCGAAGGTATAACCTCGTTTTATCGAGTGTGATTCTGTTATTTCTTTGTTTTAACCCCTTGGTATTTCTTGTTTTTAGCGCTCGAGGGACAACTTCACGCAGCAAATGATGAGCTTAAAAAAGCTCAATCTGCCTTAGTGCAGCAGGAGGGACAAACCAACTATTTCAAAGGGTTGTCCGCGTCTCGTGAGGAAGCAGCAGAGATTGCCTTCAAAGAGGCGGAACGCCTATCTTCATTGTTGTCTCAGGCCCACTAGGGGACCGTTGTTATCACATATAAAGCTCAATGTCAGTTATCTGAGGAGACCAACAAAGTCCTAGACAAGATTGAACTTGATCTTAAAGCCAAACATGGTCTTGTCAAGAATTATCCGCGTCGTCCCCTACCCGCGCCCTTGCCTGGTTCTTCTGGGCCTTCTTCAGGTGGTAGCGTACATTCATCTTGCAAAGGCAATCCTGCTGATGGAGTTGTATCGTCCAAGTAGATTTCTTTTATTAGTCATAGAAAGTTGATCCTTGTTGATTATATAGTTTCAGATCATTTTTTGATGTGTTTCTTGCTCTATCTTATTTGCTGAACTTGTAATCAACTCTTTATGAAATGGATCATCCTTTTGGAATACCTGCGTTATCAATTTATTTTTATTTTAAGTATAGTGAAGCGTTAAATTAGAAATAACTTGCTTTGTAAAAAGTTAGAGTGTTTGGGTGCGACACCGAAGGTAAGTACCTTTGTGATCGTCTTGAGACCTGTCACCCCGCTGGCGAATCCTGGGCCAGAGGATTCCCAAACCGTGGGGGCCGAGGCAACGTTCTTGGATATGAGATGCTTATTTGAAATATTCACATGCACCCATTCCATGGACCCGCTGCCTTAAAATTGGTTGGTTATCTCTTTCTGTCGGGTGCCTTCCCCATGGTCTTACACTCATAGACACTGATAGGGGAGCCCTGAGAGATTGTAGATTAACTACTTTCCCCAATATTGTTAATTTATTACGTAATTTACTTGCGTTCACCCAGCGGGCCTTTTGACCATTTCGTTTTCTTGAAGATTTTACAAAAAGTTTGTTTGATTGATAGGTTGAGGCCTGCTACTCCTCGTCCAGAGATAAAAACATGTAGAGCGGTTATGCTGCATTCTTCTTCTGGTATTCTTCACGCAGATGCAAAGCTGCGCTGCTTCGATGGGTAGTACGGTTTGAGCCATTTAGCATTCCAAGGGTGTCGGAGGACCTCGCCTTTCAGATTGTCAAGATAGTAGGAACCGTTTCCCGTAATGTCGTGTATTATAAAAGGTCCTCCCCATGTAGGTGCTAACTTGCCCCATTTCTTCTCTCGTTGATACTGCGGGATTGTTCTTAGCACATACTGCCCTTCTACAAAATTTCGAAGCTTTAACCTTTTTGTTGTATTCTCTCGCTAATCTTCGTTGATAATTTTCCATCTTTTGCAATGCTGCTTCCCTCCTTTCTTCCAGGTCCTTCAGTCTCTCTAACATCATGTCTGTTGTGAGATTTTTCTCCCATGCTTCGGTCTTTGTGGTTGGCATGTGGATCTCTGTTGGGATGACTGCTTCAGCTCCATAAGTGAGGAGAAATGGGGATTCCCCGGTGGCAGATCTTCGTGTTGTCCTGTATGCCCATAATACATTGTGTAGCTGCTCACACCACCGCCCCTTATGTTCGTCTAATTGCTTTTTGAGGATACATGCGAGGGACTTGTTAGTAGCTTCCGCTTGTCCGTTGCTCTAAGGGTATATGGGGGTGGATTTGTTCTTCCTTATTTTGAAAGTGTCGAAGAGCATGTCTATATTTTTCCCCTGTAATTGTTTACCATTATCGGACACGATTTCCGCTGGTATGCCGAACCGTAAAATGATGTTTTGGAATATGAAAGTAAACACATCCACGCCTCTGATCCTGGCTAAGACTTTGGCTTCCACCCATTTACTGAAGTAGTCCGTGGCTACTATCAAAAATTGTCTTTTCCCTGACCCTTCGATGAAAGGCCCAACGATATCTATGCCCCATTTTGCAAATGGACACGGACTATCCACAGAATTTAGCGTTGTTACTGGCGCGTGTATCTTTTTGGCGAAAAGCTGACATTCTTCACATCGTCGGGACATTCTTGCGGCATCTTGTATAATTATGGGCCAGTAATATCCTTGCATTTTTGCTTTGTCGGCTAGTGATCTCATGCGGCTATGATTCCCTGCGTCACCATAATGGATGTCGTTTAGAATTCGATGCCCCTCTTTCCTGGATAAGTAACGTAGTAACGGTCCGAGGAAATATTTCTTGTACAGGACCCCATCCCGAAGATCATATCTTCCTACTTTGGAGCGTATTTCACTGGCTTGTTTATGATCCGCGAGTAAGGTTCCATCCTTGAGAAACGCATGAATCACCATTCTCCAATCATCTTCGTTGCTGAAATCTTCGTCTTGATTTGCTCTTGACAGGATATCTTCTTCGTCGAAATCTTTATGGATGTCTTCTCCAACCTGATCTTCGATATTTTCTTTCACTGTATCTTGATTGGTAGCAAAGGAGAATTGTGATGCAATTGAAGGCTCGTATACCCTTGTTATTTTGATAGCTTCGATATTCTTGTCCTTCAGCATGGATGATATATGTGCTAGGGCATCCGTGTGCCTGAGACCTCTCCTGCATAAGTGCCTGAACTTGATGTTCGGAATTTGTGATGCCAATGTTTGGACCAAGGCCATATAAGCTGAGAGGGTGTCCTCGTACACATTGTATTCAAACCCTATTTGCCGTATGACAAACTGCGAGTCACTTGTCATTCTTACATCAGTTACCCCCATCTCTATTATCAATCGGAGGGCATGTACGACTGCCTCGTATTCGACAATGTTGTTAGTATGCTCTTTGAATTCCAACCTGAGTGCATGTACGATCCTTTCACCGGTTGGGGTGATGATGACAATGCCTATTCCCGCCCCTTTGTTATTTTTGGAACCATCGACGAAGACTTCTCATCGTCTTTGGCTCGTGGGTTCGAGGACATCAACTGGATCCTTGTTTTCTTCGTCAGCTTCTGGCATGCCCCTAATCTCTTCATCGTTGTCCAGGGGGAGGTCTGCTAAGAAGTACGCCAATACTTGGGATTTTTGGGAGTGTTGAATTTCATGGATGATGTTGAATTGGTACAGGTGGGTGTTCCACTTGGCTATTCTTCCTACTTTCCCCGCGCTTTTGAGGACTGCTTCCAATGGTGCTTTACATGGGACGCGGATGAAGTGAGTTAGGAAATAGGTTCTTAGCTTTTAGTAGCCCACACTAATGCCAGGATGAGTTGTTCGATCTTCGTGTAATTCCTTTCCGCAGAATTGAGGGTCTTGCTGACATAATAGATAGGCCGTTCTATCTTCGTATTGGTTTTGACCAGCACTGCGCTAACTATGTCTTCTGTCACTGCTATATACAGCGCCAAAACCTCATCGGGATCAGGTTTTTGTAGGATCGGAATTGAAGCCAAGTATTCCTTGATTTTTTGGAAGGCTTCTTCACACTCTGCGGTCCATTCAGACTTACTCCATTTTTTGAGAATATTGAAAAAAATGTTTGCATTTGTCCGGGGATCGGGCAATAAATCTGCCGAAGGCTGCTAAGGATCCATTGAGCTTTTACACTTCTTTCAAATTCTTCGGAGATGGCATTTCCACTATGGCATGAATCTTTGCGGGGTATACCTCAATGCCCCTTTTTGTTACCAGATATCCGAGAAATTTCCCTGAGGTGACACTGAAGGTGCATTTTTCTGGATTTACTTTCATGTGATGTTTCCTCATTGCTTCAAAAATATCTCTCAGATCTTGGTGGTGATCTTTGCGCAGCCTACTTTTGACGAGCATGTCGTCAACGTAGACTTCCAAGGTACTACCAATCCATGGCTTGAAGGTAGCATCGACCATTCTTTGATAAGTTTCCCCTGCGTTTCGAAGTCCGAAGGGCATTCTAGTGTAGCAATAAAGGTCGTGCGGGGTGTAGAATGTTGTGTGTTGTTGATCTTCTTCTGCCAGGGCTACTTGGTTGTAACCAGAATATCCATCCATGAATGATAGCTCTTCGTACCCTTCCACTGCTTCAACCAGTTGATCTGTGCTCGGTAGTGGATAGATGTCTTTTGGACATGCCTTGTTGAGGTTAGTAAAGTCGATGCATATTCTAACCCCTCTGTTTTTCTTAGGAACGATGACCATGTTCGAGATCCATGTTTGGTACTTGACTTCCTTGATGAAGCCTGCTTCTAGCAATTTCCAGAGCTCTTTCTCTACTGCCTTATGATACTCCGGTGCAACCTTTCTTATTTTCTTCCTGAAAGGTGGCGTGCCTGGTTTGATGCGTAACTCGTGTTGGATTATTTTTGGATCAATCCCCGGCATGTCTCCTAACTTCCAGGCGAATACATCCGCGTATTCTTTAAGTAGTTTGGTTAAGGAAGTTTATCTTTCTTCTTCCATTATGGTCCCTATTTTGATCATCTTCGGATTTTCTTCCGTTCCTATGTTGATTTCTTTTACGGGCACCACTGGTGTGAACATCGGCTTTGGGTCCCCAAGGACAGTGACATTCTTTAATTGCTATTTGGTATGTTCCTGTTCTTCGTTGGCTGCTGAAGTACTTGCCTCTGTGTTAAGAATATTATCATTCTTTGTCAAGCCCTTCCCCGCGGTTTCCTTGAGGAACAGGTCTATGGCCTTTTCTTTCGCAGCTTCTTTGTTTTTGGTCCTTCGGGTTTTTCGTTGCTCTTCCTGTTCGTTGTTAATACGATCCTGAGTGGCCTGGCACTCCTTTGCAGAGACTCGATCTCCATTGATTTCCATTACTCCCTCGGGTGTAGGGAATCTGAGATATTGGTAGTAAGTTGCTGCCACTCCCTTGAGTTTTTGTACCCATTTTCGGCCAATAATGGCGTTATAGGGGGATGGGGCGTCTACCACGCTGAACCGTGTTTCTACCTTCATTGGACCGGCGTCCACCTGCAACACGATGTCTCCCAATGGCTTTGTGGGTGCTCCGTTGAACACGTAGATGGTATAATAAGAGGACATCAGCTGCTCATCATTGAGCTTCATCCGTTTGAAGGTGTCGTAGAATAGAACATTAACTGAGATTCCCCCGTCGATGAGGATCTTTTTGAGGTTACATCCGGCCACTGGTAGTGTGAGGACCAAAGGATCATTATGGTCTTCCATATCTTCTTCGATATCTTCAGTATCGAAGATGATAGGTGTGTCCATCCACTCTTCATGCTCGTCCACCTCTACGCCATCAATCTTATATAACTCGCAGTGATCTTCGAATTTCTTTCTTATCCTCTTTCCTATTTGCGCTGTAAGTGAGGGTCCTACGACTTCGGAACACGAAATGATGTTGATTGTGGGGTTTCCCTCTAGAAGTTGGACTTGCTTGGTTCGTTTGGATCTATCCTCGGTGACTTCCTTTTGTATGTATTGTTTGAGTTCGCCAGCATCAATCAACTTTTGGATCATTATATGAGGTTTTTACATTTCTCGGTCTATTGACCATTGAAGCAATGATACTCACAGTAATCTTTTTACTTCTCGGTCCTTGGGGGATGTTTTACCTTAGACCATGGCCACTCCAAATTTTCCCTTCCTTTGATCTCTCGCAAGATCCGAGCGTAGCTAGCATTGAGCTTCGTATAAACCTGATCTTCGAATTTTCGATCGCCTTTTTGTCGATCAACTCTCCGTTCCTTCCTATCTTTGTGCGGTTATTCCACTGAGCTATTACTTTTGGCCCCGCTGGTTTGTTCTGCGGAATTCGTACGGTGAGACCTTTGTGATGTAGTTTTTAAGTGGTAGTAAAGTTCGTTCAACTCGGATTGTGTAGACTCTATTTTAGACTCAAATTAAAATAGAAAAATTAAAAAGAAATTGTATTTAAGATTATAAAAAGCACTGAGACTCAGGATTCCACCAATCTCCAATTTTTATGTGATTTAATCTAGTCAATATTTATGCAACTCTTTACGTTTAAAGTGATTCTAATATTTTCACCTAGACAAATAGATTCTCAAAACAATAGTTGTAAATCGAAAGCATGGACCATGAAAAGACTTAATCTAAGCATGACCCATCATTTGAGAACAAAACCACTTAATCAGAACCATATATTCAATTTCAGTTCAGTGCAAATAATCATAAAAGAATTGCAAAAATTAAATTAAATAGAATTTACCACATAATAATTGGAAAAATGGCTTCCTCCGTCGCCTCAGCAATGGGGTTTAGCTCCTCATATTATTCAGGTGCTCAAAATACATGTTTGTTGCCAAAAGTTGATTAAATAGAAGAGAAGGTATGAAGTAGCGTGTTTGTAACAGTTGTGATTGTTACAAAACGCACTGTCACAAAAAGCACTATTATAGAGAAATACTAATAGTAATAATTGTTGCAGACTGTTACAGGAACGATAGAAAATATATGTTGTTGAATAAAAGACTGCTCTGAAGGGTCTAATGTTCTTCGTGTTTTTCTTCAGCAGCAGCAGAACTCGACTTCCTGCAACTTCGATTTATCGACTCTGTGGTGTTCTAAACTTTCCCCAAACTGTCCGACCTTCTTCCTTGAACTCCCAGCAACTTATATATAGCCAACAGAGCGATTTAATCTCCCCAAAACTCCTCGAAATCTCTTCTTTCCTTCCTTGGAAGTTACGGCAATAATCTCTTCCCAAAATTGTTCCACGCGTTTCTGAGATTTCCAACTTATCTCAAACTCTTCCTTAGATAGATATGTATCTTTGGGAAGAGTTTCTTACCTTTAGTCTTCCTGGAATTCCAAAAATAAGTCCTACAGCAAACCGTGTATAACTTGACTTCTATTTCTTTTTCCGGCTATTCTAGCCAATTTGGGTTCAAACAAAAGACTTCACCAGGCCTGTTTAGGCCTAGGGAGTAAACCCAATCAATTTGAGCCATTGAATCGCTCTGGAACTCGATCGAATAATCACCCAAAAATCATGCAGACGTGAACAAAATTTTCCCGCCAATTTTTTTATTTGAATTTGGGAAGAAAGTGACCTCCCCCTTATCTGTGGCTGGTCTCCCTTTTGCAGATGCCTGGAAATGGGTCACCCCTTAGTAATTAGGTTACCCCTTATCCAAAGTGAGAGTCCGTATAGTAATTTTCTCCCACGAGCGCAAAAACCACTTTTTTAGCCAATTTCGCCGCAAAAGCTTATTTCTCCAAAAATACCTACAGGGACATAAAAAGCCATAATAAATATAAAATTGAGCAGTAATAATATATACAATTGAGATTATATAAGACACAAAAATGTGCCTATCAAATACCCCCAAACTTATTATTTGCTAGTCCTCGAGAAAATCAAATAGAAAATAAAATCCTAACTCACTGTCGCAGGCATTGTCGATTGCATTTAGCGTATGCAATAAGCCTTTAAACCCCTAGGTGGCCCTAGTGGCCAAGTTATAGTCTCCGAAGGGCTTACAAGAGGTATACCCACAAAACCTTTACTCCATACCTTAGATATCTACGCAGAACCTTAGAAGACACTAAAGAATCTCCTTGGTTGGCATACTTATTGACTATAGGAGGAAGTACCCTGATGCGAAATTCCAATTGTTGTACACGAGTTTGCACTCAAGCATACTAAAATTCATATAAAGTGACAGAGCTCTACTCAGATAGTTGCACTATGGACATCAATATCCGGAGTCAAAACTAATCACATGGATAGATCAAGAAGATGGATATAGAAAAACATAGATGGTTTTGATGTTTACTAAGTGAACGGCGTTTCCCATATCTGTCTGAGGGCCTCCGCCAAAATGAACCTATCCTAATGGATTGAGATACTAGTCTGACTAATATCAACACACTGGCATATACAAGGGAACCAGTGATCGATAATCCTAATTCTAGTTCAACACAACTGGCATATACAAGGGTACCAGTGGTCGACTTTATTCACTGAACATTTTTTTTTTCTGCTTTTTCATTTCATTCTTTTTTTTTATCCGTTTGGTCTAATTGGTCTTTTTTTTTTTTTTTTGTAACTCAATCACTCTAATTCACCCTAGCATTGGTAACAACTTGGATCGTGGGCCCCACCTATCACTTAGAGAAACAAAGTTTAAAAACAAAATAAAATAAAAATAGAAGTGAAAAGGACTCAACGAGATATGGTGAAACTATCATGTTATTTCTAACACCTGAGCTCTGCTTTTATGAATAGACTCTTTAGATGTTTCCATCTAATCAGATTGGTTCCTCAACTCCTACGATCAAAATGCTTCCATCCACTTAGATTAGTTAGTGCAATCCTCAATAGGCATAAATTTCTAGGTTCTGGAGTTTATTTATTCATACTGCAACTAAAAAGTTTCTCCCATACCCCCAAACTTAAATCTAACATTGTCCTCAATGTTCTAAAGATAAAATTAAAAGCATGAACAAGGAGAAACTGTTACCATTTGAAGCAAAAGATAAGGAAAGATATTACCATGTTGCATGAGATTGGGTTACCTCCCAAAAGTGCTAAATTTAAAGTCTTCAGCCAGACGTCAAATACCACAAAATGGCTAATTACCTTTCAAATCATATATCAATAGTCGAAACAACTGTGGGTCAACAAAAGCAAATAAAATTGCCACAATTATCAGACAACTGCACCAAATCAGAAAAATGAACAGACATAGCACATCCTCATCCAAGGTTTCCTGCAAGACAACTGGGTTTTCTGTTGTGCCCATTTGGGCTTCATATGAGTGTCTTGACAAATTGACTCATTCGAACAACAAGTCTTTAGAATTTCCTCCTGGACAATATCAGGAGGATCCGGTTGCGGAGTCGGAAGTGACTCAAGTAATACCTCAGGTACACTAGGCTCGAATCCCAAGTTAGGGACTTCTAATGGGGATAATTGACCATTACTACCCCCAAACTTAGGGTAGTCAGTATTCTCGGACAAACCTCTAACTATTGCTTGAATTTCTGGATCCTCAGAGTCTTTAAAATACTCAAGAGCTTCTTCTAGTTCATTACCCCCAAACTTAGGGTCAACACTACTCTCCGTAAGGCCTAGCACTATGGCTTGAATCTCAGGGTCCGTAGAGTCTTTAAAGTACTCAAGAGCTTCTTCTAGTTCAAAAGTTTGGTCACCTAACTGACTTAAGAGAATTTCCTCATCAAGTTCATCTAAGGAATCACCAAATAAAGTGTCGTCCCAATTATCCTGAGTTAGATCCTGAACTAAAGTGCTAATCATATTCACTTCCTCTAAATCGTCAGAAGGTTGTCTATTAACATTAAAGACATTTAGTTCAGTGGTCATATTACCAAAGGAGATGTTCATAAGTCCGGTCCTACAGTTGATGACAGCGTTAGCTGTGGCTAAAAATGGGCGACCTAAAATCACCGGTATTTGAGCACTAGGATCCTGAACAGGCTGAGTATCTAGAACAACGAAATCCACTGGATAAATAAATTTATCAACCTCAATCAGAACATCCTCTATGACACCACGAGGTACTTTGACAGACCTATCAGCTAATTGCAATGTCATTTTAGTCGGTTTCAACTTACCAAGACCTAGCTGGTTGTATACATGATAAGGGAGTAAGTTCACACTAGCTCCTAAGTCAAGCAATGCCTTATCTACTGAATAATTACCGATCACACAAGATATGGTGGGGCATCCAGGATCTTTATACTTAGGGGTTGTTTGGTTCAGAAGGATTGAACTTACCTGACCAGCTAAAAAGGCTTTCTTATGGACATTAAGCTTACGCTTTCGTGTACAAAGGTCCTTAAGGAACTTGGCATAAGCAGCATTTGCCTAATTGCTTCTAATAAAGGGATGTTAATGTTTACCTGCTTAAATATCTCTAGTATTTCGTTGAAAGTCGACTCTCTCTTTGTTGGAGCTAACAACTGTGGATATGGGGCTTTGGGTACAAAATGAGACCTGTCGGGAACCACATTGGCATCACTAGAAATTTTATCGGTTTCTTCAGTTAGTGGCTCCTTCTGGGGCTCATCTTGGGAACTAGAAGGTGGATCTACAGTATGTCCACTATTAGGCTTGGCTACCCTATTGTCTACCGTTTTACCACTCCTAAGGGTTGTGACAGAATTCACTTGATTAAATGGTTTTGCACCTACTTCATGAACTCCTCTAGGGTTGGGGGTAGTCTGACTATGGAGCCTTCCGTTATCTCTCTCACTTAAGGTCTTAGCTATTTGGCCGACTTGAAGTTCTAGCTTAGCAAGGTCTGAGCATTAGTTTGAAAGTTCTGCTTGGTTTCCTGCTGAAAACTAATTTGGCTCTGTGCTAACATATCCTGAGTTTTTGCTAACATCTTAATAGATTCCTCTAAGCTAGTCGTTTTATTTTCTGGGCCTGATGAATTCTTAGTGTAACCAAAATCTGGGGAGCATTAGAATTACTAAACTGACCTAGACTCTGGCCCTTAGACCATGAAAGGTTCGGATGGTTTCTCCAACCAGGACTATAGGTTTCTGAATATGGGTCAAACTTCTGACGGTTATCAAACCTAGTGTTATTATAGAGAGCATTGGCTTGCTCTTCATTATTCTGGCCTTCCCAAAAAGGCTCTATTCTACCACTAGTATGACCCAATTCTAAGGCTTCTAACCTTTTTGCTATAGCAGCAATTTTGGCATCTGATTCATAGCCTCCTTCTACCCTATTAACGTTTCCTCTACCTAGAAGAATTGTTTTCTTGGGTTCCCTACTATATTCCCATTGCTGGGTCTTTTCGGCGATTTCATTCAAAAATTCATCGCCGCATCAACAGTTTGGTTTTCAAAACCACCAGTGCATAGAGACTCAACCATGGTTGTTGTCGAATAATCTAAACCCTCATAAAGGATTTGAACTAGCCTAACCTTTTCTAAACCATGATGAGGACATTGGGCTAATAAGTCATTGAACCTTTCCAAATACCTATACAAAGACTCTCCCTCCTGTTGAGAAAATGTGCAGATTTGCGTCCTAATAGACGATGTTTTGTGCCTAGGGAAAAACTTGTTCAAAAAGGCAGATGTAAGTTGTTCATATGTTTCGATTGATTCGGAAGCCAAACTATACACCACGACTTGGCTTTATCTTTTAAGGAAAAGGGGAATAACCTGAGTTTCAAAGCATCATCATCAAGGTTTCTAATTTTTTAGGGTACTACAAATTTCCTCAAAGTCCCTAACATGGAAGTATGGGTTTTCATTTTCTTTCCCTAAAAAGATTGGGAATATCTGTAGGGTCCCAGGCTTAAGTTCATAATTTGCTTCAGTTTCAGCTAACCTGATACAGGAGGGACGAGTAGTCCTAGTAGGGTTCAACAAAGCATTTAAAGTTGCCATTTCTGGCACTATCGGGATATTTGGAATTCTATGAAATCACAAAACAAGGCTGACTCAACCAAATCAAACCTAATTTTCTAGCAAACAAAAAGCATGATGGTTCCACTTAGATTGTTTCTAGACCAGCTTCTATTCTTTCGAAAAGGAACTCGTTACTATCTGAGCAAACCCCTCTGGAATCAATCCGAGTCAAAATAAGTTGAATCGAGGCGAGGGAAGCTCAGTGGAGCTTTGATACCCAAGGCCTCACCGGTTACAAGGCGGCGCAGTCACGCATTCAACTCACAGAAACCATCATGAACTTCGAAGTATGCTCAAAAGAGTAACCAATATTTTTCTAACGACTTTCCTATTAAGCTCGTTATCCTATCGGTCTCGTTCTAGTCAAAATTTTAGGCTTAGGTTCGCGTTTGGTTTCGTTTTCCTAAGGAGGGCAAGAAAAGAACGGTGATGAAATCCGAACCCTTATCTTGTATGGCCAGTCCTTGCCCTTTACTAGGAAATTAAAGCAGCCGTTTTCAAGTCCTCAGCATATATGCAAACGAAGGAATACAGTAAACCCGCTGACAGGGGATTCGCGGGTGTTTCGAAAACTTACCTCCCGTACCAGACGGGCGAAGAACCGCTGAAGTCGACTCGGTCCACGACTCCCATGTCATGTACGAACCCGAGGGGCCGAGGAGATATCGTAATCACCGTCCTTCTCTGCACACAGTTTTTATTTAAACCAACCCTTCCGTAGGGTTTAAATATAATAATGTCCCAGTCCAAAAATAAAGTCCAAAAAGTGTCCAAAAATAAAAAGTAAAATTACAAAAAATAAAACCCTATTTACAGTTTCTAAAAATAAAACAAAATAACTATATACAAAATCTTCTTCTTCACTCCTTTTGGATTCCTCTTTTCTTTCCTTCTTTGACGATGCTTTCCTTTTATAGTACTTTTTCTTTCCTTGTAGCTTCGCTCCAATCTGAAAAGAATCGAAAAATACCAACGGCGTAAAAGAGAACAAAAATTCTAAAAGAAATAAAATAAATCTAAAACCTAAAACCTAATACAAATCCGCGTCGGCGGCGCCAACAATTGATGTAGTTTTTAAGTGGTAGTAAAGTTCGTTCAACTCGGATTGTGTAGACTCGATTTTAGACCCAAATTAAAATAGAAAAATTAAAAATAAATTATATTCAAGATTATAAAAAAGCACTGAGACTCAGGATTCCACCAATCTTCAATTTTTATGTGATTTAATCTAGTCAATATTTATGCAACTCTTTACGTTTAAAGTGATTCTAATATTTTCGCCTAGACAAATAGATTCTCAAAACAATAGTTGTAAATCGAAAGCATGGACCATCAAAAGACTTAACCTAAGCATGACCCATCAATTGAGAACACAACCACTTAATCAGAACCATATATTCAATTTCAGTTCAGTGCAAATAATCATAAAAGAATTGCAAAAATTAAATTAAATAGAATTTACCACCTAATAATTGGAAAAATGGCTTCCTCCGTCGCCTCATCAATGGGGTTTCGCTCCTCATATTATTTAGGTGCTCAAAATACATGTTTTTTGCCCAAAAGTTGATTAAATAGAAGAGAAGGTATGAAGCAGCGTGTTTGTAACAGTTGTAATTGTTACAAAACGCACTGTCACAGAAAGCACTGTTACAGAGAAATACTAACAGTAATAATTGTTGCAGACTGTTACAGGAACGATAGAAAATATATGTTGTTGAATAAAAGACTGCTCTGAAGGGTCTAATGTTCTTCGTGTTCTTCAGCAGCAGCAACAGAACTCGACTTCCTGAAACTTCGATTTCTCGACTCTGTGGTGTTCTAAACTTTCCCCAAACTGTCCGACCTTCTTCCTTGAACTCCCAGCAACTTATATATAGTCAACAGAGCGATTTAATCTCCCCAAAACTCCTCGAAATCTCTTCTTTCCTTCCTTGGAAGTTACGGCAATAATCTCTTCCCAAAATTGTTCCACGCGTTTCTGAGCTTTCCAACTTATCTCAAACTCTTCCTTAGATAGATATGTATCTTTGGGAAGAGTTTCTTACCTTTAGTCTTCCTGGAATTCCAAAACTAAGTCCTACAGCAAACCGTGTATAACTTGACTTCTATTTCTTTTTCCGGCTATTCTAGCCAATTTGGGTTCAAACAAAAGACTTCACCAGGCCTGTTTAGGCCTAGGGAGTAAACCCAATCAATTTGAGCCATTGAATCGCTCTGGAACTCGATCGAATAATCACCCAAAAATCATGCAGACGTGAACAAAATTTTCCCGCCAATTTTTTTAATTGAATTTGGGAAGAAAGTGACCTCCCCCTTATCTGTGGCTGGTCTCCATTTAACAGATGCCTGGAAATGGGTCACCCCTTAGTAATTAGGTTACCCTTATCCAAAGTGAGAGTCCGTATAGTAATTTTCTCCCACGAGCGCAAAAACCACTTTTTTAGCCAATTTCGCCGCAAAATCTTATTTCTCCAAAAATACCTACAGGGACATAAAAAGCCATAATAAATATAAAATCGAGCATTAATAATATATACAATTGAGTTTATATAAGACACAAAAATGTGCCTATCACTTTTCGTTTGTGCCCTCGGGTTCTCACGCTGGATTTCTTCAGGACGAGCATACTTCTCAATAATTATTCGAAGATCTCCTTTTGTCTTAGGTACGCTTCCGTGGATCTCGACAAACAGTGGACTCATTCGGTCTAATCCCCATTTGTAGCAGTTGATGCTTACTACGGGATCTACACTCCCTATAGCTTGGAAGATCTTATGCCATCTGTTGGCGTAGTCCCTTGTATTCTCCTTGTAACCAATTGCCAGTGAAAAGAGTTTATCCATTCCGGTGTTGACATCTTTGTTGTACATGTAGGTTCTCAAGAATTTCTCTGCGAGTTGATCGTAGGAATTGATGGAGTCAGGTGGCAGGTTGTCAAACCAAGACAAAGCCGACCCCTTCAGACTTGATGGGAAATACCTACAGAGGACGACGTCGTTTTGACTACATCGTGCTAAGATACGATTATAATACCGGATATGTTCTGCGGGATCACTGGATCCGTCATAGCATTCAAAAGTTGGGACAGGGAACTTCAGCGGAATGGGGGTATTTGCCAGGCGATGAGTTAGGGGAGTGGAGTTAGCCTCTTTCATCACCTCTTCTAGCCTTCCTCCGCCTTGTTTGTCTTTTAACTGCCTGATCTCAGCCATCATCTCATCACACAGCTCTTCCATCGCGCGGTAATGTCCCACGTTCTCGTGCTCAGTTGAGCGTTTCTTTCTTCGGTTCTCACTTTCATAATAATCTGAGTCTTCAGCGGCATAATCCAGATCAGATGCACTGCTTCCCCTAGCGGATTTTGCTAGGATGATTCTTCGGTCTAGATTGGGATCTGGTGCCTTAGAATTTGCTTCGTCCAGTTGTTGGCTGGTCTTCGTGCTTTGGGAAAACCGATCTTTTAAGTCTTGATTCTCTCTGGCCAGCAGAGCTACGACATCTGCGTAGACCTGCTGGGTCTTCTTCAATTCTTCGAGCTCTGCCATCAGTCGATGGGACTGGTTAGACCCCTGATTGGGAGTTCCTTCTTGTACCCCTACGTCCATGGGGCCCCCTTCATCTACTGTGTGTATTAAGGGTGGTAGAGGATCAGCTTCGATTGTTGGTATCTCCAAGTTTGGTCCCCTCGGTTGAGTTTCCACCCGCGGTGCTAAAACCACTGGTATAGTTTGATTCTGACCGTTCGTTGACGGCATTCCGAAGGCTGGCGGGTGTGCGGGCTGATGTGTCATAGATTCTGCCACCCCTTCTCTTTGTTGATGGACTTTGTTTGTAACCAAAATTTTGTTAGCTTCTGCAGCCTGGAGGGCCGCAACAGTCGCATTGCTCTTCGTCGCTGCTGCTTTGAGAGTCGCGGCTGCAATGGAGTTAGTGTTCATAGGTGAGGTGATTTCCACAGCATCCTGCCTCTGATTAGCTGTCTGAGCTTTGTCTCCTTTCTGCTTACTTCGGGTCATGACCGGGGTAGTCCTCGGTGTTTCCTTTAATGAGGCTTTGGTTTTTTCTGCCTCTAGTGTCTTTTCCATCTTGGGTCCTTTCTGCATAGGGGAATTTCAAATAAAGAGAACCAGAGATATCCACGTGGATCGGGTTAGTGTCATTCGTACCCGAAAAATGTATGGAATAAAAAGTGTTTACCTTAAGAAAGAAAAGAGTTTCCCAAGGGCCTTAATGAAAGAAAAAACATAAAGACTTCAACGGTCTTGTTTTCGCAATACAAATCCTCTGACAAACAATCATGGATCTATATCCGCAGTGAAGATAAAATAAAAAGGAAATCTTTTGAAAAGGCAGATCCGTAGCGAAAACTCGTGAATCTGATTATTAAGTCTTTTACGTAGTTTAAAATACGTCGCACGTGCAAATCTGTGATAGATAGCCGTGGATTTGTCTGCTTTGAAATGGTGTCCCTGAAGATAAAGACCGTAAGCCCAGAATAAAAAAGGTTTTGAAAGAACGCTGAAGCCTTACTATTAATTTGCTAATAAACAGATAAGTGCTGCTAAAAATAATAGAGCACAACCATAATGCGCGTTTAAGGTGAAATCACAGGATAAGATAAATCTTTTACCGGGACAAAGTCCCTATTTCTAGCGCCAGATTGTGAACACATAAATCACGAGGGCTAATACGTGTTCACAAACAATGTTCGCACATACTAAAAACTCTTTAATTGAATGGAACATGCATAAAATAGATGATACTATCGGTTCATCGACTCAAATCCCTCAGGCTCATCACTGCCTAATCGAATAATATCAGGAAAATGATCGTATGAAGAGTAAGACTACGAATACGAACATAAATACGAATCATAAAGGATATGCGATGAATATAAAAGTGCTGAAATATAAATAAGATTGAGATTTACGTGGTTCAGCATTAAGGCCTACATCCACGGGGGTTGGTGTTTCACCATGTATTGAATGTTTACAAAGACGAATGAATTTTGAGTATACATTAGTCTGCGGAATCAGGGAATTTACTTACTCTTCCTATTTCTCTCTCTTATGCTCTCTTCTAAGGGTTGTGGATTGGTCGACCCCTTCTCTTTTAGTGGAGATAGGTATTTATAGGGTTGAAACGTGGGTCCTACTTCTGAGATGCCATTGCAACCTTATCTTCTTGTGTTGTGTGCCCATTACTCAGAGGTCTTCGGTATATGCTGCGGTCTAAGCTTGAATACGAAGAGCTATCCTCGCTTATTCCACGAGCTGATTGACGCGTGTATATCTCTTGGTATTTAATGCGGGCATTTGGACGTCCGCTCGTGTCAGACAAGTGTCTCTTAGTCTGGTCACATCCGTATCGGTCAAACTCTCTCTCAGCCGTTGATCTTGGATCTTCCTTGGGATAGGATGTACTAACACCCGAGGGGTATTATCTGGTGCTCCTCTTTGCCATCAGATCTGCTGACCGGTGATATTTTCTGATGAGATGCTCCCCTAGGTTATGACTGCTTGTTATCATGTTTTGATATCTCGCTTTGCATGCTTTCCACGTGTCTCTTCCTGTACACGTGGTGGATGATGAAATGTGCACATACAGATTCAGAGATTGTATTCGAGCATACATAATAACCTTCATAAATTTGATGCTAATTGGAAAGTAATCGTACTTCGTTTGGTGTTTACGGTAAAATTCTTTGTACTTTTTCTTATAGGTAAAGTTCTTTGTATTTTACCTGTCACGGTTCAAGTAAGTTCATATTTTTAATTTTATTTATTTTTCTTACCTTTTCATTTCAAAGAAAGAAGAAGATAATTTTGGATTTCCTATTATCGTTTTTTTTTCTTTTCTTTTTTCACTTTATCTAATTTCAGAAAACGTGCATGCAAAAATTTCACCCCGGCTTTATCACCGAGTACGTTCTCAGTATCTTGGACTTAGCTCGAATATGTAATCCCTAATAGGGTGTTGAGCCAATATCTTGCTATGGGATGCGAATCAGATTTTGGCAGACAACGAGGCATAAATGAGCCAATATCTTAAAATTATTAGGTTTCAGATCCAGTCTAGCAGGATGAGCAACTGCGAACGCTCGCAATGGGTTGTCTCCGCCACTGCATGCCATTTATATGGTAGACATGAATGTGATAAGAACAAAGAAATTAATCAGACAGTAGTTAAAGGAGAACGCACTAACCTAGCAAAAAAAAAAGCACTAGTTTTACAAGTTCATCATTTTCTTCGACTACTGTGCTAGTTTTATCATTTATCAAAACATATAAGAGAGAATTTAGGGATGGAAAGACGCTGCAGAAGAGAAGTGTGCTTATTTCCAATTAAACGATGCAGTTTGAATTTAGTACTCATGGTTGTACTCAAGTCATAGACCCGCAGAAGCAACAATGACTGCTGGTGCATGGCGCTGCATATTATGGGCCTTCAAAGTGCAACTATATCCCATTGAGATCTAACAACCACAAGCACAAATTTAAAGCATGATTCAGGCCATAGGAAATTTGTTTTTCAAGAACACAAAGAGTTACTTACTGCTTCCTTTGAAGAATCATGTAAAAAGCATTTTTTGGAGATGAAGATCAAAAGAACACTTCATACGAATAAATAGATTGGTACGTATTTAAGATATTATGGTTGTATAAATTTGGTCATGGAAATCTCTATACAAGCAATGGAAATGTTCTCACAAGTTCGCAATTACACTCGGATAACAAGTTACCAATTCCAAGATGGTAGTTATTTGTTTCTGTATTATTGGATCTGAGAGGTTGGTGAAAACTGAAGCATCACCGGAGGAAATTTCAAGAATTGAGCTAACCTCTTCTCGAGTCTTTTTAACAGAAGAATGAGTCCATCTTTACCCAATCAAATGAACTGTAACGTCTCACATTTTCCTTCTGAATATGGATGAAATTTCCCAGGTTTTCATTTTTTATTTCTTATTTCTTCGCCTTTTGCCAAGCTTTCTAAAGGTGAACATATCATAAAACTCAGCAGAATACTAACTTCATTGTGTGCGAGCAAAGCAGTTTCATTGTAGTCTTCAGGCCTAACAATCCTACATTCCTACTTACACGTAACTCCAGCAACCAAGTCACATTTTGAGACAGGGTGAAATTTTGTGTTTTTTCGACCATAAGTGGCCGCGTCAAGAAGGAAAATACTTAATTAATGATTTTTCATCGTCTGGGGTAATAACTGATTCTGTATTTGTCTGAATATATTTTTGGGGTAAATGACTACAAATACAATTACGAGATTGTTTGTATGCTTGCTCCATGGAAAAGGAGATTCTTCACTAAAGCAGGTAGAGTTATTTTAATAAAGACTTCACTATCAAGTCTTTCCATATACTATATGTCAATCTTTCCAATGCCTGTAAGTGTGGAGAAGAAGCTTGACCAGATAATGAGGAATTTTCTATGGGGTTCAACTGTTGATTCTGGAAAGATTAATTGGGTTTGCTTGGGAGAGAGTTTGTACAACTAAAAATAAGGGTGGACTTGGAATCAGAAACCTAAAGCTTACAAACAAAGCCTTACTATCAAAATGGTCTTGGAGATTCTCTAGAGAAAAGAAACAATTTCTCAATTTAGGGTTCTTGCAATATCTTCTATTTTGTGTTCAGCTCCTATGCTTATGTCAGAGCTTTTGTTAAAGTTTACCCTCACCCCTGTAATAGCTTCAAAAATTTGAAGTATTAAAACCAGATTTTCTGCTTCTTCCTCCTTTCCATCGAGAAAAAACTAGAATATCATCAGCATATTGAAGATGAGAGACTTGAATTGAGCCAACTGAAGACCCTGAGATCATATTTAATTGAACTGCATTCTTCTTTAGCTTTGAGAAAATTTCAGCAACTAGGATGAATAAGAAGGCCTCTCCCCCTTCTTATTTTATTGAACTGCAATCTTCATTAGTTGTCTTGCTTTAACAAATTCTCGATGAGGAAGGATCCATTCAAACTTTCAAATTTACATTATTTCATGCTTTGGAAAACATTTTTTTTAGTAATACTTAACCGGTAGCATATTGGCGCTACTATTTTGGGGACATGCTAGTTTTACAAAGCTATACATATCCACAAAAAAGAGCACATTCTGAAATGCCAAACTTCACCATCTATCAATTTTAATTTTAACGGTTCAAAATTCGTTAATTCTTGATGGTTGATTTTTATAGTACTAAATGGTGGAGTTACGAATTTCGAAACATGCTCATTTTTGTCATGATTTATATGGGATGATACCAGCTCTACTAAGGGCTGATACCAGTCCATATAGGACAAAAATATCCTGGCGATCCTGACGATTGGATCGATGGACTGATATTAGCCTGTAATAGAGCTGGTATCAGCCCAGTAGGTAGAGTTTCGTAAAACGAGCATATCCATAAAATATTAGCACCAATTTTATTATTGTTTAAGTTTTATAAAGAAAAATATCTCTCGTTACGTGAGATAGCATGAAAATAATAGTAGCAATTTTTTTTTTTTTTTTGCGGAAATACTAAACTCAAACACTATTTAGGTAAAGCACCAACGTAAAGCTATTATCAACAGGAGCGTAGATAACTATTGAAAGGTTTAGCCAAGAGTGTGAACGTTTGGACAAGACAACTTTTTCATGATTTATTTTTTAACCAATTAGCTACACAAGAAATGTACTTCCTCAAGGATCATGTAATAAAAGAAATGCTTCAAATAGAAAGCAAAAAACGTAACATGGACTATTTGAGAAGAAAAAAATCAAGAGTAAGTCATAACTATAAATAGATTAGTGTACGTCTGCTTAAAAAAAAAAGAAAAAAAAATTAGTGTACGTCCGACAATGATACTGTTACAACCTACAACAGTGTTTGTGCGTCATTAATTCTCCAAGATAAAGATAGTTTTGAGACACCGGGGAAAACTGAAAAATCATCCTGACACTCGAGAAGTATTTTGCCATTAAGAACCATCCCACCTGCTCAAGCATTAGACATGACGGTGTCAGCAAACTTACACGGAAAGGATTGCTGTTGAAGCATTTGATAAAGAATTGATGAGAAGAGCTTCTTATCTGTGGGTTACACAATAGGCCCATGTATCTAAGAGGCGAATTTCCAAATCAAAATTTACAATGAGTGTGTGACTGTCCGTCACTACATGGATCAAGCAAAACCACTCAATTTAACGTATTTGCAAATTTCAATCGTGGTTTCTCCAAAACCTTAGTTTGAAGTACCTTGGTCAATGACGCATGTGATGGATTTTTTACTATCTAAATGAAAAGTGTAAGAAAATGCACAAAATTGGTTAAAAAGACTAAAATCAATAATTCCTGGATAACAAGGACATTCAGATGTTGATACTGTTTAAATGGACAAAAATGTAAAAATAGACAGTATGTAAACAGTTTCATCCTATCCATTTTCAAATATATTTTTTTATTTTTAATTTATATCAGGATGCATCCAGTTTCATCCTTGCTATTTTTTTGGTGTCCATTTCACCCATACTAATTTTTACTCGTCCATTTGGACCATGTTTAAAAAAAATATTTGGACCATGTTTTAAAAAAATATTTGGACAAATGACCCATTTTCCATTTTCCGAAGAAAATGTTGACTGCAAAGGAAAAATTTGTCGATCCTCCTTAGCCCTTTCGTTAACATTTCCCAGAACTAAGATTGCAAGCAAGAATTGTCAAATGCAGGAGAAAAAATCTTATTTATACCACAAAAAATTACCTAAAACTAATATATTAAAAATCAAAAGAATGGTGTCTAAAGTAAAAAATGACCTCTTTTTGTACAGAAGAAATGCTTTAAATGTCCGAAATTTAACTAAATAACGCAAACAGTAGATCTTTGAAAAAAGAAAATAGAAGCGTAGGTGACCATCGAAAGTTACAACTAAACAGTGCCCAATAGTAGTTATACGAATTCCATGACCCCCTACTCTAGACCAGCTAGTCCAAGCGCCAAGTTGTAGTAAAGTGCGTAACTAACAGCCAAAGCTAGCAAAAATAGGACTGTAGATCATCATGAAAATTTAAAGCCACGAGTACCTAAAGTGGTTAAACAAACATGAAGCTTGAACATATGCATGTAGTTATGCTGAACAAGCCAAAGTTTAAAACCATCCATGACTTCTTTGTACAGAAAGTATTAGTTGTTTTCTCTCAACTTGGATATACAACAAAGATACATTTTTTTAGAAATTTCCAAAATTCTAAATGTCAAGTATTATTTTTTTTTTTGAGTAAAATTTTTAAATGTCATGTATTTTTATTTTTTTTTGAGTAAGAATGTCATGTATTAATTGAGAAATAATCTTAAGAGCAATGCATGTCTATAAAATAGGATACTCCTAGAATGCGGCCGCTGCATAAATTTTGGTGGGTAAATCTTTGATTCCGTCAGTATTACAAGATGGTTGTCGCTTGTGTCTATTCCACAAAACTCATGATTAAACTCTTTACCTTAAAATGAAGATAGCTCATGAGAAGTTGGAGAAAGCTGAAAAACTACCAACACAGTTAAAGAATGGAGACCTAGATTTAAAATTAAAATAATCACTTTTATACATAAGAAAAATTGTTCAGTACTAAAACCTTAGTCGTTTGTTCGTGCAATCTTTTATTATTAACTCGCCAAGGATTATCCAGAACTACAATTTGCATATGGCAGAAAACTGGTTAGAAGCTAGTGCCTTGTTCAGAAATTATGAGATGAGCTTTTGTTTACTAAAACACAATCTTTGGGATACACAATATGTACATGTACCTAGAAGCCAAATGAGATACCAAACCAAAATTTAGAAATTGATGTTCAACCGTGAAGATTGATTTCACAATAACAATATTTGTCTTGTGTTGTGAATTCATGTCGGGTCAACAACCAAGTATCATATGTCAAGTTCTTACTACGCCAATGACGCCACTTTGCTACATAACAAGATGTGATCATGATCAATGGCCATCCTTCATCATGAGATGAAATCTCAGCCATCCAAGTTCGTCATTGAACTGACAGATTTGTGGCAAGCTCAGGCGACCAACTGCCTAAATCTAGTGGCCAAGGCTACGCCAGGCGCCACTTACACCACCGTGTCACCGGCATACACGAGCCATGCCAACCATGACACATTGCCACTGGCGTACACCAAGACTCCACTTCGCCATTATCAGGCGCCAACACAAGATAGCCATAATCAACGGCTACCATTCCTCATGAGATGCAATCTCAGCCATCAAAATTCGCCACTGAACTGACAGACTTGTGGCAAGCTTCAGGCGACCAACTGCCTAAATCTAGTGGTCATGGCTACGCCAGGCGCCACTTACACCAATGTGCCACCGTCATGCACAAGTCATGCCAGCCATGCCACATTGCCACTGGCGTACACCAAGACGCCGCTGCGTCATTATCAGGCGCCAACACAAGGTAGTCATAATAAACGACTACCTTTCCTCATGAGATGTAATTTCAGCCATCCAAGTTCGCCACTGAACTGACAGACTTGTGGTAAGCTTCAAGCGACCAACTGCCTGAATCCAGTGGCCATGGCTACGCCAGGCGCCACTTACACCACCGTGCCACCGGCATGCACGAGCCATGCCACATTGCCGCTGGCGTACACCAAGACGCCACTGCGCCATTATCAGGCGCCAACACAAGGTAGCCATAATCAACGACTACCCTTCCTCATGAGATGCGATCTCAACCATCGAAGTTATCCACCGAACTAACAGACTCGTGGCAAGTTTTAAGCGACCGCCAAGACGAGCCTAATAACATCACATGCTATTTTCCTACGACAAACCTCTTGATTTTAACCTGCGACACGTAGAAAAATGCTACATGTTTTCCACAAAAACACTCGAGACATCAAATATGTCACAAACTGGGGGATACTCATCAGGTATTGGTCTGGCGGTTTACAGCGTGCGGCGTGCAATACGCCCGTTAGAAGAAAGTGTCATGCATGAAGTAGGACAATTAATGGCGGCAAGAAGTAACGTGTGTAAACGGATCCACTTCCTTCATCATGGAAGCATGGGTTTCTGACGGTTATACGTTACTCCATTCTTCAACCACTCAATCGCCTCCACTTCCTACGAGACCAGGGTACGTTTCAATATGACTTGTATAAATAGGCTTCACTTATTTCCACCAAAAACAAGTTTTTTGGTCGGCAACAACATAGTATCCAGAAATCACCAAGAACTGATAGCTTTTCACTCTGCAAGCCAGTTCCACTTTCTGATTCAAGTCGTAAAACAAGCCACATCTTCAGAATTAACCATTCTGGTCTCAACACTCTCTTTGCTTCCCTCCCTAAGACCAACCTTTCTCCTCCACTTTGTGACCAAAGCAAGCTTGGAACGACCATTTCTTGGTTTAGGACAGGATTGTACATATTGATCTCTCGAATCAAAAGAACTCCCGTGCAGTGCATTGTTTAGGGTTTAGATTCGTTTCTCATCCATACACCCAAAATTAACAAAATCAGTAGAATCAATTTTCATCCACAAACACCTTGTCGACAATATCCCATACTTCTTGAAACATAAATATATTTTCCATCTGTATTCTCCAATGCTCAAAATTCTTGCCATCAAAGACTAGTACCTTGATCGAACTCATGTTTGATGTCATCTTCTTAACAACCCTAACAATCCACGATCTACTGGCTCTAGATGCCAATTGTTGGACCCAAATCTTCCTCTCTACTGATTAAGAACAATGCAGCTAAGCAAAAACTGATAAAATACTTGAAACAAGAACAAACTGAAGCAAAGTAATTCTATTAGAATACGTACTAAAACTTACAAAACTCAAGGACTCAAAGCTTATACTTATCCTAAAGACTTCCAAAAATATCAAACTTCCTAGCAAAAGACTACGTACTAAGCAAGCAAACTAAAGACTTCCTACACAAGCAAATCCTACGAAACATTCTAGTTTCTTCTAGAATAAATACTTCACTTTCCTGTTATAATTCAAACACTTAAGAGTCTTGATTGAACTCACTTTATAACAATCATGTTTAGCTGTTTGATCTTTAGTTGTTGGTTCAGATGCATGCGTTGTTTTTCGTTTTTCTTGGGTCGTTTGATTCCACTAGTACTTTTCTTTTATACAGAAGAAATGCTTAATATATATCTAACAACCCTTGTGCGCAACATTTATTAATTTTTAATTTTTAGTAAGTAGTTAGAGTTCTCCCCCGCCAAGTGCAATGAGATATATGCATCATCAAGTTTTAAGAATAGATCATAGATGCTTGAAGTATACCGTGGGATTTTCTGCCAAGTTTGTAGATACGACCCAGCTTGTGATTTTACACATTTATGTAATTTTTTTATTTTTTTTTTTTGAAGCAATTTCTGTTATCATACATTACAACTGTTTAATAAGCCAAAAATTTAGTGTGATTTTATAGATCTGAAATAACTGCAAGTTTTCGTAGAAGTTTGAAATGTCACTGCTGCCAATATTTGCTTACTTTTTTTTTGCTCGGTAAAGAAATGATTTTATTAATGGAAATAGTAAGTACAAAGTACAAACCCCAAAGGAATGCTTCTCACTTGAGAGTGTGAAAAGCCCAGATAAGCTAATGTAAAAGATAAAAATTACATTGCAAAGAAATGCAACTCACAAAAAGTTTTGAGAGCCCACGTACAAAGCCCCCATAGAACTAGCCCAAGAAGATCCCCAAAAAGTTGTGAGAGCCCACGTAAAAAGCCCCAATAGAATTAGCTCAAATAGAGCCCCAATAGAATTAGCCCAAGAAGAGCCCCCCATATAAAAGTATCCACAGTTCACCTGAACCCTAATCCACCATGACTGTGCCGCCACGAACACCGGAATTTTGAACCAAATCCGTCGCATTTCTTCCATCTGAATAAACATGGGTCTAATAGTGACTATAAATGACGTAATAGTGATTACAGAAGAATCTGATTTACAATGCCAAAACATGCCGAATAGGGAATACCAATAATCTAAAGAACGAAGCCATCGAAGGAATGACATTTAGAGAAGAATGTAGTCGATTTCAATATTATTTTATTCTTAAACATAAGAAATGCAGTGTTCAAAGTTCAAATATAAATTACGTACTTTGGACGGCTTTAGACCAGCTTGTATGCGTTTAAATGTAGTAAATCTCAGGCGAAACATCAATGTAAAGTGTGTAACGGAACCAAAGAAAACAATGAAAGCTATCAAAACTAGGAGAGTAGATCACCATGTAAATTTAAAGCCGAGAGTACATAAAAGTGGTTAAGCAAACGTGAAGCTTTAGCATGCGTGTATTTTTGTTGAACAAGTGAAAGTTTAAACACCATGACTTGTGTATTTTATGTCATTATACTTCTCTTAAAAAGTCACGTAACATGTATTATTCGAGAAAGATTTCTAAAGAGCAATGCATGTAATAAGTATATGAATACTTCTAAAATGCTGTGGTTGGATAAAAAATATTGTGTGCAAATCTTTCATACTGTTTCGAGATGATGGCTGTTTGTGTATTATTCCACAAAAATCATGATTAAACTCCTTATCCTAAAATGGAGTAGCTTCCGAGACGTTGGAGAAAACTAAAAAAGAAAACGTAATATCAGAATTCTAATAACCAAGAGATATGATATGCATATGTATTTAGGTGGCGAATTTCAAGATCAAAATCAACAGTACTTGCGACATACTTGGGGCCACAAAAAACTCCTAGACTAATTATATTAATAAAATATCAACAACAATTGACAGAAATTCGTACACACCATCACCAAAGAATAGTAGAAAATATATTTAATGAGAACTCCTAATACAAAAGATTTAAGATATATTAAAAGTATTGAATACTTATTCAAATAGAAATCAGATGTTTGAGAAGAAAAATCAAGAGTAATTCATAACTATAAATAAATTAGTATACGTTTGAGAATGACAGTATTACAGTTTACAATATTGTTTGTGCGTCATTAGTTCTCCAAAATAAAGATAGTTTTGAGACACTGGGGAAAGCTGAAAAATCATCTAACACTCGATTAGTACTCTGGGATCAAAAACCATCCCACCTGCTCAAGCACTATCACTGAAGGTGTCGAACTTACCCCGAAGGGATTGCTATTGAAGCTTTTGATAAAGAATTGATGAGAAGCTAATTCCTTGTTCACAATTGACGAGAAGAGATGCTTATCTTTGGGTTACTACGCGATAGTCCCATGTATCTAAGAGGCGAATTTCCAAATCAAAATTTACAATGAGGGAATGACTGTCAGTCACTACATGGATCAAGCAAAACCACTCAATTTAACGTATTTGCAATCGTGGTTTCTCCAAAACCTTAGTTTGTAGTACCTTGGTCAATGACGCATGTGATAGATTTTTCACGATGTAAATGAAAGGTGTAGGAAAATGTTGACCGAAAGGAAAAAAAAATTGTCGATCCTCCTTAGTCCTTTCGCTAATATTTTCTAGAGCTAAAATTGCAAGCAAGAATTGTCAAATACAGGAGAAAAAATCTAATTTGGACCACAAAAGATTACTGAAAACCAATATTCTAAAAATCAAAAGAATGGTGTCTAGAGTAAAATTCACTTCTTTTTACGCAGAAGAAATGCTTTAAATGTCCGAAATTTAACTAAATAACGGAAACGGTTGATCTTTAAAAAAGAAAATAGAAGCGTAGATGACCATCCAAAGTTACAGCTATAAGGGTACCTAATAGTAGTAATATGAATTTCCATCATCATGACAATCTAAAGCCACGGGTTGCTAAAGTGGTTAAACAAACATGAAGCTTGAGCATGCTTGTATTTATGTTGAACAAGGGAAAGTTTAAACACCATGACTTCTTTATACAGAAGTATTAGTTGTTTTCTCTGAACTTGGATACACAAGAAAGATACTTCTTTTGAAATTTAAAATGTCATGTATTATTTAAGAAAGAATTCCCGGGAACAATGCATGTCTATAAATAGGATACTCCTAGAATGCGGTTGCATTTGGTGGGTAAATCATTGCTTCTGTCAGTATTACAAGATGGTGGTCGTTTGTGTCTATTCTACAAAAATGATGATTAAACTCTTTACCTTAATTAAATGAAGGTAACTTCTGAGAAGTTGGAGAAAACTGAAAAGTTATCCACGCAGTCAGAAAATGGAGAGCAAGATTTAAAATAAAAACATCATCACTTTTATAAATAAGAAAAAAATGTTAGTTCTAAAACGCTAGCCGTCTGTTCCTACAATCTTTTATCATTCACTCGCCAAAGATTATCAAGACCTACAATTTGCATACGGCTGAAAACAGGTTAGAAGCTAGTGCCTTGTTGAGAAATTATGTGAAGAGCTTCTGTTTACTAAAACACAATCTTTGGGATACACAATATGCACATATACCTAGAAGCCAAATGAGTTACCAAATCAAAAATTTAGAAACTGATGTTCAGCCGTGAAGATTGGTTTTACAATAACAATATTTGTCTTGTGTTGTGAATTCATGCCCGGTCAACAACCAAGTACCATATGTCGAGTTATGATTCAAGTAGAAATTGACTTTTAGTCCCAAAATTACTAGGATTCGTACGCTTTAGTCCACTCCTTCCAAGCCTAGTAATCCTTAGTCCAAAAATTCCCCGGACAGACAGTTTGGTCCAAAATTTGGACGAGTTACTCCAAATTTCTGCCGATCCAGAAGATAAACTTTTTCTTACTACCCTTATTACCCTTTCTGTGTTCGGAAATTGATTTTTGACATCTTAGATTTTTTTTCTGAAGAGAGATGGAAGCGGAGCACAGAGACGATTACGATTAGTGTTTTTAAGTAATACAGGTTAAAGTTTTGATCTTTCCATTTTATATTTATTTGATTGATTTTTTTTTTACTTTTTCTTCATTTTTTTGGTTGGATCTGTTTACAAAGATCCCAAATTTAAGAGAAAATCGATTTCATTTTAATTTTACTCTCCATCTAAAAAATTTCAAAGATGAGAAGGTATATTTTTGTTGATTTGTAAAAGTAATTTGGATCTAGATTCTGAATTTTGGTATAATTCAATCACACACAAGTTGCATTCAGAGCGATTCGATGCCAATTAAATTTGTGGTGGATTGATTTAGTTAAAACAGTGGAAGATATACAAGTGATTTGATTATTTAAATCCGGATTTCATAAACTGATACATGGATAGTGACTGAAAATAACATAACCTAAGCATAATTACTACATTAGGTTCGTTTTATTAGAAATGATTGCACTGGTTCTTTATGGTCAAAAAGTGATTCAAGTTGAGATTTCAATACCGATATCTCTTTTAACCAACAATCTTAGTTTATCTGTATTATATGTTTTGGATGCATATAGGGAATGATTTTTTTATATAATTGTACAAGTAATTTTGTTATGTATTTGAAGTTTTTTGAATTATATATATATAAATCTGATTGTTTGTACACTATGTGAGCCATTACTAGGATCCATGATCCAGTATTTGAGATATTGTTTTATGATTTCATCACCGAAAAACTTCGCTTAACGCCCTGGTTTCGAGTCTCGCTAATAAAAATGTGTGACTACTTCACATTTTAATATGAAATCTCACTCAAGATGCTGGTATAATTGATGGCCTTACCGTACTGCAATATAAAAGGTGCCCAAGAAGATGCACCATTTTACAATTTTAACGTCTGCATTAGCCAGTACTAGTGAATGATTTTTTTATTTGTTTTTGGTTCTTAGTTCATATTAGTTATGTTGCTAGGAGTAGTTTGAAACCTTAACAAATGTTGTTGAGATAAGAATCCAGACAACGTCTAGTTATTGATGATTATCCATCAATATAAGCCTAAAAGTCTATCAACGTCGGTGCATGCCATATTCTATCAGTTTCTATTAGGTTTGGGCGTCCAACTTGTATTCACTGTACAAGGTGTATTTAATTTTACACCAATTTTACACAATGTACTTTTTAGTGCACCAGTTTAGTTGGTTCTTAGTTTTATTTGTTTTTGGTTCTTAGTTCATATTAGTTATGACATTCAAGGGGTTTGCTATATATTTTTTTGCTTTTGGATACATTTAGTTGAATTTGTTTTGGTATTATAAAATTTTAAATTATGATCCAATGTTTTTATCAATTCTTAATGTGCGCTTAGTTGTACACGTTGATTCTTAAAGTGTACATAATTGTACACTTATTGATGTGTACATAATAGTCCAAGAGAAGTGGAAACTATGTGCAGTATGAGACTTATGCTCGGGTAAATAACTAGAGTAGAAATGATTTAGAGGCATGAAACTCAGGCTTATGTAAATTTTTATTTGTTTCCAGGTGTCCCATGTACTATCACTTTAAGCTTGCATTTCTGTTGTGGCTTCAACTTCTATCTTTTGATGTGAGTAAAACCTAGATCTTGGGTGGTTTTTTTTTTTTTTACATTTAGGTTTGTGTTAATAAATCTCTATATTTTGACCACTCTTCAGTTATGTTCGTAAACTAAAAGTATGTACACATTAACATTAACTCCTTTTAAAAATCTTTGTTACTTGTCTTGAAGCTTTTTACTGTTTAGCCCTTCAAATTATTATTATTTTGTCCGCATGAACATTAGTTGTAAGTTCTCTTTGGCCGCCAATGATAGTTGGGAGAGACATGGAAAGATAGGATCATTTGGGTATATATGCTTTGGATAGACGTGTAGACAATATGTGTACATAGTTGTACACATATTAATGTGTACATAATCGTACACGTGTTAATTGTTAATGTGTACATAGTTGTAAACATGCTTCTTACTATACAAGAATATTTTATTTTAGATTTAATTGTTATTTTTTGTTTACATCTTTAATATGATATGTTGTGTTAACTCAGGGGGACATGGAAAGACCGGATCATTTTGTAGGCGTGTATATAATTGTACAAGATGATAAATATGAGTTCCCAACTACTGTTGCTATGCTTGCAGCCCAAGATGATGCAACACGTTGCAAGGTATTTGTTCTAGTTGTATATTTTGGTTCCCTTGATGATTCCTACCTTAATATTGGTCCTAAATGATAATATGATTGTGTGCTTTAGGCTTTCTTTGTTGAATTTGATAAGTACAACATTCGTTTAATGAAATAACATATTGATTCTTAATGTGTACATAATTATACACATGTAGATAGTTAATGTGTATATAGTTGTACACTTGTTGATTGTTAATATGAATAATTGGTGTATGCATGTTTTACAGGGGTGTACATATTGGCGCACCTGTGTAAATCTTATGAAAAAATAGGTTTCCCTTGTTTTACAACGGTGTACATATTGGTTCTTCTGTAGGAAGTAATTCCCATGAAAAAATAGGTTTGTGTGTGGTTGTGAATGATCATCTTTATGCATGTTTTGAAGCGGTGTACGTATTGGTGCACCTTTGTCATTCCCATGTAAAAGTAGGTTTGTGTGTGGTTATGAATGATCGTTTTTCTACATGTTTTGCAGGGATGTACACATTGCTGCGCCTGTATAATTCCCATGAAAAAGTGTGCCAAAGAGTGAATATGAATGACCGATTTTATGCATGTTTTGCAGGGGTGTGCACATTGGTGCACCAGTATATTTTCAATGAAAAAGTAGTTTTTTTTGTGGCTTTGAAGGATTGATTTTAGGAATGTTTCACATGGATGAATACATTGATGCACCAATATGCTTCACATGAAAAAGTAGGTCTGGGTGTGAGTATGACTGATCTGTTGTGCATGTTAGTAATCTCCTTTTCAGTAAAGTGCAATGAATCACTGTACTGGATATTTTGAAGCCATATTAAGGTTGTGTGGTAATGTTCACATGGATTGTGTCTCTGACCATAAACTAAGTTTTTATTTTGATCGTTTTTTTTTGCTTTCTTTTCTTACGTTGATGTTGGTGAAAGGATAATCACTTTCTTTTCAAGCTGCGATTTTATTATATTTATTGTTTCGTCCTCAATGCAGTCCGGCTATTATGGATGTTATCCAACTGGTGCTTGGCATGGTTGATATTTTTCTCAGTCTGTGCGGACTAGCGTGGCAGTCTAGCTATCATGGATTTTGGAGTTTTTTGGATCTTTGCAGCGGTATACATAATTGCACACACAAATGTAAATTAAAATTTTTTAAAAATGAAAATTATATAGTCATATGGATACTCTTTTTGTAGTTCTCGGAAAATGCTTTCCAAATATATAAAGTTTGTCGATTTTGGACGAGCGGTTTAAAAGATAAATTGTTTTTAATTACTTTTTATATTATTTAAAATTGCTGACGTGTCCTTTCCAGGTAGAATGCGTCAGTTACAAAACCGTCCCCACTCGCTGCACGTGTGCTTTATGAAACACGTGTGGAAGTCAGCAGCGTCTTTATACAATTTTTGGATTAAACTGTACCTAGTCAATTAGGTCTGGACTAAACTGTTCTATTTAGTGGGATTTTGGACTGAATCGTTTTTTTCGGAAGATTCAACCTCATGTCCATATCCATTAGTAATCACGTCAAAAAATTATCCCTCTTTTTCAACGCCTTATTTTGAAATTATAGACCAGTACGAATCGAGTTCGTAGACAGTAGTGAGTCAACTACTGGATGGGCCTGAAAGTTTAACTAGGCCCAACTTGTGATTCCAACGCTTGATAAGTCCAAATTTAGTAATTTATGTTTCTAAATAAGAGGAAGGATTCAATAGTATCATCATATGCTTGCCAGGTGATAACTTAAGTTGGCGGATATAACTTCAGCCACTGCTTTGTTCGACCATGTATCCCGGTTAAGCATTTGTGTACTAAACTCATCAGTGAGTTCCAAATTGGCTATCATCCACTTGCCTCGACTTTCGGCTACTTGTTTTGCCTCATGGAATGATCCCTCTCCTACAGGTGGACGACATATGGAAGCAAGGTTGTTGTCCCGGGAATTACCTTGGTGATGTAACTTAATGGTCTTTGGATGGACTTGGAACCAAGTCTTTTGGTCGCGGAACATACTTTTTTTTCCCTGTGTATTTTGTTTTAGGACTTGATCGATAAGGAAAATTTGTTAGGATACTCAGAGGCTAAGTATACTAACTTTGTGATCTATTCATGTTTGTAATCAAGCCCGTTAGCCCGTGAAAGGAGATTCTAGAAATCTTGTTCCCCACGTTGCTTGCATATCAAGTTTACATCAGAATTAGGGTTACATAAATTATATAAATACATCTAAAGACTTAAAGGCTTAGACAAATAAAACTCCCACGTTAAACGGTAAGGAAACCCTCGCTTCCTATTGGACGAAATAGGCCCTTTTTGAGTTTTGTGAAACGAGAGTTTTGGTGAGGACACTTGGCAACATATGGTTGGTTTAAAAAGAATAGGAAAAAGATTAAACAAAGGAAACCAAATTCAATATCTAGGTAAGGACACTTGGCAAGGTATGATTGGTTTAAAAAATTACAAATTTAAAAGGAAAAACCTAACTTACCGTGTTTGGAATTTTATGGAAGTCCAAATTCAATTTGGAAATCGGGTAACGACTATACTAGAAATCTTTTTTTTTTCCGAATTAATATATAAAGGGAAAAGAATTCACATACTTTCTACAAAAATAAAAGGAAAAAAAAAATTAGGACTCTATTTTCCAAATTAATATATAAAGGGAAAAATCCACATATTTTCTGCAAAAATAAAAGGAAAAAATAAATAAACTCTGCGCATATTCTCTACCTATTTAATGTATTTGCCCCGACACACCAAATCAAAATTTCATCACCACGGGCGGGGAAGCTCCGCGCACACTTAATCAAAAATGCATTGCCACGGGGCGGGGGAATCCCCGCGCACGTCAAATCAAAAATACATCGCCATGGGGCGCGGTAAAGCCCCGTGCACATCAAATCAAAAATGCATCGCTGCGGGACGGAACGAAGCCCAACGCACACCAAACCAAAAATACATTGCCACGGGGCGGGGCGGGGCGAAATCCCGCGCACACCAAATCAAAAACATTATCACGGGGCGGGGCGGGGCAAAGCCGCGCGTACACTCGCACACCAAGTTTAAAGAAAAAATAAATAAAATCTGCACAGGTTCTCCACCAATTTAATGTACCAAATCAAAAATACATCGGCACGGGGCGGAGGAAGCCCAACGCACACCAATTTTAGAAAAAAAATACCCGGTGCGTAGCACGGGCACAAATATAGTGTATCTTAAACCCTAAACCCTAAGGAGATATGGAATTTTAGGTTAATAAAATATCTCTCGGTTGCTCTTGGATGTAGGCACAACTTGACGAACCACGTTAGTGAAGAAGGAGAATTCTTTCAGATCCTTTACAATGGCCTCAACTTCTGAAGAAACAACATGCTGCAGCACTATGAATGAAGATGGCTCTTCGGATTCGAAGTTGAAACCATTGGCCTCAACTTCCGAAGAAACAACATCTAACAACGATACATGCTGCAGCACTATGAATGGAGATGGTTCTTCGGGTTCGAAGTTGAAATCATTGGCCTTGACTTCCGAAGAAACAACATCTAACAACGATACATGTAGCAACACCATGAATGGAGATGATTCTTTGGAAAAATTGAAATCATTAATGGATTCTCTTAGTGCTGATTTAAAGAAGTTAGTTGCATCACCTAAATTCAAAGGTAATCTTGGGTTTTCTAATTTTTGTTGATTTTCTAATATCTTATTTAGTTGTTGATTAACCATGATTTGGGTATTAGGTGACTTAATTATTACAGCAAGATCTTTGGTAGAATCAAAGGTGTCGTCCTAGATTCCTAGCTTTGAAAAAGCATGGAATGTCAAAGTCTATTCGATTCTAATTATACATGATTTGTTAGTCGAAAGTGATAACATGATTTATGAAACGAAATTGATATGCGGCGCTCAGTTTGCGCTTATGTTAAAACGTTAAATCAATTCGGGCCTACTACGAGACGTTAATCCGACGTTGCGCTCAGTTTGCGCTTATGTTAAAATGTTAATTCAATTCGGGCTTACTACAAGACGTTAATCCGACGTTGCGCTCAGTTTGCGCTTATGTTAAAATGTTAATCCAATTCAGGCCTACTACGAGACGTTAATCCGACGTTGCGCTCAGGTTGCGCTTATGTTAAAATGTTAATTTAATTCGGGCCTACCACGAGACGTCAATCGGGCGTGTCTTACGCTAATTAAGTTCAATTCCTATGAACATTAACTGTTTTTCTAAATGGTGATTTAGAAGAAGAGATATATATGGAACAACCTGAAGGTTTCATATTTCCAGGCCAAGAAAAGAAGGTTTGCAAGTTGGTTAAATCTCTTTATGGCTTGAAGCAGGCTCTCATGCAATGGCATGAGAAGTTTGATAAATTAGCTTTGTCATTTGGTTTTGTTGTGAATGATGCTGACGAATTTATCTATAGTAAGCATGATAGTTATGGATGTGTAATTTTTTGCTTATATGTTGATGATATGCTTATCTTTGGATCTGACATGTCTGTTGTGGAAGAAACAAAGAAGTTTCTTAGTTCTAAATTTGATATGAAGGATTTAGGATAGGCTGATGTAATCTTGGGAATTAAGATCCTAAGAAAGGGGAATGAGTTGGCCTTAACCCAATCTCATTATATTGAGAAATTTCTCAAGAAGTATGGTCACTTTGATGACAATCCAACACCTACTCCTTTAGACCATACTATCAAGTTAATGAAGAACACTGGTCGTACTCATGCACAACTTGAATATTCCAGTGTTATTGGAAGTCTTATGTATGCTATGCATTGCACAAGACCGGACATATCCCAAGCCGTGTGATTGTTATTTCGTTTCTCAAGTAATCCAGGAGTTGAACACTGTCAGGCAGTTTCAAGAGTTATGGCTTATTTGAAAGGAACAATTGATTTTGGTTTGCATTACCAAGGCTATCCCGCTGTATTGGAAGGGTACAACGATGCTAACTGGAACAACGTAGAATCCAAGTCCAAGTCGACGTCTGGATGGATTTTTACATTAGGGGGTGCTGCTGTGTCTTGGAGTTCCAAGAAGCAGACTTGTATTTCTGATTCAACAATGTTGTCAGAATTGATAGCCTTAACTGATGCATGTAAGGAGGCAAAATGACTTAGAAATCTACTTATGCATATTCCATTTTGGAAGAAGCCATCTCCAGGAATCTTGATTAATTATGATAATCAAGCTACAATCTATAATGTCTCTAATAAGACTTATAATGGAAAGTCTAGACAAGAGAGGAGTAGTTACGGTTAACTTTATTGAATCAAAGAAAAACTTGGCATACCCATTTACGAAAAGTCTACCAAATTCAGTGGTTTCAATAAAATGTAAAGAAATGGGACTAAGGTCTGTGAAGGAAGATTGATCTCCCATAACAGAAACCCAACCTATGTTTTGAAAAAGATAAAAAAGGTTCAATGTGGTACCAACAAGTTATGGATAGAGATTATGGAGCACTAATATAAAACTTCCCATTTCTAATTAGTGCTGGTTTCTGCAAGAAAACCGGATTGATATAAATCCTTAATAAGTCTATAATTACTTACAGGTGTATCGCAGAAACACCTTGGAGACTTACCTATATGAGTATGGAAATCAGGTCGTTTCCTAAGAGAAGAAGACCGTTCTCTAAAGAAGACTCATGAATCCAGGATATAAGCGCATGGTGGTGGCTCTCTAAAAGAGTCACAGAAATGATACCTGCAAGTGCACAGGGTCTGTTGTAGTGAGTGTGCAAGGCAGGGTCGAACCACAGAGACTAGGGTGTATAGTTGAAGTTTTTAAGCTAGTTATCTAAATTAACAAGGAAGTAACTAAAGCAATGAGGTAACAGTGACAGAGAACAAAGAAAGTGAAATTCAGTGGCAGTGAATAAGAAACATTGAAACAAAGATAAACAAACCAAGGCTGTGAGCCAAGGGCAGTGATAAAGAAACAAAGGCAGGTCCTCCAGCTATGTTCTTGTCCCTTGTTAGTTATCAGTCAGCTTCTAGGATTTCTGAATAACTAGATGACAGTTGAGGTTCAAAGCCGTCTGTTCATCTAAGGGTTGGTCTAGAAAGGAGGATAAAGGCACTAAGATGAATTCTAAACCTTGTGATAGTTGGGGCTCTCACACTGCAACTACCCGCAGAGAAGCTTGCTTAGTGTTTTAACAACCTATAAGGATATTCAATCCTAGACAATTCAAGCACAACAAGATCAAAGCATGGATAGGATAAAAACAATTGAAATTTACAACATAATTTAAAATAAAAACTAACCCTTGAGGCACTGGCTATTCCAGTCCTCTTGGGTGAAGCACTGGCTAGTCCAGGCATAACTTCTAACACACACCCACACATCATATTTATAGTTACAAGCTTCAATTAGGGTTCTACACAAGTTTTCCCCAAATCCCCAAAAACAGCAGAAATTAGGGTTATTGATTTACCTAATTTTATGGGATGATTCGTTCCCATGTCTTCGACCCATCCTTCCTCTGCTCTTCCTTCTCCATCTCCTGTTCCAACTGCTCCTCTAGCTCGAGCTATTTTATCAATTTCTCTTCTTTCCTGTCTCTGAAACCCTAGGAGAGAAATTGGTATGATAGCTGGCTAGAAAGAAGGGGGAAATAGGTAGGCATTAGTAGGTGATAACCATGATGGATTTTGGTGGTGGTTGGCGACGAAGAGATGGTGGTTGTGGTGGTGGTTGAGAAGAGGCATTGGAGTTGCAGACGGGGAAGAATATGGGTTGGATGGAGAATATGAGAAGGGGTTGTTTGGTACGGGGTATAGGTGTTTGGTACTCGGGTGTTGAGCGGGTGTAGCAAATGTTGATGCGCAGCAAGGATGAGACGTTGGATGCGAAGATGATGGATCGATCTAACGGCGAGACGGAGGCAGATCTTGAGCGACCGTTGGATTCTAGATACAACAATTCTGACGTTCCAGATGAGAGTTAGGTGCTATGATGTTTGACAGGATCTTCAGAGTTTGATGCACTGTGATGAAGCGACCGTTGGATGCATCTGTGGATCCAATCTGACGGCTACGAGCTTAGGCAGGCTTTGGGCTTGGTCTTGGACTTAGGTTGGAGTTTGGGCTTAGACAATTCTGATCCCGCTTCTTCTTTAAGAACAAATTCTTCCTTCCAAGCCCACTTCTAGTTGGTCCGGCTCTTGCAAACATCATTCTTCGCTGCCTTTCTACGGGAGTCTTTGTCATTTCTTTGCTCTTTTCACTCCGTGAGTTAACAGGCTTTATTTAGTACCTAAAAATGCAAAATTAATTAAGAAAAGTATTTATTATTGAAAACAATGAAAATACAGAATATGGGTTAAAATGGAGAATTAGAACACAAAAGATGAGTTAATTTCCATGAAAAATATATAGAAATATGCACTTTTTAGCACTCATCAAATACCCCCAAACCTGAATTTTACTTGTCCTCAAGTAAAACAAAACTAAGGAAATCCTACCTATACCACTGTCGCTGGTTTCTCGAATGCATTTAGCGTATGCACTAAGCCTTTTAAACCACTAAGTGTCCCTAGTGGACGAGTGAAGTCTCGTGAAGGTTTGCTTAGAACGTACCTACAAAGTTCTAGGACAAAATATAAGCTCATATTCCATGAAATGTGACATGTGCAAGACAGTAGAAGCTCACAACAAAATGGAGATGTCAATCTAGCTATCAAAGGCACAATCCTAGCACTGATGACAACTAAAGACACGTGATAAGAGTGTAAAGTGTATCTACACATGTTTCTAGAATGACCTGAAGTCATGACTACTAATCACCAAGAGATAGTTTTTAGGCTAAGAACCGAGTTCTAAGCCAAGCTAGCTGTCCGGCTTTACGAGAATTGTGAATGTTCACCCAATGAGTTGGTGATATTTCAGTTTACCCGCGTTATACATCGATGGCTGCACCCTCCTTGCTTATTACAAAACTATTTACAACAAAAAGATGACTCTTTACATGACTCTTATTTACATTGATTACTCTCTTTTATTTTTGGAACAAGAGAGAATATTTTCTTTAACATGACAAAACATGGAATACTTGATTTTTTTTTTTTTTTTTTTTTTTTTTTTTTTTAAGAAATAACTTTGATCTTTACAACATAGTGACACTTTTGATACATGAACAAAAAAGAAAAACATAATTACATGACTCTTAGCAAGAGGTGGCCCTTATCGAATGCATCCGGTCAAATTCTATGGTTGCTTTTCTTAACGTATCCTCCAACTTCTATCCCAGCCAACCAAAGAACAAGCTAGTCAAGTCTCATTCAGTATTCTAAAGTGATTGGAAATCTAACTTCCTATCAAACACCTTGAAGATCGAGGCTATACATGTATTGGTAGATTGTGCGTGTGCAAGTTTCTTATCACATGTGAATTGTGCTAGAATCAGGGTGCCTAAATATCTAGACTAGGAATCCTTATGTTTACATACATGCACAAGAGTCAACATTTCAAGGTAAATGAGCTCCATTTTTATGATTTTTTATTTTTCAATTTTTTTTGGAATTTTTAAATTTTTTCAAAAAGAGGGAGGTCTGTTTTCAATTATAACATGTTATCGTGGTATCTACTCTATACCCCCAAACCTAAACTAAACATTGTCCTCAATGTTTCAAAAAATGTAAAGAATTATAATACAACATATGAAGAGGATCATGCTGAGTAGAGAAAAAGAAAAGAGAATACCCGATTTCGGCGAAAGCAAGATTAGAACTCCGTTATTCAAGGAAAGAATTCAACATATGTCAGCCGAGATCATATTGGATTAGCAAAATATGTACAAAAGAAACAAAAGATTTAACTAAGAAACTATCTACTAGATTCTATACAAGAAAATTTGGTTTTTAATGAGATTGGACTTTTTGTGAAAAATTTGGTTTTGTCGGAGACAGCCCACATTTTTGGTTTAGAAACATTTGGTTTTTTTATTTTTGTGGGATGAGGCCCAGAATTCAGTTAAACTTGGCCCAGAGTTTGATTTCAATAAGCCCAAAGAAAATTTAAACAAGCCCACAAACAGTTCAAATAAGCCCACTACAAAGTTAAACAATCCCAAAAACAATTGGGATAAGCCCACAGTTTGGGTTCAGGAGCCCAGAAGTTCAGTTTCAATTTGGTGTTGGGCTAACAGAATAGCCAAGAGCTTAGGCCCATCGGAGCTTGAAAATGTTTTTCAATTTTTTGTTTGGGTCAAGCCCAGAGTAGAAACAGGCCCAGAAGTGAGTTTTAGAAATGGGTTATCAAAATTTTCAGAAACAGAATTTGTTACAAGCCCAGAATAATTACACTTTCAGAATTTCTACTTTTAGTTTAGGCTTACACTTTGAAAAGGGGAGCCCAGTTGGGCTCTTAGTTGCACATCCCAGTTGGGCTTGGTTCTCTCCAGCAGCAGCATAGAAGGAGAAAGTAGTAGCAGCATAAGAAAGTAGCAGCAGATGCTCACCACCAGCAGCAAGAGCACCAGAGGCTCATATTAGCAGGCAGTAGCAGCAGCAAGTAGCCGAAGTTGTCAGCAGCAGTAGCATGGAGAAGAAGCAGGTAACAGCCAGCTTCCGTAGCAAGAAAACAAACAGAAGCAGCACCAGAGGCTGGCTGTAGCAACACCTGACACTCATTGTGTGTGATCAGTACACAGAGAAGGCAGGAAAAAATGGAAAACTGCATAAAGCAGTGCAGTTTGCAGCTGTAGATGCATTATCATGAGGCTACAGATGCTAGGCTACATGGCATCATGCTTATAGGGCAGGGAAAAGCTACAGGTAATGAACAAAGCCACAGACACTTTGCAAAGTTGCAGGTATGTTACAAGGCATGCAAGAATGCAAAGAAGAAAAGCTACAGATGCAAGATGCAGATGCAATATGGATGCAATGCTTACACTAAGATGCAGATGATTACACTAATATGCAGATGCTTACAGTGATAGACTAAGTTACAGCTAAAAAAATTACACTAAGCTACAAACAGGTATACTAAACTACACTAAATTACAGCTAAGTTACAGAAGATTATAATAAGTTACACTAATTTATAACAGCCAAAGAACAACAAAGAACACCTTCAACACAACAGCACCAAGTCCCCGGCAGCGGCGCCAAAAACTTGGTAGGTTTCTAAAAAGACATACAAACTAATACCGCAAGTGCACGGTGTCGATTGTAGCTTGTGCAAATACGGGTCGAATCCACAGGAACTAGGGTGTGTAAGTTGAAGTTTCCTAAACTGTTTTCTAAGCTTAACAGAGAACAAAGGCAGTAGCCAAAGGCAAGGCAGTGAAGTAAAATAAAGACAATGAAGCAAAGGTAACAGTGGCAGTGAGGCAGTGAGGAAGTGAGGGAAAGAAACAGTGACTTTAGGCTTAATCACTAAGGCTTTTGATTCCACCTCTAACCTATGCTAAGTCAATTTTCAATGCTAACTCATGTTCTTGCCCCTTGTTTAGATATTAGTGAGATTCTAGCCTCAGCTAACTATCTAGATAGCAATGGAGGTTCAAGCCTGCTGCTTATCAAAGAGGTGGTTTTAAGAGAAGGATTTAGGGTCACTAAGTTAAGTCTAGTCCTAGTAGTAATTGGGGCTCTCACACTACAACTACCCGCAGATAAGCCACTTAGATGATTAAACCTTCCTAAAGGATAATCTAATTACAGCTAAAATGTTCTTCCATAACACTAACTGTATGATTAGAGCACAACTAGTATAAGGTTTGAACAATAAACATTAATCATGAGCTGCAGCACCATCAATCACAGGGTTATCCTAATTACAATGTATGCTTGACATACACCGTGAGAGCAATGTGATGAAATGCTTAAATTATAACTGTCCTACACAGTTTCAGAACACAAGAACATTGTCTACACATTAACCAACTAGCATTAGCATGGAAGCTTCATCTCAACCTTAGCAAGTGATAAATTAAAACATGATGAATATGTGAAAATAAAACTGAATTTGAAAGTGAAACAAAAACAGAACATGAACAATTGAGGAACTGGCTAGTCCAGTCCTCTTGGTGGTGCACTGGCTAGTCCAGGCATAACTTCTAACACACACCCACACATCATATTTATAGTTACAAGCTTCAATTAGGGTTCTACACAAGTTTTCCCCAAATCCCCAAAAACAGCAGAAATTAGGGTTATTGATTTACCTAATTTTATGGGATGATTCGTTCCCATGTCTTCGACCCATCCTTCCTCTGCTCTTCCTTCTCCATCTCCTGTTCCAACTGCTCCTTTAGCTTGAGCTATTTTATCAATTTCTCTTCTTTCCTGTCTCTGAAACCATAGGAGAGAAATTGGTATGATAGCTGGCTAGAAAGAAGGGGGAAATAGGTAGGCATTAGTAGGTGATAACCATGATGGCTTTTGGTGGTGGTTGGCGACGAAGAGATGGTGGTTGTGGTGGTGGTTGAGAAGAGGCAGTGGAGTTGCAGACGGAGAAGAATATGGGTTGGATGGAGAATATGAGAAGGGGTTGTTTGGTACGGGGTATAGGTGTTTGGTACTCGGGTGTTGAGCGGGTGTATCAAATGTTGATGCGCAGCAAGGATGAGACGTTGGATGCGAAGATGATAGATCGATCTAACGGCGAGACGGAGGCAGATCTTGAGCGACCGTTGGATTCTAGATACAACAATTCTGACGTTCCAGATGAGAGTTAGGTGCTATGATGTTTGACAGGAGCTTCATAGTTTGATGCACTGTGATGAAGCGACCGTTGGATGCATCTGTGGATCCAATCTGACGGCTACGATATTAGGCAGGCTTTGGGCTTGGTCTTGGACTTAGGTTAGAGTTTGGGCTTAGACAATTCTGAGCCCGCTTCTTCTTTAAGAACAAATTCTTCCTTCCAAGCCCACTTCTAGTTGGTCCGGCTCTTGCAAACATCATTTTTCGCTGCCTTTCTGCGGGAGTCTTTGTCGTTTCTTTGCTCTTTTCACTCTGTGAGTTAACCAGGCTTTATTTAGTACCTAAAAATGCAAAATTAATTAAGAAAAGTATTTATTCTTGAAAACAATGAAAATACAGAATATGGGTTAAAATGGAGAATTAGAACACAAAAGATGAGTTAATTGCCAAGAAAAATATATAGAAATATGCACTTTTTATCACTCATCACATGTCCATTAACGCGCTAAGCTACAGAACACATGATTTTTTGAAATCAATATGTGTGGAGATTCCGGTTTTATCACAAGGGGTACTTGGTTCAAGACTAGTTTCACCATAGAACCTTGATAAGGCTTTGAATTTCTTACACTAAGTGAAGGTTCAAATCCAAAAGATACCTATCATTTATGTGTTGATTTCAACGATGATGTTTAGTCTCAATATAGCTTGAACTACGTTGGCTTGATCCCACTCGGGTACGAAGGTAGTCACTTGTGTGATGCAGCCACTCTGATTTAAAAGTTTTTTTACTTTGTTTTTGTGTTTTTTCAATTTTGAAAATAGGGGGAGAATGTTAGATATTTTCAATATTGTTTGCCGCTACGCAGAGTTTAGGGTGATCGTGGAAATTTTTTCTGGTTTTACTTTGGAAAACCTAGAAGTTTCCTTTCAAACTTGAACAGACTCGTCTCTTCCCATAAGTCACCATTAATGGCTTTTGGAAGCATCTGTTGGTGATGAAACGACATAACCAACATGCATGAATATCACTATAAGTAGCGATGACGTTCTCTCATTCTTTACAATCAATTCAACTTGTTTTCTCTCTTTCTAAAGCATCATCAGAAACATCTCTCGTGTGTTCTTGGTTGGGTCAAGGGGTGCAGACCTTGAATCAAATTTCTTTGTTGTAAGGATTTCATTGTATCCTGAAGGCATTATTTCACATACTTGTTGCAATCGCCAATTGATATTGAGAGGGTAGAAATAATCGTCTAAAACTGTTGGAAAAATGAAATCTATTCGAGCCTTGAAAGTCAGGAGTACAACAATTTCTTTTCTGTTTATTTCATCCTCTATTTGATCCCATTTTTCAACATAAGTTTCAGAAATAGACTAATCAATGTCATTGTCATACATTACGCATAACAATTCCGACAAAGGCCAAACTCTAGATGAGTGTTGAGTGTTGAATCAATTCATGCTCAACATCAAGAATTATTTTTCGGATCAGTTGGGAAATCTCAACCATTATACTTGCACTTCTGTAATCTATGAATTGACATGGAATTTACGGGATTCTTCTACTACTGTATAAAACTTGAATTTGATAAATTTTGGTTGTTTTTTATTCGGCCATGAAAAATTCTTATTCTCGAACTAAGAGGATGTGCTGTCAATGGATTTGGTTTGATTTTTAGTTTGCTTCAATATTTACACAGAAATCCAGGTTGAAAAGAAAGTCAATTCAGGTAAAGTAATGGAAGGATGGTGGTATGACACGGGTGCATGCATATGTGCAATGATAAGTCTCAATTTCGGACTTACAAAGAGTCCACCACATCACGAATCAAAATGGTCAATGGTGTTGCTGCCAATGTTGTTGGAATTGAGAATATTGACATGAAATTCACTTCAGGAGAAGTTCTTACTTTGGAAAACGTCATTCATATTCCAGACGGGGTGAATCTTATTTCTGGAGGTCTTCTGAATAAGGAAGGGGTTAAGTTGGTTATTGAGTCGGATGAAATTATATTGTCCAAGAAAGATGTTTTGATTGGCAAAGGATACTATTGTAGAGGCTTATTCAAAATGGATGTCAGTTATTGAGTCGAGACAATCTTATTGTCTTCTTTTTTTTACGTTAGAATTTCTCATGTTAAAAAAGATGAAAATCATTGCGAAGAGAAAAACTTTCAGTTCTAAAAACAAATGTAACTGGCTGTATTGATACTCTTCTAGAGGAGCATATTGGGCTTCCTCCTATTTAAATAAAATTTTCAGTTATCTAAAAAAACGTTCCTTAAGTTTTCATCAATGTTGTTTTCTGTTCCTCTCTCGTTCTTTCTCTTGCTCTCCTCCTTTTAGTTTTATTTGTGTTACCTTTCAAAAAAAGAAAAAAAGTGTGTAATACATGGGCGTGCATGTGTTTATTTATTGATCGGATGAGATTTCACGAGGCATATTAGTGTAGAACGATAGGAGAAGAAGGCAATACGGAGATTGCAGGTGTTGAGAAGGGAATAAAAGGATGAGAAAATAGAAGAACAATAGGGTTTGGAGATGATAAGGATAGATAGCTCTGAAAGAGTTGTTTTAATTATAACTTGATAATAATAATGTGTGTTACAAGAACTTAATAAGCCTGTTTATATAGGCATGAAAAGAAACTAAAAATAGAAAAAATCTAAAAGAATAAAAATAAGGAAACTCTAAAAGAAGAAGTTATAAACTTGTAACACAAGTAAATCAAAGTAAAAGTAAAGGATCAACCATGACAGTTGATACTGCGTAAGGGGATTAACTGTGACATTTGATATATCATAAAGGGATCAACGGTCATAGTTGATACAGAACTATTGGATCAACAGGGACAGATGATCCACTGAAAACAGGTAGATGTCCTACATCAGTCCCCCCTTCTTGAGAAAAACTCTCCTCTCAGTTGCTTGAAACAAATAATAGATCATTATCACCATAAAAGGTGAAAATCTCTTGAACATTGAACACATTAGAAATGTTCCATTCCTTGGGTAGATCAATGACATATGCATTGCCACTGATTTTCTTCAAAATTTTGAAAGGGCCGTACTTCTTCATCTTAGTCTTGTTATAGGTACCAACTGGAAATCTTTCCTTGCGTAGATGAATCATAACCAGCTCACCCTCTTGAAAAGTTTTTAATCTTCTATGCTTATCTGCAGCGTCTTTGTATTTAGCAGTAGATTTTTCAAGTTTTGTTTTGACCTCATGATGTATTTGAGAAGCTTGCTCCAACAGATTATCATCTTTGACATTGGATTTATGTAACTTAGGAAGTACAACCAGGTCTAATACTTGATTATGAACTTTTGAATAAACAATTTCAAAAGGAGTTTTACCTGTAGATCTGTTTATGGAAGTGTTGAATGCAAACTCCATGTGAGGCAACAAAATATCCCACTGTTTGTTGTTATCAATACTTTTAGCTCGAATCAAATTTCCCAAAGAACGATTGACAACTTCAGTCTTCCCATCTGTTTGTGGATGTGAAGTAGCGCTGAATTGCAAACTAGTTCCCAAATGCATCCATAGTTTTATTCCAAAAATAGCTTAGAAATTTTGTATCTCTATCAAAAGTAATAGATTTAGGAATTCCATGCAATTGAACTATCTCTCTGAAAAATAAGGATGCAACATTTGAAGCATCTGTAGATTTTTTGCAGGCTATAAAATGAGCCATCTTGGAGTATCTATCTACAACAACCATCACTGAATCATTACCTCTAGCTTTTATAGGTAAACCAAGAATGAAGTCCATGCTAATGTCCACCCATAGAGCTTATGGAATTGGTAAAGGAGTGTAAAGTCCAGTGTTTTGAATAGTACCCTTAGCTTGCTGGCAAACCATGCATTTCATAACGTATTTTTGTATATCACCCATAAGTGAAGGCCAATAATAACGTTCCTCTACTAGTCCAATAGTTTTATCTCTGCCAAAATGGCCACCAAGTCCACTTCCATGCAGTTCACGTATTAAATGAAGACGTAAAGACCCATTAGGAATGCAAAGACGATTACCTTTAAATAAAAAGCCGTCTTGAATAATAAAATCATCAACTCCATGAGCCAAAGAACTGCATTGTTCCCAAAGTAACTTGAAATCATCATCCTCAGCATAAATCTCTTTGATATAATCAAAAGCAAAACTTTCATTTCTAATGGTTGCTAAAAGATGTCGCCGTCTACTCAGAGCATCTGCAACTTGATAAAGCTTTCCACTTTTATGTTTGACAGAAAAAGTGTACTTATTAATTGTGGATAACCATCTATCATGCATACGGTGAACCTTAGATGAAGTCTGGAGATATTTCAAAGCATGATTATTAGTATTAATCACAAACTCTTGATGAACCAAATAAGTATGTCATTGTTTAAGAGCTTGTACAAGAGCAAGCAATTCCAATTCATATGTATACCACTTTTTTTGAGTATCAGAATTCTTTTCACTATGGTAAGCAACTGGATGTCCTTCCTGAGACAAAACTGCTCCAATTCCAATAATAGAAGCATCGCAATCAACCTGAAAAGGCTTGGAAAAGTCAGGCAGTGCAAGTATAGGAGCTGAACATAGTTTTTCTTTAAGAGCATTAAAACTCTTATCGGATTCTTCAGTCCAAATGAACTTTTCCTTCTTCAAACAATCAGTAAGAGGTGCAGCAATGGAGCTGAAATTTCTTACAAAACGCCTATAAAAGGAAGCCAATCCATGAAAACTTCTCACTTCTTTGATAGAAGTAGGAATAAGCCAATCCATAATAGCTTGAAATTTAGAAGGATCCACATGAATAACCTTGGAAGAAATAACATATCCCAAGAAGGTAACTTTCGATGACATAAATGTGCATTTCTTCAGGTTCACAAACAAAGAATTGTCGTATAAAACCTTGAATACCTGAGAAAGATGATGAATATGCTCTTTCGCACTTTTGCTGAAAATTAATATGTCATCAAAGTATACAATGACAAACTTACTCAGAAAAGGTTTCAAAAATTGATTCATGAGTCTCATAAAGGTACTAGGAGCATTAGACAGACCAAAAGGCATAACTAGCCATTCATATAACCCCTCTCTTGTTTTAAAAGCAGTTTTCCATTCATCACCCACTCTGATTCTAATCTGATGATAACCACTGCGAAGATCAAGTTTAGTAAAAATGATAGACCCTGCTAAAAGATCATTCATATCTTCAATACGTGGAATAGGAAACCTATAAGGAATGGTGATACGGTTCAAAGCTCTGCAATCGATACACATTCTCCATCCATTATCTTTTTTAGGCACCAGAAAAGCAGGACATGCACAAGGACTATTACTAGGTCTAATTAATCCCTTAGTTAATAAATCATTAACCTGACCTTGTAATATTTCATGTTAAGTTGGACTCAGGCGATAATGATCTTGATTAGGTAAAACAGCTCCAGGTATAAAATCAATGCAATGCTGAACATCTCTAAAAGGTGGTAAACTCACAGGTAATTCTTCAGGAAATAATGCTTTAAATTTTGATAATAAAGGTTGTACCTGAATAGGAATTGTTACCATAGGTTTGGTGTCTTCATGAGAACTCAAAGTGTGAGATGAATGTAAAGAGTGAGAGATAGTAGCCATCAATGCAGTAGTCTTGCAATCACTACGTTCTTGAATTGCTAAAGAAGACTTGGAAGGAAATAAAGTCACTCTTTTACCATCTTTTTAAAAGTGTAAGTATTCTCAAAACAGTTATGAACTGCTCTAACATCATATTGCCATGGTCTTCCAAGAAGAAGATGAGTTACAGTCATATCGATAACATCACAAAGCACAAATTCTTTATACCCAACAAAAGAAAATTCGATAACACGCTGATGAGTAATTATCTGAGTAGAAGAACTATTCACCCATCCTACAGAATAAGAAGCAAGATGTGGTGTAGTTGGTAATCCCATTTTCTCTACAACAACAGATGCAATGTAATTTTCAACACTGCCACTGTCAATGATCATGTCACGGGATTTTCCACCTATAAAGCACTTGGTTTTGAAAATACTATGTCTTTGAGAATAACATGGTTCAATAAGCATGAGTGGTCGAATCATTCCAACAAAGTGATCACCATAACTCTCATGTAAATCAATATCTTCAACTTCTTCACTTGTATCTTCAGTAAAAACGTCATCATATTTTGAGTCAATTTGTACCTGATGATCTCCAATGAAACCATTGAAGCGTCTACAGTCAGCTGAAGAATGACCAGGTTGGTTACATTTATTGCATTTATCTCCACGAAATTTTGAATAAATGTTAGGAGCCTTATTAGGAGGTGGAAACTGTTGTTGCATTCTATTAGAAAATCTGACACTTGTTGGTTTAACTTGTTGTTGGATAGATTGAGGTGCAACGGGGGATGGTAAAATAGGTGTAGTAGTTGGAGGTGTATTTGGTTGAGCAAAAGAAAAACTCACGGGTTGCTGTTGTGGTTGATAAGATGGACCATAACTGAATTCCTGTGGATCAACAGGGACAGTTGATCCCCTTTCACCTTGATTACCAGAATAAGAATTATATGGCCTGGCAGCTTTATAATAATTCTGATAACGAGCTTGGCGTGGGGTCGCTTGTCTGGTAGTATTAAGTACTCGCCTTTCCACCTTAATAGCTTGTTGAATCGCCTCAACCATGGTAAACACTGATTGTGTCATCCCTTGCTGAATTAAGTTGTTTAGACCGTCGATAAAACGAGCAACCAATTGCACCTCAGTTTCATTCAACTGGTTACGTGCAACCAAGCTATAAAATTCATCTACCTATTCTTCGACAAGTCTAGCTCCTTGTCGACAGTGTTGAATCTTGATAAACAATTGTTGCATATATTCATGAGGGAGAAACTTATCTCTTAATAAATCTCTCATTCTCTTCCAAGTACGTATTGGAGGTTTGTGAAAGTTACGTCGATCTTCACAGATCTTATCCCACCAAGCTGCAGCTCCACCTTTTAGCTTATAAGCAACTAATTTTACTTTAGAAGAATCAGGTACTTCCATGAAATTAAAGAAAGATTCTACTTCATAAAACCAATCCAACAATTCCTCTATTTGTAACCCACCATGAAAATTGGGAATATCAGCTTTTAACTTGTATTCTGTTAAAGTTCCATAAGGATTAATGCTGGATTTTAACCTTTTGTCATCTTCCCACTTTTTTTCTTCTTCGGCTTCAATTTGATCTTCATCTTTATCACTGTGGAGATTCAAAGTTGCAGGTTTCTTATAAGGACTATTAAGAAAGCTCTCAAACTATTTTGTGAATTTAAGAAATTGAGAAATTTCCTCAGGAACATGAGTAGATTGAACAAAAGGATGTTTTTTTTGCTTTAGGAGTTTCACCATCTGCCTTTTCTCCTTCTCCTTTATCATCCTCTTTTTTTCCAGTTTGCTTTGCTTCATCTTCTGTATCATCAGTTAACTTAGGCATCTGCAAGTCACCGAGACCAACATGTTTCCAAATTTTGTCTATACACTCTCCATGCATATCAAGTCTTGTTTTCAACGAACTTGTAACTAAATCAATCTTAGTGTCAAGCTTATTTTCTAGAGAAGTAACGTAAGTTGTAAGTTCAGTAAATTTAGTCTCAAAAGTATTAAAGGACTTCAGAATCTCTTCAAGATCAGCCATTAAAACTGTACTGAAAAAGTTTTAGGGTTTTGAGTTGCGGAAACGTTGCTAGGATCTGTTTCTAGATAAAAATCTAAAAACTCTGTCGAATGATACCAACTAGTGTAGAACGATAGGAGAAGAAGGCAATACGGAGATAACAGGTGTTGAGAAGGGAAGAAAATGATGAGAAAACAGAAGAACAATAGGGTTTGGAGATGAGAAGGATAGATAGCTTTGAAAGAGTTGTTTTAATTATAACTTGATAATAATAATGTGTGTTACAAGAACTTAATAAGCCTATTTATATAGGAATGAAAAGAAACTAAAAATAGAAAAACTCTAAAAGAATAAAAATAAGGAAACTCTAAAAGAAGAAGTTCTAAACTTGTAGCACAAGTAAATCAAAGTAAAAGTAAAGGATCAACCATGACAGTTGATACTGCGGAAGGGGATCAACTGTGACAGTTGATACAACATAAAGGGATCAACTGTCATAATTGATACGAAACTATTGGATCAATAGGGACAGTTGATCCATTGAAAACAGGTAGATGTCCTACATCACATATTCTCAACGAACTAGCTAGTTATCCAATAAGTACTCGTACTCCCATTCCAAAGACACACAAAATGTACTTCCTTCAAAAAAAAAATGTTACCTGGAAATCAAAAGGGCACTCCTGGACCGTAAATAGAAATCAATAGAGCAATTCTTGATATTTCTGCTTGAATATAAATTGCATGGCAGCATCGTCAGTGTTGTTGGATGGAAATGTTGACCTGAAGTTCACTTCTGGAGAAGTTATTGCTTTGGTTAATGTCTGGCATGTTCCAAATATAACGAGAAACTTAATTTCTAGAGGCCTTATTCATAAACAAGGGGTTAAGTTAGTTATTGAGTCGGGAAATCTTTTACTGTCCAAGAACAAGGTTTTTATTGACAAGGGATACTGTTGTAAAGGCTTGCAACGTATGGGTTTAATAAAATCTGATTCAAAATTTATATGATTTCTTGGTTTGTAAAAGAAAAAAATTGGTGATATATATCAAGGATAATTGTTGTCAATTATGAAGAAAAAAAAAAAAGAAAAGTCTAGTTATGTTGTCGAGTCTCTTCATTAGTGACATGGGAGATTATGACATTCATCATTTTCTTGGACTTAAAAAAATTGCATACCAAACCCGGGCCAGGCCTAATAGTGATCACGGAAACCATGAGGAAATATACCAAGAAAATAATACAAGCAAAATGTGCAACTGTAGCCAAACCAAAAAACATTACAGCAGTTGCCAAATTTAAAGGCAAACATAAAATGTCCGAGCGTGCATGTACTTTTGTTAGAATGGTGAAACTCAGAACAAAACACAATTTCCTTGTGGTTTGGTGTTTTGCTCAACCGATTTGTTACGTAAGAAATATACTTCACATAAAGATCGTGTAACACTATTTGTTTGGTAAAAAACTCCAAACAGAAACGCATGCCTTGGGGGTGTAGCTCATATGGTAGAGCGCTCGCTTCGCATGCGAGATTCACGGGGTTCGATTCCCCGCAAAAATTAAGAGACTGGATAACCATTAGGTCCATTATTACTACACCTAGCTAGCAGGACAAACTTTGAGTTTTCACCTTTTTTTCTTGAGAAAAATACGGTTTAGTCCAAAATTTCATCCAAATATACTAGTTAGTCCACACCCATTCAACTAGGTACAAATTAGTCCTTTATTTATTTGAAATATGGAAAGTACACTAATAACCCTTCATATTACAATTTAGTCCAAATATCTTAAGTTTAGTCCATAGTGACTTATGATGACGTCACCAATTTAAAAATAATTTAAAAACGATTTATCTTTCGATCCGCTTGTCTAAAATTCACAAACTTTATATATTCGGAAAACTTTTTTCGATAGCTACAAAAAGAGTACCCGTATGACTATATAATTTTCACTTCATTATTTGATGTGTACAAAAAAAGCGCACCTGCACAAAATTTTCAAAAGTTTATGCATTCAGTTTTTCAATGAATTGGTCATTCATATCCACTCTCACACCTACTTTTTCATGGAAAATACACTGGTGCATCAATATGTACACCCCTGAAAAACATGCATGAAACCGTTTATTTATAACCACACGTAAACCTACTTTTTCATTGGAACAACACAAGTGCACCAATATGTACACCCCTAAAGAACATTCATATATAAAATCGACCATTCATACCCACACATGGACCTATATTTCATGGAAAATACACCGGTGCACATATATGTACACCCATACGAAGCATGGAACAAACAACCATATTCACCTACAAACTAATCTATTTCATTGAATTTACATAGGTGCTCTAGTATGTACACAACTATCTATTGTATAAACATAACATGAAAACTCAGATGGATTTGAACCATCAACCTCCACAAACCTTGTGATAGATTTGGACGCTCTACCATTTTGAGCTTGTGAGTCCCTAAATTAGATGCATAAAACGATAAAAAAAATTGATGCCAAAGGTGCATCAGGGTATGATATATCACTTACACACACTCTCCTCGATGTGTATGTGATCCCAATATGGAATATTAGAAAAGAGAGCAGCAGTGATATTAGTGCAATCTTGCTTCAGAACTGCATAAATTTGTGAGCTCACTATCTGAGGACACACAATGGCAGAGAGATGGTCCATTTATTTTCAATTCATAATTATAATTATTATGTAAATAAATTGGGCTTGAAACAAGATAAAAAAGTGAAGCACGAACAAACAATGAGTATTTTGCTCATGTAGGAATATTTTTGAAAGATACCTCATTATTATTCTTCTCCACTTTCTTAAGCTCCCTCGAAAAGTACCTAAATACATAACAAGCGTGCTATTAAAATCATCTCATGATGCCGAAAAACAACTTAGGGTTTCATCAAGAATTAGTTTTCTTATATTTTTGAGAGAGCACAATGATGTACAATTATGTACACACCTACAAAACCGACCATATATTATTGAGATAGCACAATGATGTACAACTATGTACACACCTAAAATTCAACTGATCCAACAGCATACCCACACAACAGGTCATATATATTATTGAGGTTGTACAATGGTGTACACACCTATAAAAATCCAACAAATTCAACATACATACCCACAAAAAAGGCCATAAAATCATGAGAGAGCATATTGGTGTAACCGCTTACAAAAATCCATCATTTATACCTATAAAACATGCATATATTATTGACATAGCACAGTGGTGTACAACTATGTAGACCCCTATAAAAAAGTTAAAAAATCCAACATCTATACCTACAAAACAAGTCATATATATTATTGAGATTGTACAATTGTGTACAACTATGTTTACGCCTACAATAACCAAATAAATCCAACATACCATACCCAAAAAAATCCAAAAAATATTTAAAGAGGACAATGATGTACAACTATGTACACACTTATAAAAATCCATCATTTATACCCAAAACATGCATTTTTTATTGAGGTAGCGTACAATGGATGAAAAAAATCTAACAAATTAAACAATCATACCTACAAAACAAGTCATATATATATTGAGATTGTACAGTGGTGTACAAACTATGTACATACCTATAAAAATCAACCAAATCCAAGGCCATAAAATCATGAGAGAACACAATGGTGTACAACAATGTACACTCCTATAAAAATCCAACATTTATACCACAAAACATGCATATATTATTGAGATAGCACAATGGTGTACAACTACGTATGCACCTATAAAAAATCCAACACTTGTACACATTAGTGATTTCCCTAATTTTTGGTTTCTAATTTTTGCACAAATACAACTATGTACACCTATATTATCAACACGTGGACAAATAACATAACGTACACATTAGTGTTTCCCCTAATTTCTTAGACATCAAAATGAATAACACGTGTAAAACTATGTACACCTAAATAATCAACATGTGTACAAATATGTACACATTGATAATTCAAAAACAAAATGTGTACAAACTAGTAAAGCAAGTGTTTAAAGTATTTGTAGATTGAGATAAGAACTTGAACTAGTGGTCTCTCTAACATTTGATAGTCTCTCTAAATATGTACACATTAATAATTCAAAAAAACAAATAAAAAAAATCTACACAAACGAGTAAAGCAAGTGTTTAAAATGATAAGTGTTTAAAAACAAAAGATGCAAACTCAAATCAGATGTTAACGAAAAAAATGTTTGACATATTAACCTAGTCATAAACAGGTAAGCAAACACTTGTAAATTCATCTGACAATTGACAAGAGTATTGGAATCATTTCTCCAATCAGGTAGCAAAAGTATATACACCCCGGAACAACTTTCTCTCAAAAATTAAGGACATTACATATAATGATAAATAAAGGTTCAATTTTAACCCCATTTTCTTTAAAATAAAAATAAAAATTGATTGTTCCTCCGAGAAAAATCTTTTAATTTATTAGAACATTCATCTCCGTTGGTGTTAAAATCAAACTGTGCTATAAATGCATAAAGCGAAATAGAATTTAGTAAAATCTTAATGGATTAATTCGAGATACCCACAGGAGTTTGGCACATTTTTCATCCAAAAGCTCGACAAAGGCTTCTTGATTGAAACTTAATACCGAAAGAACTATCTTCCTTCTTCGTAGGCATAAGTTTATCTATAAGCAGTTTGATAAGAATAATAGGACCAAAATTGTATCAAAAGACATAAAACTAAACCCAAACATTTGAACTCGTCGATGAAACCAAATCTGCAATGGGAGAACAAACACATGAGAGAAAAAAGGAAGTGTAGAGTGCAAAACTTCAGTTAGATGCTTAACGAGTTGATAGAAGCTGTTAATTCCACCAAGTGGCATCATAAGTGGCATAAACTTTCAATTCTACCAAGCCAGCGGGACATACTTTAAAAAATGATATGTGGACACATTTCAGTTAGAATGGAATAAATGATATGTGGACATACTTATCTAATGTTGGTCCAGTAGTGCCATGAAGCAGCATCTTGCAATTCAATTGGTTAACTTAAGACAGTCAAAATCATGTTACTCCTTTTTCCCAGTTTTAATTACGTGATCAATTTGGCCAGTGTAGAACAAAATTCTGCACAAGATATTTTGCAAAAGAAATGGTTTCCTAATTCAACCATTTCTTTAATAAATGGTTGGTAAAATCCAAAGGCAGTACCCACCTCCTTAATAAAAACAGAGCATACAAAATTATGAAACCAAATTATTCACGGACAGACCATACCTTGTTGTTGTTAGGGAAACATTTGTTCTTTGATGATTCGAAAGGGATCCCACTGATCCATTGGTATATTTGACATGACAATGTACCTCTAACATATTCTTTTGCTCCTTAAAACCTATTTAATAAATCTTACACCATAAACCGTTGTAGTTTCTCTTCGTACAAATCTAGCTTTTCCTACCATAAACAAGATTTTTTGAAGTATCAATAATCTAGTTGCAAGTAAGAAATGGTATAATTGACCATTAAGACTGATAAAAAATGGTGTTGTCGTCATAATTAGTTCACGTGAGATTGCACATACACAAATCAATCTAACGGAACCATGAACAAACACCATACATACACAAATTAAAGATATAAAACAGTAATACTTACAACAGGGTATGAATTTCTTTCTTATCCTTAGTATCATCGGGACCCCAAGAATATAAAATTGATGTTGTTGTTCGATAATAATTGTCATCATCGTTCTCATCTACATCCATATCGCCCCATTTTTCATGGGTTAGTAATTGTTCGATAATAACAGTTTATTCGGATCTAGAAAATTGAATAAGAAGTAGGGGAAATCAATCAAATTACATAAAATCAAAGGATAAGAGCAGTAATCTGAAGAACAAATTTCTGTGGAAGAACAACAACCGCCTCTGTTTTTGTTTCTCTCTCCAAAAAAAATTGAGATCCAAAAAAATAAGATTAAATGGTAAAGCTGAGAAGGGTAATTAAGGTAAGATTAAATGGTGGTATTTTGTGGATCAGCTGAAATTTGGACTAACTCGTCCAAAGTTTGGATTAAATTGTTAATGCGGGGAAATTTTGGACCACTGTGTACTAGACCTGAGATGAGTGGACTAAAATGTCCCAAGTCCAGTAACTTTTGGACTAAATGTCAATTTCTATTTTCTTCTTTTCTTTTCGAAGGCATTGAATAATGGTCCAAGCTATGAATAACATGGATCACATGATTCTAAATTATCAACGATAATGATTTATGGCGCCCATAAATCTGCATCTAGTGCACCCAGTATGAGCTGGCACATCAGAAGTTAAAAATCTCTAAACACCACGTCACCCGACAAGCAGTTAAGAGTAAAAATCCTTTTTGACTTTCACTGTGTATTCTCAGCCGTACATCTGAATCTATGGCATATATTTGATATACGAAATTTCTCAAATCCAGTAATATACCGCCCAAATCTCAAAATCTAGTAAATATACCTCCTAAACACAGAGACCTAAAGGTCGCTCCATTTCCATCTTTTCTCTCAAGGAAAACAATCAGTTTTACAAGATTCATGAGGTTAACCACTCGATTTGGATAGTACAGAGAGGTAAGAAATTTGATCATATATATTTACGTCTTTGAGTTTTTTCTTTTTATCATCTTGGATACCGATTTTCTTGTCAATAATGTTTATATGATCTAGGGTTGAGTTGTTGAGACTTCCATGTGATTATCCATACAAATGGGATGCTCTAATAATACATTGACTGTATTATAAATATATTAGATAGAGTACATGCATACTCATGTATATTGACAATTGATTACAGTAGTTGAAAAATCAATGATTACCATGCTTTATGTATATCTTATTTAGTATGTTGTGCTCTTACCATGGATGTTTTCTGGTTAGTTTGTTGTACATGGTAGTGGGAAGTGAACAGCTTGAATTGTGTCACATTACAGATGATGATGAGAATGTAAGGTAGATAACGATGTGGATTTCAAATTAAGTGAAGATGAGGATGAAGAGGGTGATGAATTTGATGGGACTAATAAGATCGATGACGATGTGGATTTCAAATTAAGCGATTCTGAGGACGACGAGGGTGATGAAAATGATGGGAATGATGAAGATTGTAGATATGGAGACAATGACATCTATGTAGGTAAAAATTTTAATTCCATATCTGAGATAGAATTAGCTTATAAAAGATACGGAAAGGAGACGGGATTTGCAGTCAGGAAAAGAACCCAGCGCAAGGATCCATCAGGCATTGTTAGAAGTGTTTCTTACTGTTGTAATAAGCATGTGAAACCTAGTGTGAATAGAAACCCAGCTAAACAAAACAAGACTAACAGGTGTGAGTGCAAAGCTGGATTAACTGCACGTTTAACCCCAGATAAAAAATGGGAGATTTCGACATTCCATGTTGCGCATAATCACATTGTTAGTTCTGAAATGTCTCGAATGATGCCTTGTTACCGAGATATCCCTCCAGATGTTAGACATCGCCTTGATGCTAATGACCAGTCAGTAATCAAGATGCGCGAAAGTTACATTTCGGAAGGGGATCAAGAGGAGGAATAGGCTCAAGAGAAAGAAGATGCACACATGGAACACTTTTAAGCACCCCTCATGAACAACGTATGACCCCGCCTCATGTACCGCATGTGGGAGAGGAGTATGTATCCCATGCGGGTGGAGCATACATGAGCTATCCCCATTGGAATTATATGATCTTGCCTCATGTGTCGCATATGAGAAATAATAATTCCGAACTGTATATTGGCAGAGCTTGGGCTCCGTATGTCGCACCCACTGTAAGTAGTTTAATCAATAATTTTTTTATTTTGTTTTATAAGTTAAGTTCTTATTTAGACTCTAAACATATTATCGCGGTTCTTACGTAGGCTAATACGATCGCGCCGAGGGAGTTCGGTAATGCAAAACCTTTTTCTTATATGGAACTGATGGTAAAGTGTAATCTTGTTTGTAATTTAAGTCTTCTCCTATCGTTCAATCTCTCTATGTGAGAAAACTTATTACTCATCAGGATTTAATTTTTACTGCGAAGGAATCACAATTAAACCATGGGAGCTGCAGTACTACATGACCAGATAGATGGTGGAAGATATCTAGATGAAATTACTTCAAGTTATAGACAAACAGAGAAGAGTTGCACTAACTGATCGTCAAGGGAATCTGTCTTTATAGTGCTTTAGTTGTTTGTTTTTCTATTTCAGTTCTATTTCAACAACTGATAGTCAAGGGACCTTTGTTTTTCCAATGCTTAAGTTATTTTTTTTTCCTGAAGTCAAGCTACTCCAAGTTATGGAACTAACATTTGATAACTGTGCATACGACATTTGAGAATATACTTTATGGTTCTTAATGACATTACATTTGCAATGATTCCAATTAAGCCTCCATTAGATAGTCCCTGCAACTGGGAAACAACTACAAGACCTGACAAAAATGTTAATCATTGTCTCCCCGAAGCTATAACATCTTCAGCCGTTTTTTTTTTCCTTTACCCATTTCAAATCCTTCAATTCATGGCCTTAAATTTCAAAGTGATAAATCACTCAAGATTTGTCATTAATTTACAGCCACGACACATTTTCTGCAAACTAAAAATAGCGAGGGAAAGAGCAGAAAGAAAGAAAAAAACATTAAAAAAGACCAAGAAGATAAACATGTTTATGCAAAATTATGTACTGACTACTATTTGCTCACTAAATGTTGCTACCACAAAATATGAAAAACTATTGCAGATTTGATTTTAGAAAATTCTAATTCCTCATTTGTACTGCATTCCTTTTCGTTTTCTCTTCTTCTTCTTTTCAAGAAGAGGACGAAACTTAATCTGTTTCTGACAGCACAAGCATATCCAAAGAAATAAACCTAAAAGATTTGTATTTAATCTAATCCGTCGATTCAGATGTACGGCTGAGAAAACTCAGTGAAAGTCAAAAAAAAAAAAATATCACTCTAAATGCTTGTCGGGTGACGAGGTGTTTAACAGGTTTTTTGCTTTCGTTGTGCCGGCTCACACTCGGTGCACTGGGCGCCATAAATCACGATTGAATTATCAAATCAGTATGCGAAACTTTTTGCAAAAATCTTGACCAGGAGAACCCCTGAATATTTTACTTTTTGAAGGCATGGAATGATTCAGGCTATGAATAACATGGATCATTCCATTCCACATAAAAGTTGTAAGCTATATATGACGCAAATCGTTTTCTCCAATTTAATAGGATTCTCTAATTAATTGCATTAATATTTGGTCGTCCTTTATTTTATACCATTTTTGTATTGCTGAGAAAGATTTTATACCATATTTGTATTGCTGATATTTGTACAATTAATCCAAAGATTTTATAATTAATTCAATTGAATTTCTTTAATAATAAAATGGTTTGCTCGAAAAGATGAAAACGCAATGTCTTATCTGATTATTTCATTGTAATTGAAGCAATAAAAAAATATGGGTGGAATAGAAAATGCCCTAACCCTTTTCATTCTTCTAACAATTTCTCATGTGTCCCTGCTACTAAATTCTGTCATTGCAGTTAATCCTAGCGGGTTTAGTATGAAGATTATTCATAGAGACTCTATAGAATCACCTCTATATCCAGGCGATCATTTGACACAAGAAGAAAGATTAGAAAGACTCGTGCAACAATCCAAAGATCGAGCACGCTACATTGGATTACAAATATCAAGTTTCAACAAAACAACAAACTCGATAAACCCCGATGTTGCACGCTTACCTCTAGAATACGAAGTTGGATCGTTCTATGTTGCATTGGTAGGAATAGGTACTTTTAGTAAGTTACTACAAACTTTCAAAAATTACTATTTAATGGTTGATACCGCTAGTGAGTTTATATGGACTCAATGCGAAGGTGGTGACTCCTATTTTCATCAAGACGAACCTTATTATCCTTCAAAATCTTCAAGTACATATGAACCTCTTCTTTGTAATAAAGATACAGGGGAACGTCACCCACTTTGCGTCCCCGAAAGATGTGATTATGGCAAATGTACTTACTTAGCACAATACGCAAGTGGCTCATCTTCCTTAGGAGTATTGGCTAAAGAAAAATTCACTGTAAATTCAGATAACGGTGCCCTTCAATCTTTCGATAATATTATCATGGGTTGTGGCTTTGTTCAGAAGGATTTCGATCGACTTGTTGGTGTTGGTTATAGAAGTGGGAACCCTGATGTTATAACAGGAATACTTGGTCTAAATGCAGGACCTAGGTCTTTTCTAACTCAATTAGGTCCTGCCGGAGAAAGAAAATTTGCACACTGCCTGATGCCATATACTTATGGAACGGCTCCAAGCACGTTCTTAAGGTTTGGTTCAGACGCGAATTTTGGAGGTGAAGGTCAACAAGTATCCACAACTCCCTTAGTTTCTTATCCTGCTAACCCAAATTTCTATTACGTGATATTACAAGATATTAGTGTAGGTGGGAATAGCCTCGGATTTCACCCAAGGGATTTCGAGTATAAGGCGAATATTAGAAAAGGCGGTTGTTTCATGGATTCAGGTTCTCCAATAACCACCATGTACGGACCTCACTTTGATAGAGTTGCGCAAGAGGTGGTGAGATATTTTCTGGTTCACGAAGGCATTCAACTTGTTCCGGCAGCACGTCGCAGTTATTTACAATTGTGTTTTAGAAAACCTAGTGAGCCTGATTTTAAATATCCAACAATGACATTTCACTTTGAAGGTGCTAATTTTTTACTCGACGAACCAGATACTATTTTTTCCATCACCGCTAATGATTTTTGTCTAGGTATTATTCCGCAACCAGAGCGAGTGCCATTTGATGTCATTTTTGGAGCAATGCAACAAGCTCGTAAAAGGATCGTACATGATGTTGGGGGAGGCTCACTCTCATTTGCTAAAGAGGAATGCCAACTGGGCTCATAAAGGGACGACGCAATCCAGCTAATAGCTAGGTTGTCAGAAATAACTGAAATAAGTGTGTCCCCGATTCAGGCTATGAATGTCCTGGGTCAAAGGTTCCGGATTCTACATTCTTAAATCAATGTGTAAAATATTTCCAAGAATTTCAGACTTGGGAAACCTCAGTTCTCCGTTAAATATTTAATGGTACATTTCCAAAGTATTGTTGTTGTGTAAACTTTTATCTGCAAATCTGTTCATTAGACCCTTCAAAATGAAAGTGAATTTTGAGACGTTCGAGAAGACTGAAAAAATTAGCGGAGGAACACGAGAAATGCTCCATCAAGAATACAAGATTGAAATCAGAAATTACTGTTGCAAATTGATTTGCCTTCTAATAACAGTTTTCATATAGTGGAATAAGTAGATACGGTTTTAAATAGATGGATGGATACTTTCCCAGTTTGTTAGACATATATCCCACATTTTCGCAACACATTAATACACAAGGCAAGAATGGGAAAGGAAATTAACAATAAATTCAATAATCGAAGTATAAAAGGATAAGGATCTCTTGTATCATCCAAACATGATAGTGAAAATATGGATCAGAAGATTCTTGATGGGAAAGTTGTTGCAAAAGTCTTGACCAGTACGTTGGTAGAACCCCGTGGAGGTTATAAATATAAAATAAAAACATACGTGAAATGTGTAATTTGTTCAACAATAGCGAGTCCAGAAAGATATTTTTCTTTCTCCTCAAAATGAAAGTGAATTTTGAGACATTTTGGGAAAAATTATCGTAGGAAAACGGAGAAAAAGATTGGTGATATACTCACATCTCCACATTTTAATCACAAGAAATACAACTTCTTGATTTAAGCGTTTAATGATTACAATCCTACCATTCAGTACATATGGACAATTTAGGTCAATGAAGTTACTGATTTTCGCTTATGTAGTCTTGCATGAGCATGACGCAAAAATCAGTAAACAAAGCTAGGACAAGATGTTTTGATGAAATGTTCCACACTTGATATTGTGGATTCTCATTCAATATAAAGAGCCGTATACGGCTATTATGACAGAAGATATTGCAAGATTGTATACCAAAAATACAAGATTGACAGACATTAGAATGTCGACATAATATGACAGCTATAGCTTAGAAGGATACAACTGTAGTTACTGCTTTGAATGAGTGAGGATAGATGTATCCTTAACATCCTACCTCAATTTGAACATGAGTTGTTGAATGTTCAACTTGTTCCTGAGATAAAGAAACCTTGGTACTGACAAACCCTTAGTGAAGATGTCAGCAACTTGGTCTTTAGTCGAGATGAACCGTACAAGAAGCTGCTTGTTTGATACTCTTTCACGCACAAAGTGGTAATCAATTTCTATGTGCTTCATACGAGCATGAAAAACTGGATTGGCAGTGAGATATGTAGCCCCTAAATTGTCACACCAGATTGACGGAGCTCTTACTTCAACACCAAGTTCTTTTAGCAAAGATTGAAGCCAGATTAGTTCAGAAGTTGCTATGGCTATGCCTCTATATTCTGCTTCAGTGCTCGACTTGGAAACAATTTTTTGTTTCCTTGCGCTCCAAGATACAAGATTGTTGCCAAAATAGATGCAGTATCCACTAGTGAATCGGCGATCATCGAGACTTCCAACCCAATCAGAGTCAGAGTAAGCATGAAGACTGATATCTGAAGATTTTCGCAAAACCAAACCAGAACTGTGTGTTTGAGATACCTGAGTATGTGTTTGATTAGCTCCCAATGCTCGATGTAAGGGTATTGCATGAACTGGCACACTTTGTTTACTGCGACAGCAATATCAGGCCGAGTGAGATGTAGATACTACAATGCTCCACAGACACTTCTATAAAGCGTTGGATCCTCAAATCTTTGTGTACCCAATCTGATGATTTTAGTGTTCACAGCCAAGGGAGTAGCAACTGGTTTCGCAGCATCCATCTTGGTCCGTTTATGCAGCTCAGTGATGTATTTTTGTTGACTCAATAAAACTGAATCTTTTTGCTTAATAACTTCTATCCCCAAGAAGTAGCTGAGGCCACCTAAATCTATGATTGCAAAAACAGAATTCAGAGCAGATACTAGGTTTGTAATAAGAGAAAAATTGGAACCTATAATGATAATGTCATCAACATATATTAAGACATAAATTACTCCATCTGAATTCTTCTTGATAAATAGTGAATTGTCTGCAACAGATCCTTTGAAACCCAGCTCAACTAGGTACATGCTAAACCTTGAAAAGCAAGTGCGTGGCGCTTGCTTGAGGCCGTAGATTGACTTGTTCAACTTGCAAACGTGAGTTGGAAAGTCAGGATGAATATAACCAACTGGCTGCTTCATATAAACATCTTCTGTCAGAACACCATGAAGGAAAGCATTCTGAACATCTAATTATCGCAAGGACCAACCATTTTCCACAGCAATGGAAAAGACAAGTCTGATAGTGCTTGGTTTAATCACATGACTGAAGGTTTCATCATAATCAAAACCTTCTCTTTGATTGAATCCTTTAGCTACTAGTCGAGCTTTTGGTCTGTCAATTGTACCATCTTCTTTCTGTTTAACCTTAAAAACCCATTTCGAGCCAATCAAATTCATCCATGGTAAATGTGGTACGTAGCTACACGTACCATTACGAATATGAGCATTAATCTCATCATCCATGGGAGGTATCCATATTGGATTTTTCGATGCTTCTGTATAAGACGATGGAGTGGTGAGTGATGTCTCTGCAAGTAGATACTTTGTTGCTGTAAGACAAAGCTTGTTGACTGGTTTTTTGATACCAAGTCTAGCTCTAGTGATCATATGATGTTGTGTAGGTGGTGCAGGTGGAGCTGGTGGAGCTAATGGAGCCTACTGCAACATAGATGGTTGTGGTGCTGCTGAAGTGGTTGTCTCTGCAGAAGGGATTGTTGTAGTAGATTCTGGTGCTGCTGTGTTTTAGTTGGCTGCACATTATCCATATTTGGAGATAGAGGTGGTGACTGCAAAATATCCATATCAGGCGACATTGGTGGAATATGTGGCAGGGGAGAGGATGGTTGAGAAACAATATTCTCATGAGATGAATCAGAAAAAGTGGGTGATGCAAATATTTTTGTGGATGGCCTGGAAATGGGTTTAGTGATACATACCTGTTGCTTGGCAGCAAATGGAAATCTTGTTTCTACGAACTTGACGTGTCGAGAGACATACAACCTTCCTGTAGGTACATGTAAACGTAGATATCCTTTGTGCGCGCCACTGTAACCAATGAATACACACGGTAATGATCTTGGTTCAATCTTATTAGAGACATATGGGCGAAGGCATGGGTAACATAAACAGCCAAAAACCTTTAGAAAGGAGCAGCCAGGTTTTTTGTTGTATCGGAGTTGGAGTGGAGATTTAGCTTCATGTTGGGATGCAGGTAGTGTGTTAATAAGATAACATGCAGTTGAGAAAGCTTCTACCCATTATGATTTTGTCATGGAGGCATGAAACAAGAGAGCTAATCCGGACTCAGTGATATGTCTAATGCGTCTTTCAGCAATGCCACTTTGAGCAGATGTGTGAGGACACGAAAATCTATGTATAACACCAGAATTATTAAGGAAAGAAGTAAACTTCCTAAACTCTCCACCATTTTCAGATTGAAAAACCTTGAGTTTATGATCTGTTTGATTTTCTATCAGCTTTTTGAATTGAATAAAGATGGGAAAGGCATCTCATTTTCTAACTAGTGGATAAATCCAAGTATAGTGTGAGTAAACATCTAGAAGAAGAAGATAATATCTAAAACCATCTTTTGAAACATGTGGTGAAACCCATAAATCAGCAACAATTAAACTCAATGGTTCATCAATAATTGTACTACTATTAGGAAATGAAAGTTTATGACTCTTGCTCATATGACAAGAGTGACAATAATCAAACTTCTTATTTTAAACAGGAAGGGAAAGATTTTTAATCATCCTAAAAACAGTGCGAAGCATTGGGTGACCCAATCTTTGATGCCATAGAGGGACTGTATTGGATAGTAGAGCAGCTGGTGTTGTATGTTGAATCTCTCGAACAACATCTAAGACATAGAGCCCATTCTTAAGTCTGCCTTGCAACAGGGTTGTCCCCGACTGGATTTTCTTCACAACAAAAGAAGTTGCATAGAATTCAAAGAAAACGTTATTATCAGAATTTAGAGACCGAAAGTAAGTTGGTCTTTATTTGAGGGACATGGAGAATATTGTTTAACTGAAAGGATCTGTTATTATGAGAAAATGAAGCATTACCAATATTTTCGATATGGAGAGCCTCACCATTTCCTATGCGCACTTGTTCAGTGCCATCGTAGTCATGCCGAATGTTGAGATTGTTGAGATTTGCAGTCAGGTGATGAGTTGCACCTGTATGAGTCACCTAGTTGTTATCAGCAGGACCACCAGGGAGAGCCAAGTATGCAGCTGGATGTTTGTTGTTGTTGTCTACTTTGTTACGAAACCTGCAGAATCGAGCATCATGATTCTTGCGTTTGCAGATCTCACAAGGATCTTCACCTTGATACATGTTTCTAGGCTGACGGTTGGATTGATTTTGTGGACGATTGTTTGGATATCTCCTTTGATCTTGCTTCTGAAATGGTCTGGAGTTTGATGAGGCAACAACATTGGCTAGCGGTTGTTGCAATACGGATAACTGTTGTTCAAGACGGAGATCAAATGAAAGCAGATGAGCTTGAAAAGTATCCATGTCGATCTTGTCGACAGTGCTTAAGGCTGTGACAATGGAGTCATAAGCCTGATCTAGTCCAGCTAGAATTGATTCCTGCATATCTTCTTCAGAGAGAGGTTTTCCAGATGCTGCAAGTGCATCAAAAAGTCGCTTAGTTTTCGAGAAATAATCCTGCATTGAGTTGTTACCTTTGCGAAGACTGTGTAGTTGTCTTTTCAGGTTCATTTGATGAGCTTTGGTTTTTGGTGCATATCTCCTTCGAAGGGCTTCCCATATAGCTTGTGATGTTGAGACATCTGCAACTCGACCTAATACACCTTCAGATGAAGAGGAAATAATCCACCCTAAGAGTATTTGGTCTTGTTCCTCATATTTTGCATAAGCAGGATTAGGAGTTGGTTGTGCACCTTCTTCAGTAGCAGGTATGGTTTTTGCTGGTTTTTCCATTGTACCATCAACAAAACCTTGTAATTTGTAACCTTTGAGAAGAGGTTTGAATTGTGTCACCCATAGGAGATAGTTGTTGTCATTGAGTTTGACACTAATCAGATGGTTGATGTGTATTTGATGAAGTGTTGAAGTTTCAGCCATGGTGAAAGAAAAGAAGCGTGAGTATTGGATCTTTAGACTCGATACCAAGCTAGGACAAGATGTTTTGGTGAAATGTTCCACACTTGATATTGTGGATTCTCATTCAATATAAAGAGCCGTATACGACTATTATTACAGAAGATATTGCAAGATTGTATACCAAAAATACAAAATTGACAGACATATTAGAATGTCGACATAATATGACACTATAGCTTAGAAGGATACAACTGTAGTTACTGCTTTGAATGAGTGAGGATAGATGTATCCTTTAACAAACAAAACCAAGTTTGCATTTGGTTACAGTCTTGGCTACATAGAAAATGCACAATATGTTGTTTCACAGTAATATTTTATTGTTATGAAATTTTGGTGTTTTAAGAACGCCCTGATTTACATTTTGGTTACAGTTTTCTGTTCTTGATGGATTTTTGACAAAAGAGTTGCATTTTGGAGAGCACGACTTTTATAGTTAGCCCAGTGTTATAAGATTTTGGATTTTATGGGTGAAATTTTAAGATCAAATGTTTTCACCTGCTGAAGATTGTGTACATACTCGACATTAATCCGGGAACGGAAGCTTAGGGATTATGCGTGAACTTTATTTTTTTTCCTGTTTTGAATCCTGATTTCCAAATCGTTTTCTTCAGTCTGATATTCACTAATTAATTGCATTAATAATGGTCCACTTTTATTTTATACCATTTTTGTATTGCTGATATGTGTACACTTAATCCAAAGATTTTATAATCAATTCAATTGAATTTCTTTAACAATAAAATGGTCTGTTGGAAAAGATGAAAACATAATGTCTTATAAGATTATTTCATTATAATTGAAACAATTAAAAAATGTGTGGAACACAAAATTCCTTAACCCTTATCATTCTTCTAACAATTTCTCATGTTTCTCTACTCCTAAACTTAGTCATTGCAGTTAATCCAAGTGGGTTTAGCATGAAGATCATTCATAGAGACTCTGTAGAATCACCTCTATATCCAGGCGATCATTTAACACAAGATGAAAGATTGCAAAGACTCGTCCAACAATCGAAAGATCGAGCACGCTACATTGGATTACAAATATCAAGTTTCAACAAAACAACAAACTCGATAAACACTGATATTGCACGTTTACCACTAGCTTACGAAGTTGGATCATTTTATGTTGCATTGGTTGGAATAGGTACTTTTAACTTACCACAACCTTTCAAGAATTATTATTTAATGGTTGATACTGCTAGTGAACTTGTATGGACTCAATGTGAAGGCGGTGTATCTTACTTTCGTCAACAGGAACCCTTATATCCTGCAACATCTTCAAGTACATATGAACCTCTTCGTTGTAATATACAAAGAGGGGAACGTCACCCTCTTTGCGTCCCACTCCCAGAAAGATGTGTCAACGAAACATGTACTTACCAAGCACAATACGCGAGTAGCTCATCTTCTATTGGTGTTTTGGCTAAAGAAAAATTCACTGTAAATTCAGATAACGGTGGCCTTCAACCTTTTGATATCATCATGGGCTGTGGATTTAATCAACGGAATTTCGATCCACTTATTGGTTCTGGTTATAGAAGTGGGAACCCTGATGTTATAGCAGGAATACTTGGTCTAAATGCAGGACCTCGGTCCTTTCTAAATCAGTTAGGTCCTGCTGGAGGAAATAAATTTGCACACTGCCTGATGCCATATACTAATGGTACGGCTCCAAGCACGTACTTAAGGTTTGGTGCAGACGCAAGAATTGGAGGTGGAGGTCAACAAGTATATACAACTCCTTTAGTTTCTTATCGTGATAACCCATATTTTTATTACTTGATATTAGAAGATATTAGCGTAGGTGGGAATAGACTCGGATTTCACCCAAGGGATTTCGAGTTTCAGGCGAATAATAGAAGAGGCGGTTGTTTGATAGACTCTGGTTCTCCAATAACCACAATGTACGGACCTCACTTTGATAGAGTTGCGCAAGGGATTGTGGGATATTTTCTGGTCAACCAAGGCATTAGTCTTGTTCCAGCAGCATCTCGAAGCTATTTAAATTTGTGTTTTAGAAAACCTAGTATACCTGATTTTAAATATCCAACAATGACATTTCACTTTGAAGGTGCTACTTTTTTACTCGACCAACCGGATACTATCTTTTCCATCACCGCTAATGATTTTTGTTTAGGTATTCTTCGAGTGCCAATTGTAGGTCCATTTGATGTCGTTTTTGGAGCAATGCAACAGGCTCGCAAAAGGATCGTACATGATGTTGGGGAAGGGTCGCTCTTATTTGCTAAAGAGGAATGCCAATTGGGTTCATAAAAGACAAAGAAATTCAGCTAATACCTAGGTTCTTCACATATAAATGAAATAAGTGTGTCCCCGATTGCTACCATCATTCATTTAGATCTTAATAAAATATGATGTTATCATTCTTCGGTTTAGGAGCGGGGTATGAATATCCATGAATTCCGTGGATCATAGGTTTTGAATTCTATTCTTTAATCAATGTGTAAAATCTTTCCATGATTGTTGTAAAAGTTCCAACCTCAGTCTCACTTATGAGGTTACACATAAAACCTTCGTTACATGAAGTGTAGCGAGACATGTAATTTTGTTAAACAAAGGAAAGCTAAAAAAGATGTATCTTTTTATAATCATGCTATTTTCTCAACCAATTAGCTCGACAAGAAATCTATTTGGTTTTAGAAACACGAGACACCTGCCTTTTCTTAAGGATCATGTAATGTGAATTATTCGAGAAAGCATTCTAAAGAGCACGCATATACATGCACATTTCTAAAATATCGTGGTTGTATAAATTTGTATCCTCAAATCTGTGGTACCGTTACAAGATTGTTAATTTGTGAGTATTTCACAGTGTCATTAAACTATTCAAAATGGAAGTCAATTTTGAGATGTCGGGGAAAGCTGAAAAATCGGTGGAGGAAAACCAAAAATCACTAAATGATGCAAACTAATGAGTCATATTGCAGTACACGAGAAATGGTCCATCAAGAAAGCAACTTTACAAGCTTCCTTGTAGTTGTCCACTCTTGGTCCACCTTGCAAGGAACTTTACAACTTTAAGTACTCTTGACGACTCTTTTAGGTAATTATGGTAGTTAATCCTGCATTCGTTGAGCAGATCGAATAGGCTGCAGCAACTGTGTTGATTGAGCGCACAGCAATTGTTGCATCGGTTCCCATGAGAACAACTCTAAGTTCTGCTGTAGCGGTAAGACGTAAACCTTCATGAACTGCCCAAGTCTCTATTATGTGAATTTCCATCGCTGCATATGCTCCGATGACAACTTTTATAAAATGGAATAAGTAGCTACAGTTTTAAATAACTAGATAAATAAAAATAAAATTTAGTTGGCAGCGTAATAATACAGAGGCAAGAATGCGGAAGAAGAAAAGGGAATAAACAATAAATTTTGTAATTGAATTATACAAGGCTAAGAATCCTCTTCAAGAGTATAAAAGTTTTATAAATATATCATTTTTTTGTATTTATGGGATAGTTTTTTATATCATTTTGATTTTTGAGAATACAAGACAAAATTCAGAAGTAATAAGAGATATTTACAATAGAAGGAAATTATGCTTATTTTGAAATTAATGTTGTAGATTTTTTTCACCAGTCTCTAACTATAAAAACCTGAAGGTCCTGAACCACATCTCTTTAGAGCTTCTCCAATGGTTGTTGTATGTATTTTCTATGTGGCAACACAAGCAAAACATTTTTATTCCATTTTTTCTTAAGTTTAGGTGAAAAAAGTCATTCATCTCCAATGGTGTTGTTTGTGATCATTTTCTTATTAAATGTAAATTTTATGTTTAGTAATTTTAAAATTTTATTAGGGCTAAAATGGTTATTCATTATATTGGAATTAATTTTAGTAAATAAAATATATTTTTATTTAAAAAAAAACTGACTAGGATGGTAGACAATGTAAGGGAAATGTGGAAAACTAGAATTTCCCTTGACATTTTCTACCTAAAGTCATGCATACATTGATTAATGACATCCGGGTTGGAAAACGTTTTTAGAGAAAATAGGTCATCCTAGGTGGATTTTGATATTTATCTCCACACACATGCCATTGGAGAAGCTCTTATAACTCACATTCTAACATTCTCATTCAACCTTTACAACCTAAGAAAGAAATATATACATTCAAGAATATGGGCACCTTGAAGACCGTCCTTGCAGCTTTGTTATTTGTAGCTCTGCTCTTGAACTTCTCCTTCATTCAGACTTCCATGGCTGATAAATATGTAGTGTCTTGCACACCCCCAGTGTTATACAAAAATCCCATTAGTGTAACAATAAGAATTTTTAGTATCATGCATGAATGAGAAAGATATTGGAATATACTTTTGAGGTTTTTGTAATGCATAATCAATTTCTTAATTTATGGGCTATTTTCCGGTCATGAGATTCTTTGTATGCATGCAAGGTTATAACTTATAAAATCATCATAACCAGTGAACATCATCACTCGTTGGTAGTATCAGGGCCGTTTCTAGGAATTTTTTGCCCAAAGTCAATATATTATGTTTTGCCCACGCTAAAAAGAATATTAAACAGTAACTTGGTTACATTCATATCATTTTACCAGTGTGAGTCATTATCATTATCACATTTGTTTTTAAGAGCTTCAAAATAAGCTTTTTCAAAATGCTTTAGTATGCAGCGAATAATTTTTTGTATACAAGGTTGGTACATAAATCAAACTAGGCGGCCTAAGTCCGCTTTAAAAAAAAATTCGTTAACGACAAGTATTAATTTCATATTGTTTAGTAATCTTATATTGGCAGACAACCAACTAAACGTATGGATATAGAAAAATATTTATAACCCAAATCTAAAATACTCACCAAAACATCATGTATGCTAACAAAAATACAGTAAATTATATATGTTTTTCTAAACAGAAAATAAGACTATGTATGTAATTTCTTAGACGGAATCAATTTATTATAAGTAAATTAAAATTTTGATTTTCTAAGAAAAAATTCAATCGACTATATAAAATTAATATTTTATAGAAGAAAATGATTCTGTAATAATCAAGAATTTATATTTTATAAAAAAAATATATTCAATTATAATCAAAAATTAATAATATGTATAGAAAAACTGAAAAAATGCAAACAAAAGATGCACTCAAATTAGGACAAAAGGAGTATGACTATTTAAGTACTAATTAACCTATTTTTTCCCTTATATTTTTTGTAAATTATACGTAGGTCCCCAATAATTATTTACTATACAAGGAACTCCTAAAATAAAAGATATATTTGATTGTCCCCACCCTTGTTACCCCAAAGCCCCACTTGTCCTGCTATCCCTTCCGGACCTACCTGCTAGCAGCCGGAAAATTTTTCCCCATTTTCCGAATACACAAAATTGGCTAAATAGACCAAAATCAACAATTCTTGGGTGAAAAAGTCTTGTACATTTTGATACTGTTTAAATGGACAAAGATTTAAAAGATACTGTTCAAATGGACAAAAATATAAAAATAGCCAGGATGTAACCAGTTTCATCCTACCTACCCATTTTCAAATATTTTTTCTTATTTTTAATTTATATCAGGATGCATCCAGTTTCATCCTTGCTATTTTTTAAGTTTAAGCCGCGATGAAGCCAGTTTCATCCTTGCTATTTTTTTTTGTGTCCATTTCACCCATACTATTTTTTACTCGTCCATTTGAACCATGTTTTAAATTTTTTTGGACAAATGACCCATTTTCCGTAAGAATTATGCAAGTGAAACTGCAATCAAAATTTAGAGGAAAATATCTCATCTACAGAAGGGTCTGGCTTTTTTCATTGGATATTTTACTTATCAAGTTTCAAGAAATGTTTATTCAATAATTATGCTTGACATTTAATTTAGACTTAAATAAGTCGTAATGTAAAAATAAGTAGACAGTTTAACAATAATAATCAGAACGACCGGAATACACAATTATACAAATCCTTTTATATCCTTTTGATATTTTCTAAGCAAAATTCATACGGAATTAAAAACTATACTAATTTGAATTTAATGATGCAAGTTGATTTTTTTTTGGTACTTATTGTCACAAACTCAATCATAGATTCTCATAGACTCGTTACTTGGTCGTTAGAACTTAGAACTTTGAAATTACAAACTGCTGGGCTACATATCGTGGGCCTAAAAGTATTACCATGGCCCAGATTGTGATCACTCACATTTTGATCGAATCCTGATTTTGGGCATATCTAAATCTTCCTAGGTATACAAAGCACTAGTCCTAACTTGGGTGACCTTATAAGGAGTACCCTATGGGGTAGTTCAATTACCTATATGCCCTTAAATCCTTTAAATTACTAATCTATCCCTAACCATAATACAAAACCTATAATCAATAAACCTAAAATCAGCTTCATAACCCCTTCTTCTTCCTCCTCCACAGCAGCCGAACCCTTCTTCTTCTTCCTTTTTTTTTCATCATATTATCGCGGAAATTTAATCGTCGATTCGTGAAAATTTAATCGACGATTAAACTCATCTATATGAGGCAGTATCTCGTTCAAATCGATCGATTGAACAACCTATTGACCAAGAAGAAGATTTAGGGAGTGAAGAACAAACTCAAAATCAACCACAAAATCAACCGGAAGATGAGATTGAAGAAGAACCAACTCCAGAAATGAGAATAAGAAGGTTAGTTCTACAAGCCCATCTCGTATTTGAAGTTTTTGATTGGTTTGGTCGATTTAATTCGTCAAAATCATGTTTCTGCGGCGGTGACAGTGTATAGTTCGGCGCAAAAAAAATCTTAGATGTGAGCCGAGATGTTCTTGAAACTGAACCCTGAAAGTTCATATGAACGGGTCGGCGTAGATCTGAAATCCGTTTGGAGCCGAACTTAATGACACAGAGACTTATATTTAGGATCGGCTTATTGGATGGTGTTAGTTTTGTGCCGAATATGTTTTGTGAATTTCAGAAATTTTTCATGTGCGTAGGATCGGCTTGTATGGTAGTATTAGTTTTGTGCCGAACTTAATGACACAGAGAATTATATTTATGATCGGCTTATTCGATGGTGTTAGTTTTGTGCCGAATATGTTTTGTGAATTTCAGAAATTTTGCATGTGCGTAGGATCGGCTTGTATGGTAGTATTAGTTTTATCCCGAACTTAATGACATAGATACTTATATTTAGGATCGGCTTATTAGATGGTGTTAGTTTTGTGTCAAATATGTTTTGTGAATTTCAGAAATTTTGCATGTGTGTAGGATCGGCTTGTATGGTAGTATTAGTTTTGTGCCGAACTTAATGACACAGAGACTTATATTTAGGATCGGCTTATTCGATGGTGTTAGTTTTGTGCCGAATATGTTTTGTGAATTTCATAAATTTTGCATCTGCGTAGGATCGTCTTGTATGGTAGTATAAGTTTTGTGTCGAATAAATGTTGTTTGAATTTCAGAATATTTGCATGTGCTTAGGATCGGCTTGTATGGTTGTATTAGTTTTGCGCCGATTAATGTTGTTTGAAATTCATGAACTCTTCATGTGTAGGATCGTCTTATTTTTATAACACCATTTTGCACCGAATAAATGTTTCAATTCATAAGTCTAGATTCGGCTTATTCGACAGTATTAGGGTTGCGCCGAATATCATTGTAAAAATTCCATAAATTTTACAAGTGTATAAGATCGACTTATTTATATGATATCATATTGCGCCGAATACATGTTTGAGTTCATAATCATAGGTTCGGCTTATTCGAAAGTATCAGTTGTGAGCCGAATATATAGGATCGGCTTATAATTGTTTTGTGGTATGAGCCGATCCACTCTCTGTGTAAGCTAATAAAAATTTAAAGACATGATTCGGCTCATATGTGTTATTTCGGGTAACCCGAGCCTTCTTATCGGTTGACAAGTTTTTTGCTTTTCAAATCCATATTTCATATATTTTGTATCACTTTGTTGTTCAAAGCATACTTCTTACTTTCATACTTGTGTCAGGCCTAATGCAGCTAATAAGAGGAAGAAGATGGAGGTAACACCTTCTACTTCTAAAACTCCTGATCCTCGAGGAGGAGGTAAGAAAAGATTGGGAGCGGGAGGTAAAGGAGACATTTTAGAAGAAGAAGCTGAACAAGGAAGAGTTGGATGACAAGAAGAAGTTGATGATAATCAAGAAGAACATGAAGAAGTTTATCAAGAAACACAACCCCAAGGGAAACCCCAAGAAAGACAAGATAGGTAAGAAGGTGGCAGAACCCGAGAAAGAGAAGGACGATGATGATCGACGGATCACTGGTTTACACATTCCTGATGAAGATGACGTAATTACACCTCGATCAGATGGTTCGCCTCATGGTCTTCCGGAAGATGGAGGAAATGTGTCGATTGGTTATTCCGATTCTTGGGCGAAGAAAATTTATGAGACTTCTGATCACAACCGTGCAGTCCGAGTATTGAGACACCAGAGGGCAGCGGAATGGAGTCTTGATGAAGAGGTTCCTGAGGTGATTGCTTACGTACAATGCAGTGCTTTATGGCCTATCATCAATTATGTACATAAGGAATATGAAAGTGTCTCAGCCTCTGCCTTTACCAAGCGCTTTTGTCCAGAAACTTACACATTCCAATTACCTTTTTGGAGAGATGACAATCACTCCTGATGAGGCTAGTAAGATTACAGGCATTAAAGAAAGGGGTGTAAGTGTGAATGATGGTTTTTATGACATGAGTTGGGATGAGCTATACAATTTGTACAAGGAAAGTCTTGGTTGGGGTTCACACAAAATTGAGTTGGAGTTTTGTCGATCAGTTAAAGATGTCGATACCGTTTGCATACCAGGTGGCAGAAATGAGAAGAATAAGAAGATCAAGTTGACTAACTTGAAAAAGGTGTTTGAGAACACAAAGGAAAGAGTTCAACAAGGTTAGTTGGTAATGGATCCCGTCAAAGTGAAACAAACCGGAACTACCTACTTGCTTTATACTCTTGGTAGAGACATCTTTCCCGACACTACCGGAAACAAGGTAAATGCTAATTATCTCCAATTGCTAAAGTATCTTCAAACTTGTAACAAGTTTGCTTGGGGAACGGCTACGCTCGCTTACCTGCTGGACCAACTTTCCATCGCGTCTAGGTTGACAAGTACAAACATCGGAGGGAACTTCACTTTGCTCCAGGTAACTTTTGGGAGTTTAGAGTATGGTTCGGCTTATAATCATAAGATCTTTTAAGCCGAACTTACTTGGTTAGGCTTATAATACTTGATCCATATAAGCCGAAAAGTTCTCTGAGTTTGCAAACTTTATTCTTACTTTGATGTTTCCAAGTAAAACTCGTTTCTATCAATTCAATTTCTTTGATTTTTTAATGTGGTTCTTTGGATGTAGGTGTGGATATATGACCATTTCCCAATTTTGAACTTGGCCAAAGTATTTGAGAAAGATGTCTATTATTTCTATACAGATCCAACTGCAGCACGACACGCGTACGAGGACTCCAAGAAAAGGAACAAAAAGAAGTTGGTGGCAAGTTTGAGAGAGACGTTAGATCGTCTTGGTGTTGATGATGTCACTTTTCAACCATATGAGAAGGAAGATGAAAAATATGAAGTTGTTGAAGATGAGGATATGTCGGTAGGTATGTATCATGGGACACTGAGGTATCCCGGTGGTTATGTTATATACGATCCTAGGCGAGTACTCCGTCAATTAGGATGCGTCCAAAAGGTTCATTTATTTGACGAGAAATTCAAGTTGTTACCAAATAGTGGTAAGGGAACGAAAAGCACCACTTCATCTTGGGAACCAAAATATGATCTTGATCCCACCCTTGAGTTTTGGAGTAATTTAAACAATCACAGATTAGATGCGTCCAAGTTAACACCTTTACTTGATGATCCATGTGAAGAGGATCAGGGCTATATGGATTGGTATAACCAAATTTCTCATCCCTTCATTATCAATAAGAAAAGGCAAAAGATAGCTGATAAGGGGAAGGCGAAGCCAATCAAGATCACCAACAAGTCTACTTCTGAAGATGTAGTCAAGGCTTTCAAGATGATGGTAAGAATGACTTCACTTTATACTATTTTCATATATTAGTTATGGTAAAAATGTCTTCAACCTCATAGTTATAAGTTGTTGACAAATGAAAAAATAGGTTGTTGCGGGTAGGGAGATGTTGAAAAAAATGAAAGCCAAACTTGGTTGCAAAACACCAATGACCGTGGAAGAACAAAAATACCTCATCAACAAGTGGGCTGCAATCATCAACAAAGGATAAGGACCCGAGGAACCCGAACAAAGGCATACCACTAAGAGGTCTCGACAAGTTGGTGAAGGTACAAGCCAAGGTGGTGCTACCGGCCAACCCGGTAATGATGCGTCGGAAGATGAAGACCAAGGTGGAAGAAGAGGTGGTCGTGCAACTAAGAAGAGGGGTCGTGGTTAAATGCCCTTTTATATTTCCAAGTTCCTTTTAATGCTTTTCTTACGTTTTAAGTACACTTTTATGGTGTTGTAAACACCTTTGCTTTTAGGTGCTGAACTTTGTTTTTAATGGTGCTGGGATTGGGTTATGGACACCTTCAAGTTCATGTTTTAATGAATAGCTTAACAGTTAATTAGCTACTTACTACCTGAAATTTATAAAGTTCGGCTTATCCTGAAATTTGAGTTATGCGCCGAATTTATATAGTTCGGCTTATCCTGTAATGTTAGTTACGCGCCAACTTATTTGTCCTTCAGGTTCGGCTTTCTCTATAATTTGAGTTATAAGCCGAGCCTTAAAAATCATTATTGGTGTAATCCAGTATATAGTTCGTCTTAAATCTCACCAATATGGTGAGCCGAACCTGTAAAATGTTTTTAAAAAATAGCCGTTACTTATGTAGGTTCTGCTTATGTTCTAAAATTTCTATAAGCCGAACTTTTACTTTTTTCACGAAAATGTAGGAACGACTCTTTTTTTGAAAGATATAGCCGTTGTAAAACTATATTATATATATACCTACATGTTTTTTCATATTCTTAACCACATATACTCAAAAAATGGCACTCCTAAGTTTAATCTAGAAGAAGATTTATCTCTTTGCACTAATTATATAGCATACTATCCAAAGAAGGGTGAAGAACGACGAGTAAATGGTCTGATGAGTATGCACTACTTGGTTAGAATTCATGAATCCTTCAGCGTGGAAACAGGTAATGCTCACAACCGGGATAGTGCGAACTTGTTTTGCAGAATTGAAAGTATTAAGAAAAAAGTCACAGACTTCATAGCTTTAGTTCGGATTGTGAGTCGATATCGACCCAAAGGTGACACAAACTCTGAGATTGAAGTTTGATCTCTAGAGGAATGACGACGATGTAAGAGAAAGAATTTCAAATACAAAGATCACTACCACATTCTTAGAAGGTTTCTCATTACCCGTTTAGGATATTAGAAATTAATTGCAAGCCTACTATGTAGCAGGATGTAATCCATAATTTCTATGAATTTGAAAAGTCTATTTGGAATGATATAATAATTCTTGTGTTCATGAATCATGAAAGGTTAGGTTTTCTTTAAAAATATACTACAAGCCGAACCTAACAAAATAATTCTGTTTTTTTTAAAGTTTTTAGGTTCGGCTTGCAGTGAAATATTATTATAAACCAAACCTGACAAAAAAACTCTGGTTTTTTTTTTTGTTGTTAGGTTCGGCTTGCAGTGAAATATTATTATAAGCCGAACCTGACAAAAAAACTCGTTTTTTTTTTGTCAGGTTAGGCTTATATTACTCGTTATGTGATAAGCCGAACCTCCTCCTGTGTTCATGGTTCCAGTTTGCAGAAAACGACACGTTCCGTAACTAAAAAGTAAATCATTCAATTATTTCGTTTTGATGGGTACATGTAACTGCAATTCTTGTCAAAATATCATCCTCATCATACACGAAAATCAAAAGACACAAAATAAACGGATAAATCCATGAAACATTTTTTATGGAGATCCTAAACGAATCTCATCCTCTTCACTGACCTCTTTCTCATCATCTTCACCGACCTCTTTCTCATCCTCTTCACTGACCTCATTCTCATCATCTTCACTGACCTCTTGCTTATCATCTTCATCCTCATCACTTGAAAACGTAGTTACTTGTCCACTTGGAGCTTGCACATGCAAAGATTTCCAAAGATCCATTTCCGTCGCATAATTTGCACACCAATCCATCGCAAAATTATTTTCAAATCTATGCCAAAAGGCTGCACTCATCAAGGGTGGTAATGGGCAATCAGGTCTAAGTTTGAGTCCGATAAAATGACAATTTTGAACAAATCCAAGAACAAGTCTTTTATCCTTTACACCATCATTGCAAGGTTTTGTTTGAGGCGCGTAAGTAAAGCTACTACCCGTCCATGCGAAACAATGTACGACGTGATTGAATGTCTCCGCTATTAAAAACCCACAAATGGGCATTGCCATCCAATGTTCTTCGGTAATGATAAAATCCCCATGCAAACGACGTTCGAATGCAACATACTTCGCTGCCACCCCTGCATCTTTTATTGGACCTGTTCTCATCATTGTCTTATAGAATTCTTTGTTTTTACGTAGGGTTTTTAACAATCGTTTCCGAATATAGTTCACTTCATTTTCAGGGGGCACCGGATTATTCCCTTCCATAAAAGGACCAAGTTGTTCCGCCGTTACGTAATAACCACAATTTGCATCACCTTGCACGTCGTCCATTGCTATAATATGCTCATGAATTATTGGCGATAGATCTTCCAAGTAGTTATCGTATATAAAATTGATAGGCTTCATATACTTACCGGACTTATCTTTTTTGGATCCTCTCATCCTACCAATTTCATGTACGGTCCTTTTCTCCTTTATCTTAGTTTGGTTCTTAGTTTGTGAAGGATACATCTTATCCTTCCCCTTGACATCCTCTTTACTATCCTTTGCTTGTGACGGACAATCATTATCATTCACCTCTTTGTTACTTGTTTCCGCTTTTTGAATACTCGGACGACCTCGTTTTTTTGGAACTTTGATTTCTTCCTCCTTCATCAACTTCTCAATTTCTTTCTTTTCCTTTTCAAACCTTGCATCATGGTAGTCAACGCCTAACGGATCCCTTTTATTAGCAAATAGTTCCTTGTTGGCTTGTTTAGTTTGAAAATTATTCATTTTCTTACTCTTCCTACCTTTCGGTTCACTCATCTCCGGTTCCAAAATATTTTCTTGGGTGAAAGGATACTTGACCGAAATTTGTCCCATAGGAATTCCTTTTGAGGTCGGGACATATTCCTATACATCTCAGCCAATTTTTTCCCATTTGTCGTGTCCCATATCTCTAGATCATCCTCGTCGTCTTCGATTGGGAGCGGATCGAAGCTTAATTATTTCCGAAAATGATCAATATCCTCAAATGATATGATACCATCCTTGTATCGAAGTAGGTCGTTGTAGCATGGAAGTCCCATAGATGTCTTCATTGTACAAACACACTCTTCCTCCAAGATGGCGCCTAATGTCTTAATCAAATCCACTTCTATCATCAACAAGTCGATGCATAGATGGGAGACTCAATAAGTTAATTCTCGTAGCCAATTAGTACCATAATTCTTGTGTCTAAACATAAGGTCATGCTCGAACGCGGATTTAATTCTCACAACATCATTTTTGAAATATTCATCAATTGCATCAAAAACCGTGAAAAAAGTGTCAACACAACCAAAAAGGTTATTCTTCAACCGATAATGAGCCGACTCTACCATACTTGTGGCTTGGTTGTCGAAGTGTTTGTGCCGATTTGTTAAACAACTCACGAACCTTTCTTTATTAGGTTCCAACACATCTTTGACCAAGTAAGTAATGACATTGGGGTAGGCGGTCTTCCAATGCTTAATAAGCATTTTAAAATTTTCTTCATAGACATCCTCGGTGATTGACCATATCAAAGCTTCTCATTTGCCTTGGAAAGAAGCCCACAACATCTCATTATGTTTATATGCTTTCAAGAATTCCTTCTTTTTCTTTACTCGTGTCTCCAACGGTAGCTTAGCAATATTCTCTAATTCTTTCAACTTAAGTTGTTGAATTATCGGTTGGCATTTTTTCCTCACATTGCACTATATGTGAAACGTACAAAGAAAATTGAATGCATCCGGAAATACCTTCTTAATAGCATACATCAACGATGAATCTTGATCGGAAACGAACACTTTAGGAAGAGAGCCCTCCCGGAAGATTGACTTCAATTGTTCTAACCCCCAAACATAACTCTCTTTCTTCTCGTTTTTCATGAAACAAAAAGCCACGGTGAACGGTGCCTTTGTCGAAGTATGCCCCACAATGTTCATCAACGACATCTCATATTTATTAGTCTTGTACGTGTAATCCAATATAATAACTTGTGGGAAACATAGAGCCAATTGGGCGCATTCCGGGTGGGAAAGGATAAGGTGTGTGACTTGACCGAAGTCATCCAACTTCTTTTGGAAAGCGTAGTTATTCTTCACCCCTAACTACATTACTTGTTGCATCACCATCCTACCTTGCAAATTGAGTCTTCTAATCTTTTGTCTTGCATTGTAGATAGTTTGCATAGTCGACTTGTTATTCTTGTTGTCCGCCTTCAATTTGCTAAGAATCCTAGAAGGTGGCAAACGTGCTCGTGTCATTTTATCCACTTCTAGCATCTCGTTGGGTTTGAGTCGCGCTACTTTTGCATGTCCGTGAAGGTCTTTGGGACGTGGGTGGTTATGATGACAATCCATATCTTTATTCATTATCCAATATTGATCTTCTTTCTTCATGTTCTTATTCTTGAGGTTGAAAACAATCATGAAAGAGCAATTTCTTTTCTTCGTCTTCGTCCTATTCTTTCTCCCGGTCTTCCCAACATATACGGTACCCTTTTTAACCTTGCTAGCGCCGGTTCCACTACGCTCACAAATCATTTCAAACCGATCCCATCGACTTTGTTGTCCTTTAACTAGTACACAATTTACCTTCATCGCATGTTCCTCAAGCCAATCAACAACTTCGAGTTTAGTTTTCCATGTCCACGTTCATTCCAAAACAAATAATTTGTAAGAAAAACTTTGGAGTATTCCGACAACATTAAGGTGCTCAAAAGGTTCTTACATACCAAATCATTTTGGAAGTGATCCTTGGTATCCTAGTGAATCATGTCTACTGGATCAGGTTGATTTTCCATGGGTCCAACCACGATCTACAAAGAATAGTAAGGTTAAATACTAGAAAAGAATTATAATAGCAAGGTTCGGCTCATTCGACAATCATAGTATGTGCCGAATCATGAACATTTACAAGTTTCGGCTTATACGATATTCTAAATATGTGCCGAACCACACTCAACATTTTAACCCAAAAATTAACAAATTAATGTTCGGCTCATACGATAATGAAATTATGTGCCGAACCTTAAACAATTAAAGGTTTCGGCTTATACGCTATTATCAATATAAGCCGAACCATTAATTTTCTTATTTCGGGCTATGCTGGATGTTGTTCGTCTTACTATGAAACTTTCATATAAGCCGAACTAGTGTGTAGCAAAAGGGTGAGAATTGAAAATTATAGGTTCGGCGCATGCTGTAAACAGATTCAGTGAGCCGAACCGTTCATCATTTGGTTGATTCGGCTCATAGATGTGAGTCGAACCTCAACCCGGTTCGCCGAACCATGAAGCAAAAATCCAAACTTTTGATAATTTGTAGCTATAGAAGTGAGATTGAGCATAAGATAGAAGTGTACCTGAAGTATTAGAAGCATTGGGTTCCTCGTATATGTGCTCATCATCTGGATTTGGCTCATAAAAATCATCATCTTGAGTTTGTGTTTGAGTTGAGTTTGAGTTTGAGTTTGTGTAAAATCATTCTCATAATCTAAGAAATCAGCCATTTGGGAATCATTGTTGTAGTTGATATGTATTTTCCTAGTTTTTTTTATATGAATTATGACCCTCCTCATCCTCCATTGAATCAAGAATAAAATTTTCTCACTTTCTCCTTCTCTTTCTCTCCTTCTTAACTAAAACTTTGATTTTTTTCCCACAAATTTTATCATCTAAACAACCTTTGTAATTCTGAAAATATCTTAACCACTAATCAAAATATTTTATCACTAATCCAGATTACTAACACTAATACGTAAAGGACAGATTTGCAATTTAAAAAAATTTGGGTTAAGGGGATATCTGATTTTGTTATTTCACAAACCTTTTTGTCTTTATTGAGTATGCCTTGAAAGATTTTGGTATGCCCAAAATTATAGTTCTTTTGATCACTAGCTGCTTAAAATTTTCCAGTCATTTTCGAAAATCTACTAGTATCAACTTATTTTACTTTCCAACAGACACTGCATCAATTGACCACTTACTTTCCAACAGACATTGCATCAATTGACCACTTATTTTATGAACGGAATTTTTTTCTCAACCAATTAGCAGCACAAGAAATCTACTTCCTTTCGAAATCGCAAGATATATACATCCTCTTAAGGATCATGTAACATGAATAAGAAAGCATTCTAAAGAGCAATTCTTTCTGATAAATATACAGGTATACTTCGAAAGCACAATTTTGCAGGAACATTTAGTTAAACACAAATAAATGACAAAAATACAAATTAGCACAAAAAAATTACTTAATATCATGCCCCTGGCAGCCATGCTCCGGTAAATTAATCAAATATCAAACAACACACAACCTAAAAAAGAAGAGAATTATGAATTTACAGAGGTGAAGAATATAGTCACCTGTTTTTGATTTTGGTTCGTTTTTTTCTTTTCTATTTTGACTTTTAAAATTCCACACTTATCTGGGGCTTCAACGAAAGTCTCATCCGCACGAGGTATCAGTCTTGTAAATTAGAATGCCCATAGTATGAAATCCTCAAATACATATATAAGTCGAAGAACTAGGGTTTATTAGCAGCTTGTCTTAACCCTTAAAACGCACGACAACACAAGATATATCATCTTTACTGTCTCTTTCCAGAGCTTCGACAGTTAGTTGCTTTGCTGCCCTTTGCGGGTCCTTGATATTTCTCGCAATATCGACCGCCTCTTGATTACTCATGACCTGGATCAGAGATAGAACATCAAACTCATATAAATTTATAACATGGTTCAGATGAAATTCACAAAATCTCAGAGAAAAGTTGCACCTTCCAAAGACCGTCACTTGCAAGAATGAGAGTATCTGTTTCAGAGTCGATATCTGCATGTTGTATGTCGGGATCTGAACTCAAGTGTGATTTAAGACTCTTGTCACCAAAAGCACGAGAAACTGCCAACTGACCGTTCACTCTAGGGACGTCTCCTGTTATGAGATTCCAAAGGATGTCAACGTTTCTATGGTTTCTAGGGCTAGTAAACAAAGAGTAGCTTTCATAATGAAAATAACAAACTTAATGTATCGTAGGCGAACAATCTTTAACACAATGCATTCACATCTTTTGTAAAGAATAATGGTCTGAGTACCTCTTAGTCTTTGGTAAAGATTCATACATGTAAAATTGAAGACAAAATCATGATCCTAGAGACCAAACTTGGGTGCAGTTTTAGGAGATGTTTCAAAACACGTCTGAGAAACAGGACATCTAGAACTGCTACCAGAAAATTAAGACACATGGTTTACTATAATAAATATCTAACTTTGACAATAAGTTCTAGCTTCCTTGGCCATCTGCAGAAGTTGGTTCGTAAAGAAGGGAAAAAATGGTGCAACAAGTTCTGCAGTGCCTACGGACTCACTCGAACAAACCACTATTGTTGGTCATCAGACACTTAAACAAGTACCCTCATTTTCACCCAACCTAAAGAGAATGATGAACAACAGCAACAGACTACAAGTCATGCACAAAATGATTGTATGGTGTAAGCCACGCCAAATCCTACATCTGATCCTGTGTCTAACAAAACCTTTTGGGCCTTTCAGTTCAATGGAACAATCCCAAAAACAAAACCATGCTAACGCATCACATATGTCTCAGTTTTAGTATCCATGTGTCTCATATTAGGTACCCCCTCTTGCAAAATGATTTTATTTTGGGGGAGAACTTGACAAAATTAGACTAATACCCCGACTTTCGTTTTGAACAACTTGACTATGATGCATATGCATGCTTACTCCTTCTCCTAGTAAGACTGAAATTTCGTTCTATCAGGAGTTACCAAATTAGGTTTGGTCAGTCTCAATTAAAAGGAACCGAGCTAAAAAAACAGTCTCATTTAAAAGGACTTCGGCTGAACATCAAAATTTCGAATCAATAATATTGTTGCTTTAGCAAAGAAAACTTGGATAGTGGAATGACTAAAAGAATTCCATTGACATGCTGAGAGGTAAAGTTTAGAAAAATATATACAGCACACTTCACTTCATGACAGAAATTTTGAATTATAACAATGTTGTCTCTAGTGTGCACTGATATGAAAGCGTCTTGATGGTATAAAACAGCCAGAAAGCAGAATCCGAATATAGTATGCAGGAATTTGACATCAACAGCATATAATACTGCCTTTTGGAGAGTGACAGGAGATTAAATGCAACAAGAACACATAGTTAGAGTGCAATAAGTCATGCTAATTAGCTATTTCAGAGGCCCACATAACATCAGCTCTTTAAATATACACAAGTGCTTTGACAATCTATTTCAATAAACAATGGCATAACTGACTACCCTAACACCAAACGCACCGATCACAAACTCATAACAACAACTGTGACAAGAAAATTTCAGACCAACTACAAAAACAGAATAGGTTTAAATGGAGAACCTGGCATATTGGAGACGAAGCCCCCTCTGTTTTCAATGCTGCCACGTTCAGTACTCGGCTCATGATCTGTAGTCATCTGTCTTGCAATCCCTTTTTTTGAAAGAACTCCCCGTGAATCACCAACATTTGCCACCCATAACGTTCTGCCGTTTACAAGTATTGCAGTAACAGCAGTGGACCCACCACGCCCCAAATCAGGATTATGTGTAAGAATAGCTTGATCAGTCTTCTCATATGCCTTTGTAATAGATCTACTGGGATCAGTCCAAAACTCTTCCTGGAATGAAGAGAAAACAACAATCAAATCTTTCATCTGCTTGGGTTACATAGAATCCAAACTACATAACCAAGGCAACCACACTCTCAATCACAAATCACAATAATTTACAACTAAAACCAAGAAGTTACCTCTTTCAAGATATTGGAAAACAAATTCTTTTGTAGGTAAGCAGGAACTGTATCGCCTAAATGACCATCATAAATAGCAAAAAGTCCAACATCGCGTCCTTTAGTATGTACAAACTTAGCAACATGAAAATCCTCCATTGGGTGATTTGCTTTCCCTTTTACTAGGCTAAACCCATACTTTATCGGACCTTGACGGCCCTTCCCAGAACCACATGTGGCGGCACGTGCTCCTGTAAGCTAAATCAACCAAGAACACAATTAGAGAAAACAAGCTTAACATGTATTTCGCACGAAACAAAAACTTAGGATAACTACAACCAAATTCATGACTTCCACAAATTCACAAAATTTGAACAAGCACGCGAACTAAACCAATTACCAACACTAGTATTAGCTTCGAATATATGGCCCTAACACGTTACTCCTCTATAAATGTGTTCACAAGAAAAACCCAATTTCAGACAACTAGACACCCAATTTCTTCACATAGACACCCACTAACACCAATTCAACCAACCTTTCCTGCAGTCTAAACCTTAATTAAACTCATGGCATACAAAAAAAGTTAAAATTAGTACTCTAAACAACAGTAAAAAGCAAGAGAAACACAACAATCAATCAATCAATCAATCACTTTTTCCCATTAGCACAAAATCAGCTAAACTACAAACAATCCTTAAACACTTTATACTAGACTCTAATCACCCAATTTACCAAAATTGAAACCAAAAGGGGTAAAAAAGATCTTGTTACCTGAGAATAAGCAGCATTAAAGCAGCATAATTTCTCCATATAAAACCAATCACAAAATTCTCAACATCTACTTCTTCAATTAAACACAAAAATCCCAAACCTGCAACATCAAAATCAAAAACCCACTATAAAAAACCACATAAATCACACAAAATCAGTCAACAAAACCAAAATCTCAACATGGGCTCACCTTAATTTCTTCAAAAAACGAAAAGAAAAATTCTGGGTCAGTACTAAATGATATTACTCCCAAAATCTTTCTTCTGAAACACACAGATGATGAAGAAGAAAAGTATTCTCACAAACCCTTTGCTCTAAGAGAACAAATAAAAGCAGACTTTAATACCCTGTTGACTTTCCTTACTTTGGTTTCTCCTCTTTTAATCTCTCTCTCTCTCTTTACTGTTATAAAAATCCAATCTTTTTAGTTTTCTGTTTGAATTCACTCAATTATTTTTTCTGTATTCTTCTTTCTTTCCAAAAAAATTCTTCTGCAAAAATTAAATAAATTTTCTCTGTATAGAGAGGATGATGAGGAGGAGTATAACCCTAAAAAAAATTGAAAAAGTTTGAGAATTTATGAAGGGAAAGGGTCTTCTTCTCAACTTTAAAAAGTAGGTAAATTTATCTTTCTTTTTTTTTTCTTTATAGACTTGTTCTTCTGTTCTTGATAGTTGACTTTTCTCATTGACTTATTTGGCCCACATACTGCATATTATAATGTCATTAAATTGTCATCATTTTCTTTCTTTTTTTAAAAGTAATTGATTCTTACACCCTTACAACACTCTACCTACAAATGTGTGTGATCATCATGGTCGTTGTAGAATTCACAGTCCAAGGTTCCAGCTCTACTGGTTTTGAATTAATGAAATATTGACTATTGGTCTAGATGTTAGGATTATGTCAATGAATGGTTCAATTAATAATGGACGGAAACCATGTCATTATGTCAATTCATCAAAATTAAATGTCATTAGGATAATGAAATAATAATACTAACATATACCAAAAGGAGAAGTAATTTTTGGAAGTCAGAACTAGAATATTTTCTTCACATTTTTTGTTTTCTCAATAAGTTGTTTTGGAATTCCGATTCAAAATTTACTACTATGATTTCTTGACTTGATTAACTTGAGATGGTATTTCTTGTGTTATTCAAACATTCTTTGACGTCAGTTTATATCGGATTCAATTTGAGATTGAGCCTCTTCGTAAACAGTTACTTTTTCGACTTTTAGAAATTATTTTAAAATTTAATTGGAAAACTGATTTCTGATTTTTCGACTTTTCAAACATGCTATAACGAGTCTACGTGAGAGTTGAGACTCGAACTAAAACTAATTCTTATGGTCATCGAAAATCAAGTTAGAAAACAATCATCTTGTTAATTAAGCAAGTGCTTGAAGCTAAAGTTAAATCAAGTTTGGGGCGTCTAATGATTTGGCACAGAAACATTTTACTCTTTCGCCGAACCATGTATTTGGATATCTCCCGTATAACTTTCCCAATATGAACATCTCTACTACATATGACCAAGCTAATATTAGTTAATTTTAATTGGAATTTGGCTTTTAGCAATTTCCCTTGTTGATAGTCCTACTTCACGGATCAAAGCCACTTTTCATATTCTGAGAGTATATATAATTTCGTGCAGAAGCAAAAGATGTACTCATATCGTATGAATGCACAGAAATAACTTGCAAACCAAATCACCAAAACGAGTAGAGCAACAGTGATAATACAACAAAATGTAAACTTAGTAGCCCATTTTTGTTTGTCTTGGCAGAAAATGTAGAATCCGTAAGTTGTTGTTTTTCTGTTTGGTCCTCAACATTGAGATAGGTTTCTCACACCTTTTTCCTCAAAACTCTTCTTTTTTTGTGACTTAAGAACAGTTCTTTAGCAGTCACCATTCATCTTTGGTGGGATGATGTTATCATGGTGTTACTTTCAAGTGAAAATTTTCGTTAAATTCCAAATGAAAAGATGTTTGTTTGATAATGTTTTTTGGCTTTATCTTTTTTGCTTTCCAATCCAAGTACTTTTTGTTTCGCTTCTTCTTCATAGATTGAGGCTGAAAATGATTGTAATCACATTAGAAAGTTGTAAAGATATACACTCTTTAAAATCTCTACTGACTTCCTCGACACGAATAAGTCATTGTACGTATGAACACTTCCTGCATGCAGATTCTTTGCTTCCAATGTTGTATGAGTACGCAGGAAAACGACCTAGTTTGTACATGGAAGAATCGAGAAACATCAAAAATTAATGCAACAGATAGCTCTTTAAATATATATAGCACAATGTGATGTCTGTTTATTGAAACATTGGCTCCATTATTCGCCGTGTTTAAAATCACATATCTGAAACTACAAGCTTATATTAGTATGATCTCTGAGTCGTCTCAAAGACGATTGAAATAACAATGAAAATATGAGATTTCTCACTTTTGAAGAAAAACTCGAGGCACAAGTAAAATCGAATATCTTTTGGAAAGATATTTTTTTCTATGAGACAGTAATTATCACACACGGTATGTTGTTGAAGATGGTCCTAGTTCTATAAACCTGTCTACCTTTTATAATGTCTTCCTCAACGACATTTCAACACGTACAACATTTGGCCTTTTTTCTTACCCTACTTGTTTATAGGATGATGGATGCCATTAATTTACAGGTATGCTACGAACTTTTTGTAGCTCAAAAAAACAAGTATAAATTCGGCATAAACAGAAGAACACTTTCGTCGGTGTTGATTTTGTTGACCCTCAAGATGGTTTGTTGGTGCCGAGTTGTTCGTGTTGGCTACCTAATCACCGTAAAAGTGAAAAGAAACAGAAAAAAACATCAAATGTTAAATGTGAACTCCATTTAACTCGTGATACAATTGGTTTGGGCCATTAATCATGGGCGCGGCCAGTTAAGGATAAGTGAGTACAATTGCCTCCACTTGCGGAGGATTATTTGTACGGGCTTTTGTACCAAACCCCTTGTTTAAACGGTTTACTCGTATTTTACCAGCACATATTAAATTTTGTGGTATTTGAATTATTGTCCCTACTTTTGATGGACTATTCAAATATCCTTATCAGATAATAATCATGTCCCTCTTTATCTATAAGCCCATCAGGGGCCATCAATAATTTAGAGACTTCCAAATATATCCCACTTTTTAACCTTTATACCTTTTTTTTTAGGGACTTTTCCTTCTTCTTATCTTATTTATTTCTCATCCGGAGAAAAACGATCGAACTCACCATCATCTTCATCTCCGTCGCCACCATAACGAATGCAACCAACATCAGCACCACAATCATCTCAATCGTCATCATCACCATCTTTAACCTTTTTCACTTCCTGTATCTCGAAAAAATGGGATCTTCATATAATTGAGTTGAAATCAAGATCCAGATCGCATCATTTCTAGTATGTTAATAATTGATTCAGGTAGTGAGATATGATGATTTGATTTTTAGATTTCGCTTGGGTAATTTCAAAGAGATTTGAGTGGTGATGGATTTTTGGTAATTTTAGATTCAAACTTGTTCGTATTTGGGGATTTCTTTGCATGAACTGAATTGATTGTCGAAGGTGTTGCTGACTTGCATCTATGAGATGCGTGAGAAAGTGAAAAAGGTTCCGGGATCTTGATTTGAAGAAAAGAAGACAGGGGTCAGACTTATTGGTGGTCTAAATCGATGGCTCAATTGGGGATAATTTAATCGGAGGTCCTCGATCAAAAATAAATGCAGTAACAATCAAGATTTGTTGGGGATAAATTGCATGGACTGAATTGGGTATAACCCATTTGTTGATGAAGACGAACTGATGTCAATTGCACTCTAGCAGCTCGGAACTCTGTCCACTGCATTTGTAGTACCACCGGAGACACCAATACGTGAAGAATATGGAGAAAGGTAGCATTTTTCAAAGAGTGACGGTTGCTGCTACGGATTATAAATGGTGGTTGATGGTTTTGTTGGTGGATCTGAAAATGCAGCTGGTGAAATGGTAGCATTTTTCCATCAGCATGGATAAAATTCTACTGTTGATCCAACTGCAATGGATAAACTTCTACTGTTGATCCAACTACAATGGATAAACTACTGTTGTTGATACAAAATTATTTGAACCGATGGTGGCGGCGGCAACAATGGTGGTGGTTGTTGCTATGGATTATTAATGGTTGTTTGATGGTTTTGTTGGTGGATTTGAAACTGCAGCTGATGAAATGGTAGCATTTTTCCATCAGCATAGATAAACATCCATTGTTGATCCAACTAAAATGGATAAACTTCTACTATTGATCCAACTGCAATGGATAAACTTATACTTTGAAATGTATCAATTTCAGTTTTATGCCACTTATCCATCATCATGGATAAACATCCACTGTTGATCCAACTGAAATGGATAAACATCCATTGTTGATCCAACTGAAATGGATCAACTACTTTTGTTGATACAAAAATATCTGAACCAGTGGCGGCGACAGCGGCGAACTAGTGGTGGTGGCGGCGACGGACTAGTGGTGGTGGAGGATTGTTGGTGGTGTAATGGTGGTGGTGAAGGAGTGGTGGTGGAATATTGGTGGTGGCGGTTGGTAGGTGGTGGTTGTTGAACGGTGGTGTTGGAATGGTAGTTGAATGTTGGTGGTGGTGGTGCTAGTGGTGGTGGTGAAGTGGTAGAGGAAGAAATTTTTTCCATTTTCAAATAAAGAAAAATATTACATGGATGAGAATATTAAGGTAATGTAATATTAAATGGATAGGATTATAAAAAAACAGGGACATATTTATTGTTGAATAAGAATATATTTGTTGGGTTTAAAAAGGAAGGACATATAATTAATATACCCTTAAATTTTTGCGTTCTCTCTTGGCTCTGCCAATGCACCTAGCTGGCTGGCTAGCTTTAGATCTATGGTTCATGCCTTCATGGGTCAAACTATCCACGCCGTTACCTTAATATTTTACCACGTACAATCCAAGAGTAACGAGCAAGGTTCAAATTCTTAGCCATAGGAAAGTACAAATAGTTATCATGGAAATCTATTATACTTATCCAAGGTTCGTATTCCTACTCGTGTGCATGCATTAAGAATTAGGGTTTATAGTTTTTGCTTACGAAAATCATCTGAGAAGCTTATCAGTATGCTAAGGCGATCGAGATGAATGGAGTTAGTAGATTTGTTCTTGCTGCGTGTGCTGGTTGCGGCGGTTTATGGTTAACATTCGTTGGTACAGAAAAGTTGGATTCTTTCTTGGATCGAAAGAAAGATGGATTTGTTGACTGCGAAAACTCGAAGAACTCAGACAGCAATCCGGGACTGTTTACAAAGAGATTAAGTTCTTTGTTTACATATATAGATAGATTAAGTTCCCTCGAGAAGAAAATTGCTGATCTTGAACAGGAAAACCAAAAAATCAAAGCAAGATCGAATACTTTTGAAAAAAGCGTTGTAGACAGGTTGGATTCACTTGAATCGAAGCATCAAGATTCTTCAAATAGATTAAATTCTGTTGCAGATAATGTGGGTGCGCTTGAAGTAGAGCATCATAAAACTTCAAGTAGACTGAATGTTGTTGCAACTAATGTGTCTATCATTGAAGGGACGCATCAAAATACCAAAAGTAGATTGGATTCTCTTGAAGGGACGTACAGAAGTATTTCAAAGAGATTGAATTTTCTCGAACAGAATCCTAGTAGTTTTTCAAGTAGATTGAATTCTTTCGAGGAGAAACATAGTGAAGTTAAAAGAAGATTGTATAATGTCGAATGGAAATATGATAGGTTGGTTCGTAAGAATCAAGAACAAGAGAGTAAAATCAAAGAACTTGACACAAAGGTGCGCTATTTGAAGGGGCGTGAGGTTGGTTTGAATAGTATTGTTCGGCGAGAAGATTTGAAGTAAGTAGAGTCATCGTCCTTCATGGCTAATACAATGTCTTTAAGTTTTATATATCTCGCCGAGTTTGATTTTGTAATTTAAAAGATTTTATTTTGGAATGAAGATATTTTTTTCTTTATAAATTTGCTAGATCATGATAATCAGACGCACGTAATGTTGCTCTTGCAAAGAATGAGATGAACTTTGAATCAGTACTCTATTAGGATACAAACTAATACATTAATAAATAAGCTAGATTATGGTCTTAAAGTGAGCTATCTCGTGGGCTATATCAATGGAGTTTGACAAAGTTGTTTCTGAATCAGATAAGGAAAACACCGTTGAAAAACGATTAATAAAATACGATTTTTAAAGTTTTAATAAAAAATAATATAATTTATTGTTTTTTTTTGTGAATGAAAAACTTATTAGTCCCACACCGTGGAGTTTCCACTTTTTAGTTGTTTTAAGAGAATATATAAGCTTTTAGTTCCACATTGGGAAGTTCATCTTTTTAAGTTGTATTATCCCATTATATAAACAAAATCAATACTTTTGTAAAATCTATGGGAAAGGGGTTGCTCTATATTTTATAGGACCCCCAAGGGAGAATATTTTATATTGTTTTTAGGGTGTTTTATCCCGGGGATATCCGTCCTGTGAGGGCTATAGCATCACTCTTGAGTGTAGCCGGGCGCTAATGTCTTAAGGGCAACGTGTTGAACACGTGACTCACTCTGTTTTTCCAAAGTTTTGCCTTGTTGTTGTTGCGGAGATCTGGAAAGCTCGTTCGTTTCATCAAATCGATCACTTCCATTATAAAGGAGCTAAGTATCAATGACTTTTGATTATTTGATTTTTCCTTATTTTTGATTATTGTACCCAACAAACACTCCCCGGTTTGCATTGGTTAAATCATGGGTTTATTTTAGACGTTAAGTTTCTTATACGAGATAAACCTTTCTGGTCTTTATGGTCTTGTAAGTTTCATAAACGCCTATACGAGATAAACCTTTCTGGTTGTAAGTTTGATAAACGCCAAAAAAAAAATGGAAGCATGTCAAATCCCAGGTGTCGGTTTTATTGGATTTTAATAGAATCCTATTATATGGGGCTCGATTATTTTGAGATTTTGGGGATTTATAGGGTTCAATATATGGGTTCAATGATCCAAAGCGATGGCGGGATTAAAGAGGACATTCGACATCATACCCAAGCAGGATGGGAAAAATGGAGATTGACAAAAGGCGTTTTGTGCGATCGGAAAGTCCTCGTTTAAGTTGAAAGGCAAGTTCTACAAAATCCTGATCCAACCCGTGATGTTGTATGGCGCTAAGTGATGGGCGACGAAGGATCGGGATATCAGACATCTGGGCACAACTGAGATGCATGCTAAGAAGATGGGTCTGCGAACACACGATACACGATCGCATCAGGAATGAATACGATCTCAAGAAGCTGAAGGTAGCACCTATCAAGGAGATGTTCACCCAACATCGGTTGTGTTGGTTTGGGCACTTACGACGAAGACCTCCAGATGCTCCGGTTCGCGTAGGACGCATTTTGCGCGGAGAGGGTAGGATGCCACGTAGTATCCGACCGGAACTTACGTGGGATGAGCCGGTTAAGCATGACTTGAAGAAGCGGAATCTAGCTGAGGATGATGCATTGGATAGACAGAAGTGAAAAAGTAGTAATTCATGTGAAAGAGGTAGGATTTTTGTCCCAGGATTGAGTTGGACCGTGTCTGTTTGTTCGCGCACAGCGTGTCCATTGGGAAGGATTTTCCCTGGGAGCTCGTGTCCATTGAAAAATTTTGACGAGCAGAAACTTGTTAACTAAAGTAGTTTTTATGGGGTAGCCATGAGTTTTTTGATATGGTGATTCAAACGAAGTTTGTAGATCTAGATGTTATCTTCAAAACTCATATTTTATTTTCCGATTCGGAACTAAGGTTTGTGAGATGTGGTGTGTTAGGTGATTGGCAAATTACCGTGTCCGTGGTCAAAGTATAAACGAAGATTATGACATGAAATTGGAAAGGGACATGGATACCAGGAGCATGTTGATGAACAAAATTCTTCCAAAGATGACAAAGGAGAGAACATCAAACAACTATAAGCGTAGTATTCATAAGAAAGGTATGTTTCGTAAAACTGAATCCGGCATTACTTTAATTAAGGGTGATTGTTATGTTTGTAAAATTCCTGGCCACGCGGCAGTAAATTGTAGACAACATAAAAACATTAATAAGTAGAAAGTTAATGCTAATTTAGTTGAAACAAACTAGAACGAGTTCAGTGGCATGATGTCGAAAGTTATTTTAATAACCAATGTGAGAGACTAGTAGGTGGAATCTGGAGCCACCAAGAATGTTTGTTGAAACAGAAACCTGTTCACCTCCTATCACAGGATAATAGGGGATGTCGAGAAACTCTTTTAGAGTAACTCATCTGCAATAGAGGTTGCATAAAAGGAAAAGGCCGAGCAGAAGCTCATATCTGTAATATTCTTACATTGAATGAAGTTTTCATGTTTCGAGCATATGCGAGAATCTTGTTCTGTTTTAGATGGAAAAAGATTTAAGATCTTAATTGAATCTGGAAAACTTGTTGTAACTAGGCAGTGATTTTTTAAGCAAGAGTTATAGGACTTTGGTCTATATAAGCTTAACGAAAAAACTGATGATGTGAACATACTTAATTCTTGTGCTTTCTTTGTGTGATTGATTTTTTTACGTGGTAGACTTGGAACCGTAAACTTATAAGTCAATGCTTAACTGGCTAGCATACGCTTCGTACCCAAATTTAGTTTGGATTTTGAACACAAAAAAGCGGGGGTCTAACAACACCACCCAATATTTCGCTTATCAATCGTATGGACTAACTCCGAAATACTTTGCTAGAGAATCAACTAGACAGTCAGACTCAATCTAGATAAAAGTATCTCAAGGAGTTAATATCTCTCTTTTGTTTCTGATATTACTCAAGCTAATAGAAATCAACGAGTCGTAATCAAACGCAAGGAATACTTGGACGGTACCAAAGACCAATGTCCAAGGATCAATCAACAACCAAAGGTCGAATTTCCAATTGATGATCACAAACGCACAACCTGTACTATTTCAATTATAAAGATAAAACAATATAATGCAGAAAATGAAATAACACAGACACCAGAAATTTTGTTAACGAGGAAACCGCAAATGCAGAAAAACCCCGGGACCTAGTCCAGATTGAATACACACTGTATTAAGCCGCTACAGACACTAGCCTACTCCAATCTAACTTCATACTGGACTATAGTTGAACCCCAATCAGTCTCCAACTAATTCAAGGTACAATTGTAGTCCCTACGCCTCTGATCCCAGCAGGATACTGCGCACTTGATTCCCTTAGCTGATCTCACCCACAACTAAGAGTTGCTGCAACCCAAAATCGCAGACTTGATAATAAACAAATCTGTCTCACACAGAAAAGTCTATCAAAGGATAAATCTGTCTCCCACAGAAGAACCCTAGGTTTTTGTTCCGTCTTATGATATGAAATCAAGGTGAACAGGAACCAATTGATAATCCGGTCTTATATTCCCGAAGAACAGCCTAGATTAATCAATCATCTCTCAACAGTCTTACTTGTATAAACAAGAGGACGTCGAGAAATCACAAAAAGTGAAATGAAGATATTTGTGACTTCTTTATCTTTCCTATCGGAGAACTCTCACAATCTCAAGACAATCAATAAGATTATACTCGTACGATAGAAGATGCAAGATCAGGTCACACAACTACGATCTCAATCCCAATGAAGTCTTTAAGTCGTTAACCTGGTTTTAGAGAAGAAAACCAAAGGTTAGAGGAGAATCGACTCTAGCGAGCGCACTAGTATCACACAGACGTGTGGGGATTAGTTTTTCCCAATGCTAGATGTCTCCTTTATATAGTCTTCAAATCAGGGTTTTTCCTTAGGTAAAAAGCAATCAATATTCACCGTTAGATGAAAACCTGATTTATATTCAAGCTAATATTTCTCAACCGTTAGATCGAAAACTTAGTTGTCACACACACTTGAGATATACGTTTACTGGGTTTGTGAAAACTGTGCCCAAACGTGTACGTGTATGTTGGTTCAACATAGTAACCCAAAAGGTTAACCATATGAGCATTTCATATTAACCTTGTTCTTCTTCACCATAACTAGTTCAATTGACTCAAATGAACTAGTTAGAGAGTTGTTCAATTTCTATGAGATCTTACGTAACCACACAAGACACAATTGAAACAAAGATGATTCGATTCGATTGAATCGTCTCATGAACTTTATAGCCACGGTTTGCATATTGCATTCCTTAGTAATTTAAGTTTCATGTTCAGAGCACATCTTTAGATCATAACCCACTCAAGTACGCAAGCAAATTCGCGGACTTAAGGCAACCGGCAGAGTTTTCCAAACTCAGCAGAAAATCTCGGCAGGGAAACTTCCACCAGTTCGCGGACTGAGTTCGCAAACGAGTTTTTGGAAATCCCAGCAGAAATTCTCGTCAAGAGAACTTCCGTCAGTTCGCGGACTGAGTTCGCAAACTGAGTTCGCGGACTTAGCAAAGCCAATTCCTCCGGTTTCTCTCAATCAACAAAGTTCGCAAACTTCGGATTAAGGAATAGGACTTATGCACATATGTATTACCACACAATGCTTATATCCATCATTGGTTATATAGACCTAAACTCTCATTCCAACCATTGAAACATTCTTAGAGGACGTTATATAGTTGTTACACTATTTCTCGTCAAAGCGATTTTCAAAGTGATTGAAACATTATGACTTTCGTCTTTAGTTGAAGATAAACCCGATCAAAGCGAAACGCTTTACCAACACATGATTTCGAGATATAGATAGGCGAGATATACTCGGCTCGAAATATTAAATGTGTATGATCCAGTCTATATAGCATACGACTTTTGTCTCATAAGAAGTAGGAGATAGAAGAGATAGACTTTTGAGTGATAGATAAGTTCAAGTCTCCACATACCTTTTTGTGGATGAAGTTCCACGGTTCCTTGAGTAGATCTTCGTCGTTGTATGATGAATCGCCATGAAGTCCTTGAGCTCAACTACAGTTTTCGATCCTAGTCCGAGACTTAGCTATGTAGACTAGAAATCAAGACTCATAGTTTTGATCGCTAACATTGACAAACATGCTTGATATATCAACGCATGCGAGGTCGACCGAGCTATGCTCTAACAATCTCCCCCTTTGTCAATTTTAGTGACAAAACTATTAATACATATGGAATACAAAAAAGATAAACTTTAGTGGCTCCTATTCCATAGTCTAATCTTCAACGTTCCCTGAAATCTTCGTCCTTCCAAGTACTCCAATGATCCCAAAGGTTGTAAGTTTAGCATCACCGTTGGTGAAGATCCATAGCTATAACAATGAGAGAAATCGAGATTCTCGATCATCATTATACAGTGACATAGTATTATTATGTAACATCAAAGTCCAATTGCATCACGACTTTAACAATAATACTACGGTGATATGTATCACTACCCCTTAGTCAATACTCCATCTCACATGGAAACCACTCCCCCTTACACAATGATCCGAAAACCATATGTATATGTAGTAGAACTACACATTAATTCTCCCCCTTTTTGTCAATAAAATTGGCAAATGTACAAGAACGGTATCCTAATGAAATTTCCGAGAAGAGACGTTTCATAGACTAAAAGAAAAAATACATACCAACTTAATTTAGATGCAATCATAAAACCGAGGCTAAATGCATTCATCAAGGAGTTTTAAGATACAAGATAACCCTTATAAAATTCCACAGCCGCACACCCCGCAAGATATTACCATTAAGCACAAGTTTAAAAGAACTCTCCCTCATTTGATGTCATTCCCGAAAGAACAACAAGAGCGACCTTAATTTCGAAGGAAAAGAAGGATTTTTAATTGGACACCAAAAACCATAGGAATGATTTTTTGTATCCAAAACTCAATCAAATTAATCACAAGTAAACCCATGATTAATTTAATTGGAATACGCAATTAAATCAAACCACAAAAGTGATCAATTTAATTGATTGTGCTCACATAAGTGAACTTACGGAGCTACGACTAAGGTAATCATACGGGGATGACTAACTTAATCGTTCACATACTCAACATAAGGAAAACCTTACGGAACATATGACAACATCAATCAATAGAACATGATTAGTATAGCGGTTCATATACTCAACACAAGGACTTGTGGAATATATGAAAACTCAACTAGACTGATTACAAGAGAACTTATAATTAATCTAATTGGAAAACACAACCAAACTAATCACCGAAGTAATCAATTTAATTATCAATTGTTTTGCTCGACAAAAGAAGATTTTCGGAGCAAATAAATAAATAACCAATCAAGATGATTAATTTAGTTCAAAGATGCTCGACATAAAGTACCTTACGTAACAACCAACAAAGTTAATCAAAATATAATCAACTTAGTTGTATCGTGCTCGATATAAGACACATCATGGAGCCTCATGGTAATACAAAAAGAATGGATCAATGAAGATCAATACCGTGGAATTCATACAAAGATCTATTCTTTTTTTCTTAATCACTATTTGCATAACGACGTAGTAGACTTTATCCTTGTCACAAAAAAGATTTTACCCTATTTTCCGTCAAATAAATGACTACATAGGCATAACTTTTGTATTTGTCAAAAGTCCATTTGTACTTTCATCAATACGAATACCAATTTATGAACGACTTTACTTTTGACAACATAAGGGACATTCAAGTTCACGGACACAAACAATACATATCCCATAAAAATATTGCAATACTTCAAAATCAAACAGAATAATACTGCAATAACATCATCCTCCAAATATTTTTAGAATTTAATACCAATAAACCTAAAAAATAAACATAAGAAGATGAAAACAAAAATATCTATGTGTAGTCACAGTCTTCGCTATTTAAAACACTAGTTATTCTTCCAACTAATCCATAAAGAAGACATACTAGGTATCAATGATCTCTTCCAAAGCTTCTTCAGAGAACTCCTTCTCGTTATTGAAAAATTCACTGACAAAGGGATCAGTCAACTCCTCCAAATCTTTTGAAAACATTGTCATCTTACTAAGATCTTTTTCTAATTTTCGTAAAGTGTTTGTAGATTGAGACACCATTTGTTTATAGTTAATTTCTTCTAAGGATGTAGCGATCCGAGATTTTAAGCTATTTCTTTTGCTGATGAATTCTTTTACAAGGTTCCTGAAGTTTTCATCACTTTGATAAGAAGCCAAGAACCAGTTTGAGGAAGGATCTTTACCATTAATGTAGCCTTCAATTTCTTCAAACTTGTGGAGGGGATTCCAGTACACCGACGTACGTTAGCTGCCAGAGTTGCATTCCTGCTTGTGCTGCATCTAGTAACAGGTGCCATGGAACAGAAGCTTTTGAGACACACCGTTCGTGAACGAAAAAATCCATATACAAACAAAAGATTTTGTATTTTTAGATATTTATATAGATATAAACAAAAAATAACTAAAAATACACTTCTTGAGCTAAAAAGACGCAAATCCTCATATTCTCAAGATAAAGATGAGGATGCACACGTCTAGGGTTAGATAGAGACAACGGGATCCAAAATCTCTCCTTGTTTATCACATTGTGATTTTTCAAGGTTAGATACATGAGCAGATATTCTTCTTCTTTTATCCCCTGAAACGCTTGTCACGTAGGACCTGTGACAATTATAAGTAGGTTGAATGGATAAAGAACATTCCATAGGAACAAATGTTTCTTTACACTAAAATTCTTCAACACGTGAGCGTCATTGAGGAATGAGCCTGAGATTATATCTAAAAGTATCTAAATAATATCCCACATTCATGGATACCCATTTAGAACCGATATTGTAGACTTTGGACTTGCATGCTACAAGGTTCCACACAACATGTCTATGAGGTTGATCTAACTCGTCATCTTTGTTTTTTACCCAAGAGGAGTTTCTTAGAGTTATATCAATATTTCCTGGTTCTAATTGATAAGAATAACAACCAATCGGAAGTTGTCCTTCTGTTTTGGTTGTAGAGTCTTTTCCACGATTGGAGACGATAAAAGATACACACAATGAAGAATCACCTAACACATGTAGAAAAGGGTTACAACAACTGTCACTACACCATTGAAGGGAAGAGATAGGACAAGAAGTAAGATTACCCATACCATCAGGATTTTTCTGTTTGGAATTTCCTGATAGTATTGTACGTCCTTTTTGAGTAACACAAGGCTGCACAGTATTCTTGGAAAGATTACTTGGAGCCTACAGACTCTTTAAAGAAGACATACAGGCTCGTCGAGGATGATCGGATGAACAGCCATATGAGCCAGACACTTGAAATTTGTCTGAGTGGTTCCTCGTCACATTAGTTTTCTCAACAATCGGTTGTTGAACATTATCTGAATAATGACTATTCTTTGGAAAAGAACAACTGGATTCTCTCAGACTCAACGAGAGACTCTTACTAGATATACAATCCTTAAGAGTTGAAATTTCTGCAACGAGACCAGAATAGATCCGGATTTGTTCTTCAAATCTCTTTTGAAGAGTAACCAGTTTATCAGACCTTTTTCTACGGTTGTTTTTTAACCCTGGTGAAGCGTCAAATGAGACTTTATGGTCCATATAGTCAGATCGCTACAAACACAGACTTTTGAGGTTTTTAAACGTGTTTGCCTTCTCTGATACCAATAGAAAAAGTGATGAGTGCTAAAAAGTGCATATTTCTATATATTTTTCTTGGCATTTAACTCATCTTCTGTGCATTAATTCTACATTTTATCCCATATTCTGTATTTTCATTGTTTTCAAGAATAAATATTTTTATTAATTAATTTTGCATTTTTAGGTAATAAATAAAGTTAGATGAATTGTGGAGCGGAAAAGAGCAGAAAAGTAGTGAAAAGCCGGGAGGAATTACGCAAGGAAGCCGCGAAGAATGGTGCGCACAAGTCCAAAGAGCTAGGAATGGGCTCAAGAAGGAAGAATTGTTCTTAAAGAAGATATGGGCTTGGCATACCCAAGGCCCAAAACCCTCACCCAAACCCATTTTCTATAACCAAAACCGCCTCCATTCTCAGCCGTCAGATTGGATCCAACTCATCATCCTACGGTCGCTCATTCATAGAGCATGAAAATCTGAAGTCTCTGCCAAACACCACAGCGCTTAAATTCCAAGCCTTCAGATTAGATTGTATTTGAATCCAACGGTCGCTCCTATGCATGTGCATCAAAATTAGATACTCCCGCTTTACACTACAGTACCTAACATCATCTAGCACCGTTGACTTTGTTGTATTTCACAATCCAACGGTCGAAGTGATTCATCTCTCATACCACCGTTAGATCTACCAACCATCTTCGTATCCAACGTCTTTCACACGCTGATCATCAGATTCTTCTGTTCCGCCTCACACCGAAAAGACCTAACCCTATACCCTAAAATCTATCGACTTCTCTTTCATTTCCTTCTTCTTCTTCTTCTCTTTCTCTCCACCTCCTCTCTGCAACACCCATTCCACCACCATACCTCTGCCACAACCACCAAAATCCATCATGGCTCTCACCAATCGAAACCCATCATTATCCTACCCTTCTACCTACCTATTTCACCATTCTCTCTTCCTTTTCAGAAACCCTAGAGGAGAGATTAGTGAAATATGTCGAGCTAGAAAGAGAAATTGAAGGCATGGGAAGGAGCAGAGAAGGGAGAAGAAGCATGGGTTGAAGACGGACTCGTCTTATCACGTTTGGTAAGTTCGAAAATCAAAACCCTAGTCTACTGTCAATTTGGGGGTTTTTTGTATATGAACCCTAATTCTGTTGAGAGAGAATTGGGAGGAGGAGCGTGAGTGAAATAGGGTAAGTAATTAAACCATTCCCCTAATTTGTCGAAACCCTAGGTCTACTGTGTATTTTGGGAATTTTGGGAAAACAGGGTCTGAACCCAAATTGGGATTTTTGGGTATAAATAGAACTGATGTAAGTGTTGTTGGGTATGCCTGGATTAGCCAGTGTGTCACCCAAGAGCACTGGAATAGCCAGTGTCTCAAGGGTTAGTGTTTAATTTGCAACTATCTTTATGTTTATTCCATTACTCTTATTTAGTTTCAATTCAGTTCATGTTTTTGTTTTATGTCTTCTGTGTTTGTTTATGATCAGTTCAATGCTCTGTTTAGTAATTGTTTTGTTTTTGTTGCTGTTATGTGAGCTCACATGTGTATGTGTATAGCTAGGCTGAGACGATGCCTTAAGTCACTGTTAGTGGTGGAATGCTAGGTTATAATTCATGTAAATTGAGTTGATTGAGTAATGGAGGAATTTAGTGCTCAACTGTGCTTGTGATTGATTGTGCTATCAAAAGACAGTCAATGCTAGGAGTAAACAGTTGAGCAAGCTTCTTCTCCTTCCATTCCATTTATGTATGCCCTGGAACATAGGCAGGCTTGAACCTTCACCTAGCTCCATTAGGGACAGGGATTTAACATAGAATTACACTATCTGGCTAGGTCACAAGGTGGATTCATAACCTAGTTGTGTTGTTTCTCTGTTTTGTATCTGTAATTTTGCTCCCCTGCCATTGCCCTTGGCTTAGGCCTTGGTTCCATTGTTTTTGTTTAGTTTCATTGTTCTGTCACCTGTTTTGTGTTTTGTATTTATATCTGTTTTCTTGTGTTTTTTGTTTTATCATCCATTGTCTCATTATTTCACTACCATCTTCATTGCCATTGTAAATTTGCATCCTTTTGCCCTGTGTTGCTTCCATGTATATACCATTGTCACTTTTTCTTTGTACATGTCATTGTAAATGCCATCCTTGGTCCTGTGTGATTTAGTGCCCTGTCTGCCTAGAGCCTGCTTTACCTTTTCTGCCTGAACAGCTCCTGCTCTCCCTTTCCCTGCTCAGCACCTGCCCTTTGCACTGCTGCTGCTGCAACTGAGCTTGGCTCAGCTAAGACCAAAGTTTAGTTCAAGGCCCAGCCACAGTTCAGGTTAAGGCCTAAGGCCCAGTTCACTGTTACCAAGCCCAGTTCACATCAAAAGACCAAAAACCCATAAGTTCACCAAAAACCCATAAGTTCCCAGTCAATCCAAAAACCCACTAAGCCCAAAGCACAATTAGAAGCCCAATAGCAATTTAGAGCCCAAATAGCTAGAAACTCCAAACACCCCCAGTCTCTGTGGATCGGCCCGTACTTGCACGAGCTACAACTGACGACCGTGCACTTGCGGTATTACTGTAGGCCCGCGTTTTCATTGCTCTTCAATTTTATACACTTTCCCGGGCCCACCAAGTTTTTGGCGCCGCTGCCGGGGATTGGTGCTGTGTTTTTCTTGTAGTTTTATTAGCTATTTTTGCATTTCACTGCATAGCGTTTGCATCTGCATCTGCTTCACTTCATTTGCTGTTGGACCTGCTGTTCTGAACCAGTTTTTCCTCTGCTGGGACGCCACCAAGGAAAAGAACCAAAGCCCAACTGGGTTTTTGCAACAATATCAGAGCAGCTGGGTTGTGCTTAAAAGGTAACCCATTTAAGAGAACCCGAATTGTGGGCTTCCAATTTTTAATTGTGGGCTTGTAATATTAAAGCCAATTTTTGGGCTTTTTATTTTCTGTTGGGTTTGTAATTAATTTTTGTGGGCTTGTTTGTTTAATTTGTGGGCTTGTTTAAATTCTTTCATTGGACTTGTATTTTGGACTCTGGGTTTAAACCCAGCTGAGCTTGTAACCGATTGTGGGCTTGTTTCCACTCAAGAGTGGACCTCAAAACCAAAGTTTTAAAACAAACGTCGGGCCTTAACCAACTGGGCCAAATAAAACTTTCAAAATTAAAACTTAGTGTTTCGTGGGCCGCAGCCTTCCTCCCATTCCATTAGAGGACCAACAGTGGGCTTGCTCCCAATTTCAAAAACCAAAAATTTCTCCCATAAAAACCAAAGTTTTCCAAATGTTTCCCTAAAAACCAAAATTTTTCTTTTTCCCATCAAAACCAAATGTCTCCCGACAAAACCAAATTTTTCCCAAAAAGTCCAATCCCATTAAAAACCAAATTTTCTTGTAGATAATGTGTTAGTATATATTTTGTGCTCATCCATTGTGACTCCGAATATGTTGGAGTTTTGCCTTGGATAACGGAGTTTTAATTCTGCTTTCTCCGAAATCGGGTATTCTCTCTCCTTTGACTCTACTCAGCATGTCCCTTTCCATATGTTGCATTTTAATTCTTTCCATATTTTTAAACATTGAGGACAATGTTTAGTTTAGGTTTGGGGGTATAGAGTAGATACCATGATAATATGCCATAATTGAAAACAAGAACTCCCTCTTTTTGAAAAAATTTGAAAAATTCCAAAAAAAATAGAAAAATGAAAAATCATAAAAATGGAGCTCATTTACCTTGAAATGTTGACTCTTGTGCAAATATGTAATTTTTAGGAGTCTTAGTCTAGATATTTAGGCACCCTGATTCTAGCACAATTCACATAGTGATAAGAAATTTGCACGCGCACGATCTACCAATACATGTATAGCCTCGATCTTCAAGGTGTTTGATAGGAAGTCACGATTGCCAATCACTTTAGAATACTGAATGAGACTTGACTAGCTTGTTCTTTGGTTGGCTGGGATGGAAGTTGGAGGATACGTTAAGAAAAGCAACCATAGAATTTGACCGGATGCATTCGATAAGGGCCACCTCTTGCTAAGAGTCATGTAATTATGTTTTTCTTTTTGGTTCATGTATCAAAAGTGTCACTATGTTGTAAAGATCAAAGTTATTTCTTCAAAAAAAAAAAAAAAAAATCAAGTGTTTATGTATTCCATGTTTTGTCATGTTAAAGACAATAGTTCTCTCTTGTTCCAAAAATAAAAGAGAGTAATCAATGTAAATAAGAGTCATGTAAAGAGTCATCTTTTTGTTGTAAATAGTCTTGTAATAAGCAAGGAGGGTGCAGCCATCGATGTATAACGCGGGTAAACTGAAATATCACCAACTCATTGGGTGAACATTCACAATTCTTGTAAAGCCGGACAGCTAGCTTGGCTTAGAATTCGGTTCTTAGCCTAAAAACTATCTCTTGGTGGTTAGTAGTCATAACTTCAGGTCATTCTAGACACATGTGTAGATACACTTTACACTCTTATCACATGTCTTTTTTTGTTATCAGTGCTAGGATTGTGCCTTAGATAGCTAGATTGACATCTCCATTTTGTTGTGAGCTTAAACTGTCTTGCACATGTCACATTTGATGGAATCTGAGCTTATATTTTGACCTAGAACTTTGTAGGTACGTTCTAAGCAAACCTTCACGAGACTTCACTCGTCCACTAGGGACACTTAGTGGTTTAAAAGGCTTAGTGCATACGCTAAATGCATTCGAGAGACCAGCGACAGTGGTATAGGTAGGATTTCCTTAGTTTTGTTTTACTTGAGGACAAGTAAAATTTAGGTTTGGGGGTATTTGATGAGTGCTAAAATGTGCATATTTCTATATATTTTTCTTGGCATTTAACTCATCTTCTGTGCATTAATTCTACATTTTATCCCATATTCTGTATTTTCATTGTTTTCAAGAATAAATATTTTTATTAATTAATTTTGCATTTTTAGGTAATAAATAAAGTTAGATGAATTGTGGAGCGGAAAAGAGCAGAAAAGTAGTGAAAAGCCGGGAGGAATTACGCAAGGAAGCCGCGAAGAATGGTGCGCACAAGTCCAAAGAGCTAGGAATGGGCTCAAGAAGGAAGAATTGTTCTTAAAGAAGATATGGGCTTGGCATACCCAAGGCAAGAGAACTTCCGTCAGTTCGCGGACTGAGTTCGCAAACTGAGTTCGCGGACTTGGCAAAGCCCATTCCTCCGGTTTCTCTCAATCAACAAAGTTCGCAAACTTCGGATTAAGGAATATGACTTATGCACATATGTGTTACCACACAATTCTTATATCTATCATTGGTTATATAGACCTAAACTCTCATTCCAACCATTGAAACATTCTTAGAGGACGTTATATAGTTGTTACACTATTTCTCGTCAAAGCGATTTTCAAAGTGATTGAAACATTATGACTTTCGTCATTAGGTGAAGATAAACCCGATCAAAGTGAAACGCTTTACCAACACATGATTTCGAGATATAGATAGGCGAGATATACTCGGCTCGAAATATCAAATGTGTATGATCCAGTCTACATAGCATACGACTTTTGTCTCATAAGAAGTAGGAGATAGAAGAGATAGACTTTTGAGTGATAAATAAGTTCAAGTCTCCACATAACTTTTTATTGATGAATTTCCACGGTTCCTTGAGTATATCTTCGTCGTTGTATGATGAATCGCCATGAATTCCTTGAGCTCAACTACACTTTTCTATCCTAGTCCGAGACTTAGCTATATAGACTAGAAATCAAGATTCATAGTTTTGATCACTAACATTGACAAACATGCTTGATATAGCAACGCATGCGAGGTCGACCGAGCTATGCTCTAACAAGATTAATTCTAAGCCTTTCGAATTAATTCAGTTAGGCCTAGTTGAAATGAGTTCAACCCAAAACCACTGTGGTAAAAGATGGTTTATAACTTCCGTAAATGATTGTACGAGGTACTATCTTGTATACTTTCTTAGGGATAAGGATGATTCCTTAGAAGCCTTAAGATGTATAAACTTGAAGTTGAAAACTAATTAGAAGCCTTGAACATAACAACTGTATCCTTAAGGAGATGATAATTGCCATGTTGATTAGTTCAGGTTTACCTGCGACCTTGTGGGGGGAGGCAGTCCTCTTAACTAGTATATCCTGAATAGAGTACCCTTTTAAGGATCAGATGAAAGTCCATATGATTAAATGAAAAGGTAGATGACCTTCTTATGAATGCGTCAAAGTGTGGGGGTGTTTGACTAAGATTTTAATTTCTCTTCCTAAAATAACTAGATTGAAACGAAAAATGTTGATTGTGTCTTCATATAGGGTATGCCATATACTTCTACATATAGACTTTTGGTGTTGTGTCTTCTGATTTTTTCTGGCTTTGGTGTGAATATTATTACGGAATCTAGGGATGCTGAGTTCTTTGAACATGTTTATTCTAAACCTGTACCTCATTAGAGATGTGTTGTTGATCCCCTAGATTTATTTTCAAATAGTCAGAACTTATTTTAAAGAAAGATGAATTTGATGTTGAGCCTAAGAGAAGTAAAACAATTAGACTTGAGACTTCTTATGCAACAGACTTCATAACATTCCTAGCTTAGTCTGAGCCCCAGACTTTTAAAGAAACATTGATATCTACTGGAACCCCATTCTGGTAAGAAGCTTCATTTAGTGAAATGGACTCAGTCCATCGGAACCAGACTTGCGAGATTGCTAGGTTACCTCCAGGGAGTAAGACCATGGGATGTAAATGAGTATTTAAGAGGAAACGATAGGTAGATGGAACTGTGGATAAATATTAAGCTAAGTTGGTAGATAAAGGCTATAAACTAAAAGAAGGTGTAGATTTCCTTGATTCTTATTCATTTGTGACGAGAATTACTTTTGTTGAGATGCTAATTGATATTGCTGCCATAAACAACTTGGAGATACATCAGATGTATGTTAAGAAAGCTTTTCTAAGACCGTGAATTAGATAAAGAAATTTACATAGACCAACCTGAGGACTTTTTAATGAAAGGTTATGAAGACAAAGTTTGTAAATTGATCGAATCTTTGTATGGTTTTCAAATAAGCACGTAAATAATGATCATGTGATAATGTGTAGTGGATTTAAGTTAATGAATCTTACAAGTGTATTTACAAGTAACTTGTTAAGGATGCCTGTGTGATTGTATTCTTGTATGTTGATGATATGCTTATACTTGATACAGACATAGATGTGATTAATTCCACTAAAAACATGCACTGAATGAGAACGTTGACTAGAAAGACTTAGGCCCTTTTGATGTAATCTTAGGGATGAGGATTAAAAGATAATCAAACATTTATATTCTTAGTCATTCTCATTATGTTGAATTTGTGCTTATGAGATACAATCAGTCTGATTGAAATCCTGCGTGTACTCCATATTATTCTTCTTGTAGACTCGAGAAAAATAAGGGTAATGGAGTATCTTAACTTGGATACTCAAGAGTTATAGGATGTCTGATGAATTTAATGAACTGTAAGAGTCCAGACATTTCCAATATTGTGAGTAAGTTAAGTATATATACTTGTAGTCCAGAACAAGAGCATCGGGATACACTTAGTAGAGTATTATGGTACCTAAAATACTCTATTACCTTTTGTTCGATTTATGAAAGGTATCTTGTTTTCTTTGAGGGACTTTGTGATGCAAACTGGATAGTTGACTCAGAGGAGTCTAAGTCTACGAGTGGATATGTTTTCACTCTAGCAATAGGGTTTGTTTTTGGAAGATTTTCAGACAAACATATATTTCTCAATTAATTATGGAATCTGAGAGTATTGCGTTAGATAAAGAACGAGAGGGGGCCGAGTGCCTAAGATGCTTTTTAGAAGACATTCCTCTCTGGCATAGGCATGTGCCAGCTATATCTATACATTGTGTTAGCCAAGCTATAATAGCTAAAGCTAAAAATAACTAATCTCAATCGGTGTTATTTCCATTGATTGGATAAAGTCCAAGGAGAATATCGCACAACCTTTGACGAAAGTTTTATCCAAAAAGAGATAGTTAAAAATGCATCGAGGGGGGGTGGGGCTTAAGTTCATAAATTAAACCTGCCATGAAGGATACTCAACCTTGCTGACTGTAGATACCAAGATCAAGGTTTCGAATGAGACAACTAATTTATGGTGGGTAAAGGTAAACACTATTAGAGAATTTCATTCTCTATCCCTTCCCTATGGTGTAGACGTGATAGTGTGACTGCATGTAAAGGATGACTTTTAAGAAGTCTTAATGAGTTCTATAGTTTCAATTTAAGATTGAAGTGGGGTGTAGCAGTACCACTCTTTATGGAAACTCACCTATCTGAATGAGGAAGTGGGGCCGCTTCCTATGAGAATATGAGCTTTGATTCTCTATAGCATTCTGATAAACAGGATATGTCCAGGGACAAATTGGAGAAAACGGCACGAGCTTGAAAGCAACCTTGGAGATATCATCTGTGGTTGTTATCGCGAATTACATCAAACGCTAGCAGTTCAAGACATAGTTCACTGTCTCTAGAAAGTAATTCCGGTAATATCTCACTAAGGAAAGGTTCAAGACCTCATGGACACCTCTGCCTAAAAATGGTATTTCCTGCGTTTTTTATGTGATTTTCGTTTTGACGGTTTTGGTATTACTGGAACTTAGGACCTAAAGGCTCTCTAAGGGTTCACTAGTTCATGCCTTTTCACTTCGGTGAAAGGAACCTATAGTCTCACTTGTGAGGAACTAAAGATGAAAGGTCTCTATACTATATGATTTTTGCAATCCATAGTATGACCCTGGGGTCAACACACTGTTGTGTGAGGGAGATGACGTTGGAATGGATAGTATGACTTCAACATGCGCGATATATCTGTTTGTTCAGTCGGTTCGGGTCGTGAGATTGGGTTGTTAATTTACCAAGATCTATCTGAGTTTTCGTGTTTTATTGAGTTTTCATTCATGCGGGGGATTCTTGGAAAACGATTAATAAAATACGATTTTTAAAGTTTTAATAAAAATTATAATTTATTGTTTTCTTTTGTGAATGAAAAACTTATTAGTCCCACACAGTGGAGTTTCCACTTTTTAGTTGTTTTAGGAGACTATATAAGCTTTTAATCCCACATCGGGGAGTTCATCTTTTTAAGTTGTATTATTCCATTATATAAACAAAATCACTACTTTTGTAAAATCTACGGGAAAGGGGTTCCTCTATATTTTAGAGGGACCCCCAAGGGAGAATATTTTATATTGTTTTCTTATGCCTTCGCGATTTTCCTTAAGGGTTTTTTCGGAGTTGCCAAGAGCATCTACTACATATGCTAGTAGTAGGTGTAGTAGGGTGTTTTATCCTGGAGATATGCGTCTTGTGAGGGTTATAGCATCACTCTTGAGTGTAGCCGGGCGCTAATGTCTTAAGGGAAACGTGTTGAACACGTGACTCACTCTGTTTTTCCAAAGTTTTGCCTTGTTGCTGTTGCGGAGATCTGGAGAGCTCTTTCGTTTCATCAAATTGATCACTTCCATTATAAAGGAGCTAAGTATCAATAACTTTTGCTTATTTTATTTTTCCTTATTTTTGATTATTGCACCCAACAAACACTCCCCGGTGTGCATTGGTTAAATCATGGGTTTATTTTAGACATTAAGTTTCTTATACGAGATAAACCTTTCTGGTCTTGTAAGTTTCATAAACGCCTATACGAGATAAACCTTTATGGTTGTAAGTTTGCCAAAAAAAAAAAATGGAAGCATGTCAAATCCCAGGTGTCGGTTTTGTTGGATTTCAATAGAATCCTATTATATGGGGCTCGATTCTTTTGAGATTTGGGGGATTTATAGGGTTCAATATATGGGTTCAATGATCCAAAGCTATGGCGGGATTGAAGAGGACATTCGACATCGGACCCAAGCAGGATGGGAAAAATGGAGATTGACAAAAGGCGTTTTGTGCGATCGGAAAGTCCTCGTTTAAGTTGAAAGGCAAGTTATACAAAATCGTGATCCAACCTGTGATGTTGTATGGCGCTGAGTGCTAGGCGACGAAGACCTCCAAATACTTCGGTTCGCGTAGGATGCATTTTGTGCGGAGAGGGTAGGATGCCACGTAGTATCCGACCGAAACTTACGTGGGATGAGCCGGTGCAGCATGACTTGAAGAAGCGGAATCTAGCTGTGGATGATGCATTGGATAGATAGAAGTGGAAAGCAGCAATTCATGTGAAAGAGGTAGGATTTCTGTCCTAGGATTGAGTTGGAACGTGTTTGTTTGTTCGCGCACAGCGTGTCCGTTGGGAAGGATTTTCCCAGGGAGCTCGTGTTCCTCCTGTCACCACTGACATGAGTTGCTAGTTCTTCTTGAGACGGTCATTCCTTGAGGGACAATACATGTTGGCGTATGAGTGGTGTTTGATCTTTGGTGCTGGTTGGCCCCAGTTTAACGCGGCGACGACTAGCCCGACTACCTCTTCAGCTTCTTTCCTGATTTTCCTTAGGGAAATACTCGTTTGGTGAAAAAGCGGGGGTCTAACAACACCACCGAATATTTCGATTAACAATCTGTATGGACTAACTCCGAAATACTTTACTAGAGAATCAACTAGACAGTCAAACTCAATCTAGATAAAAGTATCTCAAGGAGTTAATATCTCTTTCTTGATTTGATTTTTACTCAAGCTAAAAACAATAACGAGTCTTTATCAAATACAAGGAATAACTTGGACGGTACCAAAGACTAATGTCCAAGGATCAATCAATATCAATCAGCAACCAAAGGTTGGATTTCCAATTGATGATCACTAACGCACAACCTGTATTATTTCAATTATATAAAATATAATGCGGAAAAGAAATAACACAGACACCAGAAATTTTGTTAACGAGGAAAGCGCAAATGCAAAAAAACCCCGGGACCTAGTCCAGATTGAATACAAACTGTATTAAGCCGATACAGACACTATCCTACTCCAAGCTAACTTCGGACTGGACTATAGTTGAACCCCAATCAGTCTCCCACCGATCCAAGGTACAGTTGTACTCCTACGCCTCTAATCCCAGCAGGATACTACGCACTTGATTCCCTTAGCTGATCTTACCCACAACCAAGAGTTGCTGCAACCAAAAATCACAGACTTGATAATAAACAGATCTGTCTCATACAGAAAAGTCTATCAAAAGATAAATCTGTCTCCCACAGATAAACCCTAGGTTTTGTTCCGTCTTAAGATATAAAATCAAGGTGAAAAGGAACCAATTGATAATCCGATATTATATTCCCAAAGAACATCCAAGATTATTCAATCACCTCTCTACAATCTTTCCTGACTACACATGCGGTTTGTCGAGGAATCACAAAAAGTGAGACGAAGATGTTTCTGAATTTTTTATCTTTCCTATCGGAGAACTCTCACGATCTCAAGCCAATCAATCGATTGTACTCATACGATAGAAGATGCAAGATCATATCATGCAACTACGATAAAAGTAGTATCGGTCTGGCTTCACAATCCCAATGAAGTCTTTAAGTCGTTAACCTGGTTTTAGAGAAGAAAACCAAAGTTTAAAGGAGAATCGACTCTAGCGAGCGCACCATTAGATGCTAGATGTCTCCTTTATATAGCCTTCAAATCAGGGTTTTGCCTTAGTTACAAAGCAATTTATTAGATGAAAACCTGATTTAGATTAAAGCTAATATTTCTCAACCGTTAGATCGAAAACTTAGCTTGTCACACACACTTGAGATATACGTTTACTGAGTTTGTGAAAACCATGCCCAAACGTGTACGTGTGTGTTGGTTCAACATAATAACCCAAAAGGTTAACCATATGAGCATTTCATATTAACCTTGTTCTTCTTCACCATAACTAGTTCAATTGACTCAAATGCACTAGTTAAAGAGTTGTTAAATTGCTATGATATCTTATGTAACTACACAAGACACAATTGAAACAAAGATGATTCGATTCGATTGAATCGGCTCATGAACATTATAGCCACAGTTTGCATAAAGCATTCCTTAGTAATTTAATGTTTCATGTTCAGAGCACATCTTTAGATCATAACCTCTTAAGTTCACAAACAAGTTCGCCGACTTAAGTTAATTGGTTGAGTTTTCCAAACTCAGCAGAAATTCTCGGAAAGAGAACTTCCGCCAGTTCGCGGACTTAGCACACAAACGAGTTTTCGAAAATCCAGCAGAAATTCTCGGTCGAGAACTTCCGACAGTTCGCGGACTGAGTCTGCGGAATGGGTTCGCGGACTTGGAAAGCCAATTCCAAAATCCTCCTGATTTCTCTTGATCAACAAAGTTCGAAAACTTCGGTTCAAGGAATACATGGTTATGTAATCTAAACTCTCATTTCAATCATTGAGACATTCTCAGTGGATGCTATGTAGCCGTTATTCACATATCGATTCACGTCAGAGTAATTGTCAAAGTGATTGAAACTTTTCATGACTTTTGTCACTAGGTGAAGATAAACTTGATCAAAGCGAAACGCTTTACCAACACACGATTTCGAGATAAAAGATAAGAAATGAATGCTCAGCTCGAAATGTCAAATGTGTATGACCTAGTCTATATAGCATACGAGCTTTGTCTCATAAGAAGTAGGAGATAGAATATATAGACTTTTGAGTGATAGATAAGTTCAAGTCTCCACATACCTTTTTGTTGATGAAGTTCTACGGTTCCTTGTATAGATCTTCGTCGTTGTATGATGAATCGCGATGAAGTCCTTGAGCTCAACTACACTTTTCTATCCTAGTCTGAGACTTAGCTATGTAGGCTAGAAATCAAAACTCATAGTTTTGATCACTAACATTGTCAAACATGTTTGAGATAGCAACGCATGCGATGTCGACCGAGCTATGCTCTAACAATCTCCCCCTTTGTAAATTTTAGTGACAAAACTACTAATACATATGGAATACAAAAAGGATAAAATTTAGTGGTTCCTATTCTATAGTCTAATCTTCAACGTTCCCTGAAATCTTTGTCCTTCCAAGTACTCCAGTGATCCCAAAGGTTGTAAGTTTAGCATCACCGTTGATGAAGATCCGTAGCTATAACAATGAGAGAAATCGAGATTCTCGATCATCATTATACAGTGTCATAGTATTATTAAGTAATATCAAAGTCCAATTGTATCCCGACTTTAACAATAATACTACGGTGATATGTATCACTCCCCCTTAGTCAATACTCCATCTCGATCATGGAAACCACTCCCCCTTACACAATGATCCGAAAACCATATGTATTTGTAGTGTGAACTACATTATTTCTCCCCCTTTTTGTCAATAAAATTGGCAAAGGTACAAGAACGGGATCATAATGAAATTTCCACAAGAGACATTTCATAGACTAAAAGAAAAATACATACCAACTTAATTTAGATGCAATCATAAAGCCGAACCTAAATACATTCATCAAGGAGTTTTAAGATACAAGACAACCCCTATAAAATTCCACAGCCGCACACCCCGCAAGATATTACCATTAAGCACAAGTTCAAAAGAACTCTCCCCCGTTTGATGTCATTCCCGAAAGAACAACAAGAGCGACCTTAATTTCGAAGGAAAAAAAAGGATTTTTTAATTGGACACCAAAAACCATAGGAATGATTTTCAATATCCAAAGCTCAACCAAATTAATCACAAGTAAACCCATGATTAATTCAATTGAAAACGCAACTAAATCAAACCACAAAAGTGATCAATTTAATTGTGCTCAACATAAGTAAACTTATGGAGCTACGACTAAGGTAATCATACGGAGATGACTAACTTAATCGTTCACATACTCAACATAAGGAAAACCTTACGGAATATACAACTACATTAACCAATAGAACATGATTAGTATAGCCGTTCATATACTCAACACAAGAATTTGTGGAATATATGAAAACTCAACTAGACTAATGACAAGAGAACCTATAATTAATCTAATTGAAATACAAACAACCAAACTAATCACCGAAGTAATCAATTTAATTATTTTGGGCTCAACATAAGTGAACTTATGGAACCCTGACTAAGTTCATCATAGAATATGACAACCTTAACCGTACATGTACTCGACATAAGAAAGAAAACTTATGGAGTACAAACTAAATAACCAAACTGCTTGATTAATTTAATTCCTAATGCTCGACATATAGCATCTTATGGAACAACCAACAAGCCAATAAGAAAAATCGACTTAGTTGTATCGTGCTCAACATAAGACACACAATGGATCCTTCACGATAAAACATAACAAGATGGATCAATGAAGATCAATACCGTGGATAACATACAAGGATCTATTTCATTTTCCATCATAACGATATAATAGACTTTATCCTTGTCAAACAAAAGATATCATCCTATTTTCCATCAAATACATGACTGCATAGGCATAACTTTTGTAAATGTCAAAAGTCCATTCGTCCTTTCATCAATACGAATACCGATTCATGAACGACTTTACTTCTGACCGCAATATGGGACCTTCAAGTTCACGGACGTAAACAATACATATCCCATATAAAATATTGCAATATCACAAAATCATAAAGATTAATACTGCAATAACATCATCCTCCAAATATATTTAGAATTTAAAACCAATAAACCTAAAAAATAGACATAAGAAGATGAAAACAAAAATAGCTATGTGTAGTCACAATTACCGCTATTCAAAGCACTAGTTATTCTTCTAACTAATCCAAAAATAAGACATACTAGGAATTTAAACCTCTTATAAATCATTTCATTTACCTTGAATGTTCTTATCGTATTCCCTATATTCTTCAAGCTCATCTTCGATTAGGTCAATCCTTGACTCAAGACTATCCATTTTCTCCTCAAGTCTTTTGGAAGAGACTTCAAGTTCATTTTTCAGAGCACGAACATGTTCCAAGACGAGATTCATGGTTAAAGAGAGCTTATCAAACTGAGAGACAATAGTGTTCTCATTAGACGAAGGAACATGTTTGTCATAGCACATCTCATTGTCAGAAGAATCGAAACGAATCTTCTTCGAAGGAAATAGAACCGTCCATACATCACTTTCTTTACTCGAAAGACTAGAGGAGGACATGATAGAGAAGATGAAATGAGAGTACTGAAGAGGAAGAGCTTTTAAAGGAATACAATTGTAGAATTTCCAGAACCACCCTTTTTACCAAACCCTAACAGAAGATAGTTATCCAAAAAGATGAAGCCGTTCATGAACAACACCTGGTAAAAGCACAAACAGAAAATAACAAGATTATATTACAGTCCCCTTGTGTATCATGATTCTTGTATAAGAGGAAGAAGATACAAGAATCATTTTTCAACAAGATTACTGAGCGTAAGGCCTCCAATCCAAGGTTGGACTGGGATAATCTTTGCAAAGAGAGAAAACACCCATTCCACTAGGTTTCTGCTTATCCATTTAAAAAGGAGAGTTATGAAGAACTTTCCTATCCCTTGTAATCACAGTTTTAAAAAACTTGACTGCAGATCTTTGCAAATCCTGCACCGTTTTTGAAAACCCCTTTTGATGAAGGGTATATTTCCTTTTCTTTTTCAGCATACAACGGTTAGCCAGGCAGAACTGTTTTTGATTTATCGTGCTAAGATGCTCCTGAAATGAACTCAATTGAACAGAGAGATTTGGCAGAGCCTTTTTCGAGTAACTCCTGGAATTCAATACAAAATCAGGAGGGGTTTGCTGATCCAACTTATGATACACAAACGAACATGTCATGAAAGAATCATGAGAATGATTTTCAGGAAAAATACTGAGAGAGCAATCATAGATTTCCTCAGGAAAATAATCAAGAGCATTCATCCATGCTTTAGTTATCTCTCTTACCTCCGTTTCAGGATTTTTCGAAGGGACTTGAACACACATAAGCCCAGTTTCATTAGTACGACTCTTCTTGGTATTTTTATCCTTTATATTGACCAACGGAGTTTCCTTTTGAGACTTTCTTTTACTACGTCTGAGGATTTTCTTAAGTTTTTGTGTAAGCAAAGACAACGTAGAAATAAAGCAATTCTTACTTTTCTCTTTCGTCAATTTTTGATGACAAGATTTATGATCAGGAGAGGTGATACGGTTGCCAAACAAATGATGATCGTCTCTTGCCATATATTCGCGATCGAAAATTCTAATTTTTCCGACCAGTGTGTTTCGTGAAAGAGTATTAAGGTTATTTCCTTCAACGATGGCATGTCTTTTAGATTCGTATCTGGACGGCAGCGATCGGAGGATTTTCATCACAATTTCCTTTTCAGGAATGGTCCTTCCCAATGCACATGATGCATTAACAATTTCAGACAGTTTGTGATAAAAATCGTCGAACGAATCTTCTTCTTCCATAGAAAGGTCTTCTCATTCGGAATTAAGGTTTTGAAGCCTAGATTCCGATTCACTGGGGTTACCTTCGAATATGCTTTCTAAAGTATCCCAAGTTTCTTTAGATGTAGTGCAAGAGGTAACATGATGTCTAAGGTTTGGGGTAATAGCATGCAGGATGGCGTTCAACCCGTCAGAGTTTTGCCATGCAACAACTAACTCGGCAGTATTGTACATACATAAATCTTTTGGTACAACAATATCTCTTTCCATAATAATGGGAGTCTCATAGCCATTCACAACACATATCCATGATTGGAAGTCACGCGACTGAAGAAATGTGCGCATAACAACTTTCCACCATAGATAGTTTGAGCCATCGAGGACTGGTGGTACGTTCACAGAGATAACACTTCTGTCCATAGATTCAGATCGCTACAAACACATACTTGTTAGGTCTTGAACGTGTTTGCCTGCTCTGACACCAATTGAAATCTAACAACACCACCCAATATCTCGATTAGCAATCTGTATGGACTAACTTCGAAATACTTTACTAGAGAATCAACTAGACAGTCAGACTCAATCTAGATAAAAGTATCTCAATGAGTTAATATCTCTCTCTTGATTTAATTTTTACTCAAGCTAAAAACAATAGCGAGTCTTTATCAAATATAAGGAATAACTTGGATGTTACCAAAGACCAATGTCCAAGGATCAATCAATATCAATCAACAACCAAAGGTTGGATTTACAATTGATGATCACGAACGCACAACCTGTATTATTTCAATTATATAAAATATAATGCGGAAAAGAAATAACACAGACACCAGAAATTTTGTTAACGAGGAAACCTCAAATGCAGAAAAATCCTGGGACCTAGTCCAGATTAAATACACACTGTATTAGGCCGCTACGGACACTAGCCTACCCCAAGCTAACTTCGGACTGGACTATAGTTGAACCCCAATCAGTCTCCCACCGATCCAAGGTACAGTTGTACTCCTACGCCTATGCTCCCAACAGGATACTACGTACTTGATTCCCTTAGCTGATCTCACCCACAACCAAGAGTTGCTGCAACCAAAAATCACAGACTTGGTAATAAACATATTTGTCTCACACAGAAAAGTCTATCAAGGGATAAATATGTCTCCCACAGATAAACCCTAGGTTTTGATCCGTCTTAAGATATAAAATCAAGGTGAACAGGAACCAATAGATAATCCGGTCTTATATTCCCGAAGAACAGCCTAGATTAATCAATCACCTCTCTACAATCCTTCCTGACTACACAGGCGGTTTGTCGAGGAATCACAAACAGTGAGACGAAGATGTTTGTGACTTCTTTATCTTGCCTATCGCAGAACTCTCACGATCTCAAGCCAATCAACCGATTGTACTCGTACGATAGAAGATGCAAGATCAGATCACACAACTATGATAAAAGTAGTATGATGAGTGCTAAAAAGTGCATATTTCTATATATTTTTCTTGGCATTTAACTCATATTGTGTGCATTAATTCTACATTTTATCCCATATTCTATATTTTCATTTCAAGTATAAATATTTTTATTAATTAATTTTGCATTTTTAGGTTGTAAATAAAGTTTGGATGAATTACGGTGCAAAAAGAGCAGAAAAGTGGTGGAAGCCAAGAGGAATCACACAAGGAAGCCGCGAAGAATTTTTTGCGCAAGACCAAAAGGCTAGAACTGGGCTTGAAGAGGAAGAATTGTTCTTAAAGAAGATATGGGCTTGGCATACCCAAGGCCCAAAACCCTCACCCAAACCCATTTCTTATATCCATACCCAATTCCCTTTCTAGCCGTCAGATTGGATCATCTCAGCATCCTACGGTCGCAGCATTGTCAGTACATCAAAGTCTGAAGCTCCTGTCTAACACTACAGCACCTAACCTCATCTTGAGCCGTCAGTTTCGTTGTATCAGGCATCCGACGGTCGATACCAGCCTATTCACTTGTAGCCGTTAGATCTATCTATCATTTCCGCATCCCACGGCTCAGCTTCGCTGGACATCGAATTGGCTACACCCGCTTCACACTGTAACAACCTATACCTATACCCATCGCCAAACACTCCCCTCCTTCTTTCCATCGAACCCATCTTCTTCCTCCCACTTCCTCTGCAACTACTCCACTGCCACCACCAACTCCGTCTGCACCTTCCATACCACCACCACCTTCATCATATCACTCTAACAACCAACACCCATCACTCTATCTACCTATTACATCAACCTCTCGATCTTTTTCTCTCTGACACCCTAGTTTTAGGGGTTGATGAAATAGGTTAGGTTAAAGATGAAATTGGAAGCAACAGGAGATGTGGGAGACGCACAAGAGGGATGGGTCGAAATCAAAATCAAATTTCAGAGAGTTGGTATGATTTAATTTCGATTTAGGTGAAACCCTAATTTTTGGGGATTTTGATATTTTTATGTTGCAACTATAAATAGGGATGTGTGGGTGTTGTAGAAGGTATGCCTGGATTAGCCAGAGCATCAATAGGAATAGTTTAGGTTTTATTTTGTAATTTACATTTCCATGAACTGTTAGTTTTAGGGTTTGTCAATCTTTCAGTTCCACAATTTTCAATTCAAATGCACTGTTAAATATTTGTTGTTCAGAACTCCAACATGTTTTGAATGTGATTGTGTGATTGTTACAATTTTCATTAAGCTCATGTTCATGTTATGTTCTTATGTTAGCATCAGTAGGATAGTTTTATACATTGTTGTCTGACAAACAACATGTTTAAGAACTTCATCATGTTTTAATTCTACTACTAAGGCAGAGATGAAACTCTAGATAAATATAACCCTATTGTATGAGCACTTCTTCTCCATGACAGTTTGATGACAAGCATGTTTTAATTTCCGAAAAGGCTATATGAACTGAATGTAGTATAATCTTAGATTGCTTGTACCTTAGAAAGACAATTAATGCTAGGGGATTGACATATGATAGCTGAGATTAAGGCATCGCTGTGATAGGAGAAGACTAGTATATCATCTTAGAGAATTATATGCAGCTAGGGGTGGAATTGAAGCCTTAGTTCTCACCTTATCCCTTAGCTTCCATCACCGCCCTTGGCTCACAGCCTTGGTTTGTTTGTCTTTGTTTCACTGTTTCTTTGTTCTCTGTCACTGTTACCTCATTGCTTTAGCTTAAAAACTTCAACTATACACCCTAGTCCCTATGGAAATGACCCGTTCTTGCACAAGCTACAATTGACACCGTGCACTTGCGGTTAACATGTAGGCTTCCTCTTGCTCTTATTTTCTGTACCCTTTCAAAGCCTACCAAGTTTTTGGCGCCGTTGCCGGGGACTGGTGCTGTGTTGAAGTTGTTTTCTTGCTTACATTCCTGCATCATAACTTGCATATTCATCTTTGCATTGCATTCCTGCATGAGCATTTAGTGTAGCATCTAGTGTAATTTTCTTGTTCTTTGTAGCTTGCTCTTAACTGATAACTCTGTTGAGTAACAGGTGCCTTCTCCAACTGACCTGTTGCTTGCCAAGGACCTGTTGCTGCTGCCAACAGCTGTTGTTGCTGAAGTTGTTACCCCTGATGTTGCCCCTGCTGTTGTTGCTGTGACCTTGCTGTGAGGGCCACAAACTGACCTGGTGCTGCTGCTGTTTCCTGCCAGGCCAAGCCTGTTGCTGTTGCTGAGTTGATCTGGTGTTGTTGTCTGCTGCTGCTGTAGCTAGACCAAAACACAACTGGGCTACACAAGCTAAGGAAAAGAACCAAGCCCAACTGGGTGCAACTAAAAACAGAGCAGCTGGGCTGTGCTTAAGCAAGTAAGCCTAAACCCATTAAGAGAACCCAACCTGTGGGCTTCCATTTTTAATTTGTGGGCTTGTAATAATTTTTTCCATTTTTTTGTTGGGCTTGTAATTTAAGTTAACTTTTTGGTTTGTATTTGAGCTTAACTGTGGGATTGTCCCTATCAAAATTTTGGGTTTCAAAAACCCAACAAACAACCTAAACAAGTTTAACTGAACCTACCAACTCAGCTGGGCTTCGTTAGTTTCTTGGCTTGCTGAAGTCGTTAGTGGGCCGTGTACCCAAACTCTAGGCCGAGAGTTGGGATCTGTTTCACAACAATTTTTCCAAAACCCAACAGTGGGCTTGGCCTTTTATCCCATAAAACCAAAGTTTTCAAAACCCAATAAACCAAAGTGTTTTCTTTTCCCATTAAGTCCAAATTTTCTAAAACCCATTAAAAACCAAATTTCTTTTTCAAACCCGACAAAACCAAATGTTACCCATAAAAACCAAATTTTTCCCAAAAATCCAAACCCATTAAAAACCAAATTTTGGGCTTTGTAATATAGTTACTTAGCTTTTGAGACCAATCATGTCTAGATCTTGGTCTATAGTTGTGGAATACAACAAATCCCTTAGAGAACTTGCGTATGGACATACTTCACGTCATGAGCCTCCCATAGACCATGATGCCAATAGTTATAGGAATTATTATGGACATTTTCAAAGTCCCGAGCTTCAATACATGAACCCTACTGACTATTCGCACATGCATCGTTCGCCACAACGTGAAAATGAACATTTTGCTAATGCCTCACTCACACAATCATCTCTTGTGGATCAATTAGAAGCTCGAATTGCAGCTTTAGAAATGCAATCACATGAGGAATCTGTCACATCTAATTTTCTTAGGCAACCTGAAATCTATGCATGTCCCGCATGTGGTAGTTTAGACCACCCTGTTGAGAATTGTCATATTTTGCAATCTAGAGAAAATCCAAGGTATGAAATGCCCATAAATTGTGAGGCTGGTAGTCATTGGGACCATAATCAAACCTTTGAGGGTTGCGATCAATCTTTTATAAACCCTAATGACCATGCACACATGTACCAATCACCACAATTTGAACATGAAGAAATTTGTACTCCCATGAATTTAGACTCCACCACAGAAGCTTTCAGACTCAGTGAGCAAAACTTCGATAGATCTACATCACGAATTCAGGCATATTTAGATCAGATTTTGCTTCACCTACAAAAGGAGGAAATTCATGAGGAAATGTATGTTGTCCCTAATGAAGTGTCTAGTCCCATTCATGTAAATGATGTTGAATATGAACCTAATTTAGAGGAACATGAATCGACTAATGACACCACCACTGTTAATGAGGACCAATATGCATGCTACCATGATGATGATTATGATGATATGTTAGAAGAACATGAAAATATTATGGAACCTGTTGGTTCAATAACATATGGATTCTCGCCCTCGACCTTCATGAATGTTGTTTTTTCTAATACTCATTGTAATTCATATGATTTTTATATTGACATGGGATTCGTACAATTATTCTGTGAAGATGAGCATGACATAGGAATAGTTGAATCTTCTGTAGACACTAATGTTATTATGCATGAAAATATAATTGATGTGTCTGATTCTCCACCTAGGTCACATTGTGATATTTCTCCTGATTTGCCGATGCATGAGAATAAATCTGTTGATGATTTTGATTCTGATTGTGGGCTTGCTAATTTATTTGATGAATGTGAGCATGTTATGACACTTGTATAAGACTTAGGAGATATTGATTTGATTAATAATGATGTGCCTATCGTCCTGCCTGAGTCACAATCTAATGCCCTTCCACCCAACCTAGATTTGGTTTGTACCGATATTGTCAAACCAACTTTTCTGAAAATTTCCAACCTAGGTTTGGAACTGTGTGCCTCTCAAGTCCTCTTGGACTATTTTGCATCTAAATACAATACTTTTAAGGAGCCACAGTTGGAATTAGCATGTGTACCCATCCCTAGCAAAATTCATTTCGAGCTAGACCTTGTGCATGATGAACCCCCAAAACTGCGAGATTTTGTATCCAAAATTTTATCTGTTGAAAAATCCAGGTTTGGGGATAGCTCATTTTGTTTCACAGCTTCACTTGCATGCCTATCATATTATTATTGTGTGAAGCTGTTGAAATGTCTACACTTCGTCTTTTGGGTTGATCCTTAACTCTTTAGATTGTTAGTGTATGGTGAATTTTTTGTATATAATCCAGTAGATAAAAATTTTAAAAATCCTTTTGTTCCTTTTGTATATATTTTGCTAATCCAATATGATCTCGGCTGACATATGTTGGATTTTTGCCTTGAATAACGGAGTTCTAATCTTGCTTTCGCCGACATCCGGGTATTCTCTTTCCTTTTTCTCTGCCCAGCATGGTCCTATTCGTATGTTGTAATTTTATTCATCTTTTGAAACATTGAGGACAATGTTTAGTTTAGGTTTGGGGGTATAGAGTAGATATCCCGATAACATGCTATATTGAAAAATTTGAACTCTTCCTTTTTGAAAAAAATGAAAAAATGAAAATAAAAAATTAGAAAAATGATAAAAACATAAAAATGGAGCTCATTTACCTTGAAATGTTGACTCTTGTGCAAATATGTAATTATTAGGAGCCTTAGTCTAGATATTTAGGCACCCTGATTCTAGCACAATTCACATAGTGATAAGAAACTTGCACGCGCACGATCTACCAATACATGTATAGCCTCATCCTTGAGGTGTTCTATCGGAAGTTTTAGTTTCCAATCACTTTAGAATACTGAACGAAACTTGACTAGCTTGTTATTTGGTTGGTTGGGATAGAAGGTGGAGGTTACATTAAGAAAGACAACCATCGAATTTAACTGGGTGCATCAAAAAGGGCTACCTCTAGCAAAGTGTCATGTAATTTTTTGTTTCTTTTTGTTATGTATCAAAAGTGTTAGCATGTTAAAAAAAAAAAAGAAAAAAGAAAAAAAGAAAAAAAAAAAAAAAAAAAAAAACGATGTATATATTCAGAAAAAAAAAAATATCAAAAAAAAAAAATAAAAAAAAAAAAATCAAGTATTTATCAATTCCATCCTCTCTTGTTCCAAAAATAAAAGAGAGTAGTCAATGTAAATAAGAGTCATGTAAAGAGTCATCTTTTGTTGTATTATAGTAAGCAAGGAAGGGTGCATGCCATTGATGTACAACGCGAGTAATTGTGAAATACCTCCAACTCATTCACAATTCTCGTAAAGTCCGGACAGCTAGCTAGATTTCGACCTCGGTTCTTAGCCTGAGAAACTATCTCTTGGTGATTAGTAGTCATAACATCCGATCTTTCTTTACGCATGTGTAGATACACTTTACACTCTTATCACATATCTTTATTTGTTATCAGTGCTAGGATCATGCCTTTGATAGCTAGATTGACATCTCCATTTTGCTGTGAGCTTCTACTGTCTTGCACATGTCACATTTCATGGAATCTGAGCTTATATTTTGTCCTAGAACTTTGTAGGTACGTTCTAAGCACACCTTCACGAGACTTCAACTCGTCCACTAGGGACACTTAGTGGTTTAAAAGGCTTAGTGCATACGCTAAATGCATTCGAGAGGCCAGCGACAGTGGTATAGGTAGGATTTCCTTAGTTTTGTTTTACTTGAGGACAAGTAAAATTCAGGTTTGGGGGTATTTTATGAGTGCTAAAAAGTGCATATTTCTATATATTTTTCTTGGCATTTAACTCATCTTTTGTGCATTAATTCTACATTTTATCCCATATTCTGTATTTTCATTGTTTTCAAGTATAAATATTTTTATTAATTAATTTTGCATTTTTAGGTTGTAAATAAAGTTTGGATGAATTACGGAGCAAAAAGAGCAGAAAAGTGGTGGAAGCCAAGAGGAATCACACAAGGAAGCCGCGAAGAATGTTTTGCGCAAGACCAAAAGGCTAGAACTGGGACTGAATAGGAAGAATTGTTCTTAAAGAAGATATGGTCTTGGCATACCCAAGGCCCAAAACTCTCACCCAAACCCATTTCCCTTTCTAGCCGTCATATTGGATCATCTCAGCATCCTACGGTCGCAGCATTGTCAGTACATCAAAGTCTGAAGCTCCTGTCTAACACTACAGCACCTAACCCCATCTTGAGCCGTCAGTTTCGTTGTATCAGGCATCCGACGGTCGATACCAGCCTATTCACTTGTAGCCGTTAGATCTATCTATCATTTCCGCATCCCACGGCTCAGCTTCGCTGGACATCGAATTGGCTACACCCGCTTCACACTGTAACAACCTACACCTATACCCATCGCCAAACACTCCCCTCCTTCTTTCCATCGAACCCATCTTCTTCCTCCCACTCCCTCTGCAACTACTCCACTGCCACCACCAACTCCGTCTGCACCTTCCATACCGCCACCACCTTCATCATATCACTCTAACAACCAACACCCATCACTCTATCTACCTATTTCATCAACCTCTCGATCTTTTTCTCTCTGAAACCCTAGTTTTAGGGGTTGATGAAATAGGTTAGGTTAAAGATGAAATTGGAAGCAACAGGAGATCTAGGAGACGCACAAGAGGGATGGGTCGAAATCAAAATCAAATTTCAGAGAGTTGGTATGATTTAATTTCGATTTAGGTGAAACCCTAATTTTTGGGGATTTTGATATTTTTATGTTGCAACTATAAATAGGGATGTGTGGGTGTTGTAGAAGGTATGCCTGGATTAGCCAGAGCATCAATAGGAATAGTTTAGGTTTTATTTTGTAATTTACATTTCCATGAACTGTTAGTTTTAGGGTTTGTCAATCTTTCAGTTCCACAATTTTCAATTCAAATGCACTGTTAAATATTTGTTGTTCAGAACTCCAACATGTTTTGAATGTGATTGTGTGATTGTTACAATTTTCATTAAGCTCATGTTCATGTTATGTTCTTATGTTAGCATCAGTAGGATAGTTTTATACATTGTTATCTGACAAACAACATGTTTAAGAACTTCATCATCTTTTAATTCTACTACTAAGGCAGAGATGAAACTCTAGATAAATATAACCCTATTGTATGAGCACTTCTTCTCCATGACAGTTTGATGACAAGCATGTTTTAATTTCCGAAAAGGATATATGAACTGAATGTAGTATAATCTTAGATTGCTTGTACCTTAGAAAGACAAGTAATGCTAGGGGATTGACATATGATAGCTGAGATTAAGGCATCGCTGTGATAGGAGAAGACTAGTATATCATCTTAGAGATTTATATGCAGCTAGGGGTGGAATTGAAGCCTTAGTTCTCACCTTATCCCTTAGCTTCCATCACTGCCCTTGGCTCACAGCCTTGGTTTGTTTGTCTTTGTTTCACTGTTTCTTTGTTCTCTGTCACTGTTACCTCATTGATTTACTTACTGCCTTGTTAATTTAGATAACTAGCTTAAAAACTTCAACTATACACCCTAGTCCCTGTGGAAATGACCCGTTCTTGCACAAGCTACAATCGACACCGTGCACTTGCGGTTAACAAGTAGGCTTCCTCTTGCTCTTATTTTCTGTCCCCTTTCAAAGCCTACCATAGTATCAGTCTGGCTTCACAATCCCAATGAAGTCTTTAAGTCGTTAACCTGGTTTTAGAGAAGAAAACCAAAGGTTAAAGGAGAATCGACTCTAGCGAGCGCATTAGTATCACACAAACGTGTGGGGATTAGTTTTGCTCAATGCTAGATGTATCCTTTATATAGCCTTCAAATCATGGTTTTGCCTTAGTTACAAAGCAATCCTTATTCACCGTTAGATGAAAACCTGATTTATATTCAAGCTAATATTTCTCAACCGTTAGATCGAACACTAGCTTGTCAAACACACTTGAGATATACGTTTACTGGGTTTGTGAAAACCATGCCCAAACGTGTACGTGTATGTTGGTTCAACATAATAACCCAAAAGGTTAACCATATGAGCATTTCATATTAACGTTGTTATTCTTCACCATAACTAGTTCAATTGACTCAAATGAACTAGTTAAAGAGTTGTTCAATTGCTATGAGATCTTATGTATCTACACAAGACACAATTGAAACAAAGATGATTCGATTCGATTGAATTGGCTCATGAACATTATAGCCAAAGTTTGCATAAAGTATTCCTTAGTAATTTAATGTTTCATGTTCAGAGCACATGTTTAGATCATAACCTCTTAAGTTCACAAACAAGTTCGCGGACATAAGTTAATCGGTTGAGTTTTCCAAACTCAGCAGAAATTCTCGGAAAGAGAACTTCCGCCAGTTCGCGGACTATGTTCGCGGACTTAGCACACAAACGAGTTTTGGAAAATCCAGCAGAAATTCTCGGTCGAGAAACTCCGACATTTCGCGGACTTGGAAAGCCAATTCCACAATCCTCCCGATTTCTCTTGATCAACAAAGTTCGAAAACTTCGGTTTAAGGAATACATGGTTATGTAATCTAAACTCTCATTTCAATCATTGAGACATTCTTAGAGGACGCTATGTAGCCGTTATTCACAGACCGATTCACGTCAGAGTAATTCTCAAAGTGATTGAAATTTTTCATGACTTTTGTCACTAGGTGAAGATAAACTTGATCAAAACGAAACGCTTTACCAACACACGATTTCGAGATAAAAGATAAGCAATGAATGCTCAGCTCGAAATGTCAAATGTGTATGATCTAGTCTATATAGCATACGAATTTTGTCTCATAAGAAGTAGGAGATAGAATAGATAGACTTTTGAGTGATAGATAAGTTCAAGTCTCCACATACCTTTTTGTTGATGAAGTTCCACGGTTCATTGTATAGATCTTCGTCGTAATCGCCATGAAGTCCTTGAGCTCAACTACACTTTTCTATCCTAGTCCGAGACTTAGCTATGTAGGCTAGAAATCAAGACTCATAGTTTTGATCACTAACATTGACAAACATGCTTGAGATATCAACGCATGCGAGGTTGACCGAGCTATGCTCTATCATTTATTCTTGTGCTTATATGTTGAAAAGTTATCGACTTTTGTCCATTGCAACGGTGAACATGTGAAATCATCCTAGCATATTGTGAAGGGAGGGACAACCTCCTGTGGCTATGCTTCGCGGCAGGATCGTGAAAGGGGGGACTCCTCCTGTAGCCCTGCATGCTCTGGACAAGGATATAGTGGGATGATATTTTAACGGTCACGAATGCGTTAACCCTACTAAAATGGTGTGACCACTCCATGTTCCATCCGCGACACGGAATGTGCTAAAGACTTACTATTGTCTCTATACAGGTTGCCCAGGATGGTGAGCCGGTGTAGAAACTTAACCATATCTTGGAGATAAGATCTTTACGAGAGACTATCTCTGCCCATCCTGGTAGTAGCTACTGGAAAATTGGATTTGGATATTGGATTGGGACTTTATAGGATCTGTAACATCCTTTAGATATATAGGGGACCTAATTCATATAAAAAGTCAAATATACCCGTTGATCATTATCATACGTAAGATAATAAATAAATCAAATTTCAAAACCAAAATTAATTCACCAAATCCATTTTCTTCTTTTTCTTCTCAAAATCAAACAACAAAATCTATGATAAAAAAAAATTCAAATCTTCATTGATTTTCAAATTTTTTTTATTAAGGTTGATTCTTAATATGACAAGATCAGGACCATTTGGACTGAATTATCATAAACTTATTAGGATTCTAATGTTTATGAAGGTGTTGAATCACAAATTGAAGATTGAAGATTCGGTGAATGAATCTGTCCAAACACCATTAATCATTTATTTTGCCTTTAAAATGGTTTAATATGTAAGACTTAAGAATTTAGGGTTTTGAAAAATTGGTTCTGGGCAGTTTACGGATATGAGTTCTTCTCGACCTAGCCGTAAAAAGGTAGCAATTGTTGGGACTCAAAGAACTCCCAATCGTGAAGTAGAATTTACGGTTGTGAATTTTCTAGTCGTTAGTTGTTCTGTATTTGTAGCAAACAAGGAAAATTTCTTAAGATCGGCAAAGGAATTCCTCACCATAACTCTAGGTTCCTACCCGTAATTCTAGTTTCCCTGTCGTTTTATGGATTCATGGCAAAGTCTTCCAGATTTCGCAGTCCTGAAGTATTGTAGCGGTTGGGTTGGAAAGTTTTCCCGGCCGTCAACTAACAAACAAATGGATTTTGTATTGCTTTCTAACCATAATGGTCTGAATGAAATCTTAGTGTTTATCTATTCGTATATAATTGTGTCATTTGTAGGAACCAAAGAAAGGGAAAGTGTAGATCGAGAAAAACAGTTTGCTGGTTTTGTAGGAAAGTGAAGAGTCGAGCGTGCGGACGGGACTCCTCGACCGAGCAAACTGCTGAACCTCACACAGATGCACTGCAAAGGGAGTGCTTAGATTCGAGAGATCAATTTGTAGGACACCGGCCTAAACCAAGTCAATGGCCATTTCATAGTCAATTCAGTCACAAAGAGGGAGATGGGTTGATCTGTAGGAGGGAAGCTGAGAATTGTGTAGGATCAATGATGATCAAGATTATGGATATGTTGAAGGTTTCTTCAAATTTTCTGTGAACTGATGAGTTTGAATAAATTCTGGTAGATTGATGAATTCTTGAGCGTAATTACTCGAGAAATTATGTGTAGATGAATGTTGTCCTCTCAATCATGGATTCAGAGACTTATTTATATTGCCAGAATGATGAACCCACTGATCCCTGTAGGTGTAACGGTTTATTGAGTTAAAGAGTGGGAAAGTGGAAGATCGTGATGAAACCATTTCCAGGTCGTGCGAAGACTTGGTTAACCATCCACCCACTACTTTGCTAACTCCTTCAACCGTTCCACGACTTACTCACATTTCTCATCGTGGATGAATCCACGTGCCGTAGGCCGCCAGACCAAAACTTTAATTGATATCCCCCCATTTGTGACGTGATTGATGTCTCACGATCGTGGAGTCTGCACGGCAGACGTGGATTAGTTAGTCGGTTGTTGTCTGATTAGGCAGTGAGCCTAAGTTTTGTTGAATCGAGCATGATTTGACAAATACCCAACGATTCATGGATTGAACATGTGAAATTCATGATTAAATGCTAATAATGATGAATTGGGAAAATATTGCTCGCCTGAGCGAATATTGCTCGCATGGTGAATTGTTGAATATTGATAGTTGGGTCAATATTCGAACAGTTGAGCAAGTGTTGCTCAATTCAAAGAATTACTGATAATTTACTGAATATTGATAATTGGATCAATATTCGAGCAATTGAGCAAGTATTGCTCAATTCGACGAATTACTGATGAATTGCTGAATATTGATAGTTGGACCAATATTCGAGCAATTGAGAAAGTATTGCTCAATTCGACGAATTACCGATAAATTACTGAATATTGATAGTTGGACCAATATTCGAGCAATTGAGCAAGTATTGCTCAATTCGATGAATTATTTATTGGTGACGTGAATCAATAAAATATTAATTAAAATATATTGGTATATTACCAAATATAATTTATCCGGACGTTGATTGCTGGATCAACATAAACTTATTAGTGTTTGACCTTGCTCCAAATGATGATTCGTGGAGCGTTTGTTCGAAACCCTAATTTTTGATCAATTGTTCATCAATTGACGAATTGCTGAAAATAGGTCATGAATGAGGAGGGGGCGATCACATGGAATCATGGACGTTCCATGTGATTCCCAAGTGCTCGAGTGAGCGTGCACCAAGGCCCTTGGTTGGTGAAAGAATGATGATTAAAAACAGGTTTCATGATTTTATTGAAATAGTGCTTGATTGAGCATTAGGTGATAAAGCCTAATTTATGGAGAAGTGAGGGACCGACCAAGAGGGCCTGAAACCGTCCCTTGGTGGTCATGGGACCAGGTGATGGTCGTTTGAGAAAGTTCCAAGTTGGTTCGAAAGAATTTGGACGCTATATGAGCGATCGAGCAAATTAGGTCAAAATTATAAGAATGTGTGGGACCAGCTCCTTGCAAGCCTTAGGGACGACTTCAGTCAAGGAAGCATGTCCGTTTCACCATAATGCCCGTATCTCAGTCATGAGAGTTTCGGTATTTTCTGTTGTACGTTTGAGCAATATTTTGGATTTTCAAAAGAGTTCGATCTTTGATTGAAGTTCTCGATTTTGATCGAATGAGCAAGTAGAACCTTGCTCGTTTCATCAATATGTCGGGAATATTAAATATATTAATATTTTAATATTTTTCATGAATGACCTAATCGGTCATGTGACTGTTTGAATTTTGGCCTTTTCATGATTTGAGCAATATATGAGAAAATATGAAGAAATCATGATCTTTGCTCAAACGGAGGAGTTTCATGAGATGAGGGAAATAATAATTATAAAAGATTAGATATTGAAAGGTGTGGGACCGGCCACGGCCAGAGCATGGCCGGCCGGCTAGGTTGCCCGGTCCCGGGACACCTTTCCCTATTTTATATTATTATTATTTCGTGAAACCATGAAGCTATGAAGAAACTATGAGTTTTGTTGAAACGAGGGAGTTTCATGAGATTAGGGAAATAATAATTATGAAAAGACAAGGGATTGCAAGGTATGGGACCGGCCACAACCAAGGCATGGCCGGCCGACTAGGTTTCCCGGTCCCGAAACACCTTTTCCTATTTTATATTATTATTTACCATGAAACCATGAAAATATAGAGAAACCATGAGTTTTGTTGAAACCAGAAAAGTTGTTAGAATGAAGGAGTTTTCATGAGTTCATGAAAATAACAAAAATAAGGAAAAAATGGAAGAGGCATGGGACCGGCCGCGGCAAAGGCACGGTCGGCCGACCGGTGGGCCCGGACCATGGATGCCTCTTCATTATTTTAATGTCATTATTTTCTCTTCTATTTCGTGTAGGATTCCTCGTTTGTCCATATTTTCGGATGCTCGTTCATGCATTTGGATGCTCGTTCGTGCATCATTGTTGAGTACACTTGCATCATTTAATGGGGATTACTTACTGATAGTACAGATGCCCGGTTGCTGAGTATTTATTACTAATTTATGAAATTCAGCGGAGAACGATTCATGAAACAGAGTAATAAAGATGAGTGGTTATTTATTATCAATCCATTGGACCAGCCGTAGATTCGACCATGGATTCAGAATAGTAAAGTGAGCATTACCACTCCATGGTATCGTGGATTCGACCATGGAATTGGAGTAATGAAAGTAGTTATTACCATTCTATGAGATCAGCCGTGGATTCGATCATGAAATCGGAGTAATGGGATTATCTATTACCATTCCATGAGATCAGCTGCAGATTCGATCATGAAACCGGAGTAATGAGATAAAATAGATTATCTTCAAGGAATTCGGTGGTGAATGTCACAGTATAATTAATCTATTACAGAAGGAATATTAGCCAGTTAAAGCGTCATACCCGTTCTGAAAGGTGCATAGTCAGGAAACAACGAGTGTTGTCGAAGTCCTGAAGGCGTTATTGATCTCAATCTTACGGAGAACTGCCTGGATCTATACACGGTCTCTCTACATAGTCAGGGAACAGTGAGTGTCACCGACGTCCTGAAGGCGTTGTTGCACTCAATCTTACGAAGAACCGCCCAATCATTCTAATGGACACATTTTTGTTTCCTATTTGTCTCGATTCTATATATTGTTAGTACCCATTTTTGTACTTATTTTGGTATTTTATGTCTTTGTAGGTATTTTTGGGCAATGAACGTTTTTGGAAAATTGGCTCGAAAAGTGGTATTTGCACTCGTGGAAGAAAATTACTATTCGGACCCTCGAATGGATAAGGGGTACCATGTTGATAAGGGGCATTCCCCTAGCAGCTGCTATTGGCACACCGAACAGGTTAAGGGGACATCACTTTCTTTACAAGTATGAGTTGAACGAACTTTTACAACCACTTTCTACAACTTGTTAAAATCACATCAATTTTTGGCGCCTCCGACGCGGACTTGTATTTAGATTTGTTTTAAGTTTATTTTTATTATTTTTTGTTCTCTTTTACGACTTTGCTATTATTTGATTCTTTTCAGATTTGGAGCGAAGCTACAAGGAAAGAAAAAGTGCTATAAAAGAAAGGCATCGCCAAAGAAGGAAAGAAAAGAGGAGTCCAAGGAGTGAAGAAGATTTTGTATATGTTTAGACTTTATTTCTTTTTATTTTTAGAAACTGTAAATAGGGTTTCATTGTTGTGATTTTTCTTTTTATTTTTGGACACTTTTGGACTTTATTCTTTTTGTACTTAGACATTAGTTTGAAAACCCTAAGGAAGGGTTAAAAATTAAATAAAACTGTTTGCAGGGAAGGACGACAGTTACGATACTGTCTCGGCCCCTCGGGTTCGTACACTGACATATGAGTCGATGGCCTGAGTCGACTTCAACGGTTCATCGCCCGTCTGGTAGGGAGGTAAGACTTTATCCACCCACGAATCCCCTGTCAGTTGGTTTTATTTGACAACACAAACCCGTGCAAAAATAGAATGTCGAACTGGTATTACAATAGACAATACAATGAATATCCGACTGATTATCAAAATGGACATTACTTTGACCATAGTGTGAACATCCACCTTTTCAAGGTTATGGCTCATACCATGGTCAACCTAATTACTATACACACACACAGACTGGTCATACGAGCAAGAAAATAAGGATTATGATAGTACTAGTTCCTCGTCTTTGGACCATATAATGAAAATATTGAAAACTAGTCCTTATTATGATCCTTCTGAACCTGTTCTTCCTCTAGAAGAGTCTGTCAAACAATTAACTGAGAATACAAATAGGTTTGTGTTAGAAATGAATAAACAAAATGCACGCATGAGTGAACCTTCTATACACGATACCATAAGGAGGTCATGTGAGTAGACTCAAAAGATTTTGTTAGAGTTAGAGGCCCAGAACAGAAATGCTCGAAATAATCTTAATTTCCAATATAGTGTTTCCAATAGTACCCTTGAAAATGAGGATAATTATTTGCATAATCAAGATGACGAGGTTAGAATTGGTAACACTACTTTTTTAGATGAGGTTCAACCATTTTCATGTTATTATGATTATGATGAGGATAGTGTTGATGAAGAATCAGACACATATAGGCATAGTGATCAGGAATTTGTTACCCCAATCGAGCTTTATAACGATAATATTATTTCTAGTTCAAATCCAAATAATTTTAATAATTATTCACATATTCAAAAGGACAAGGATTTGGCTAGAGATACTTCCGTTTTAGACGATGTAGTATTTCCTTTTTATAACGAAACTAATAATGGTTTAGAGGAACGAGTTTCTTTTGAGAATATTGTTTTAGAGTCTAGCGATTTAGAAACATTAGTCTTAGACAAAGAAAATGAACTCGTAGAGACGAGTGAGGATGAACCTGACTTAGAAGAATCTGATGACCTAGAAATTAGGGAAGTTGTGACTAGTCTTTCTAGAGACACTGAACACTCTAAGTTTGGAGGTGATTATCATTCTCCATGTGCTTTAACTCTTAGAAAGGTCCCTCACTTGGGACTTGACATATGTGCCTCAACCATTTTAAAATATTATCTTCATACACGTTTTCCTGAACCTAGTGATGTCCATAAAGAAGTTCAGTTGTTAGAAACTCATCCTCTAGTCGATGTGGTTTATCCAGGTTATGATACCCAGATTGATTTTGTTATCCCACCAAATATTTTTCAACTAATTGCGGGAACGTATAAGTTTCAGATGTGTCAATTATTTAATTTTGAGACTATTAAGTACTTTAGGAGATTAAATCGACACATTTGCATAAAATTGACCACTTTCATTGTGGTCAATTGTGTGAGTCAAACCTAATTGACTTTAAGGATCCGCAGTTCTTTAGGTTATTATTATGTGCTTCTAAGTTTTTAATTGAGTTTTTCCATACTTTAATACCTGAATCGGATCTTAGCTACGAGGAAATGCAACCCATGAAAATATTTTATTTGGACCCAATTATAACCTGAATCTGAACGACAACTAGATGTAGTTGTCTTAAACAGGAAACTAGACAAGGGTGCGCTTTATTTGTTTATTCTCTTGGCAGGTTGCAGATTCCTTTTATTTGTGATAGCTCTATTTGGTTTTGATGACCCACAGAAATTCCGTCTATTACTTTATGATTTTATGAGGTGAATAATCCTTTCTTAGTCTGGCTGAAGACTTTAAACTTAACACTCTTGGAAGGTAACCCATGCTCATACAACACGGTAATATAAACTTTAAACTTAACACTTCTTGGAAGGTAACCCATGCTCATGCAACACGGTAATATCTTTCCTTAACTCTTTTGCTTCATATGTTAACCGTTTCTCCTTGTTCATGCTTTAAATTTTATATTTAGAACATTGAGGACAATGTTAGATTTCAGTTTGGGGGTATGTGAGAAACTTTTTAGTTGCATAAATAAACTCCAAAGCCTATAAATTTATGCTTATTAAGGATGACACTAACCAATCTAAGTGGATGGAAGCATCTTGGTTGTAGGAGTTGAGGAACCAATCTGATTAGATGGAAACATCTAAAGAGTTTATTCATAAAAGCACAAAGGTCAGGTGTTAGAAATAACATGGTAGTTTCGCCATATCTCGTTGAGTCCTTTTCACTTTTGTTTTCTTTTCAAAATATGTTTCTCTAAGTGATTAGGTGGGGCTCACAAATCAAGTTGTTACCACTGCTAGGGTGAAATAGAGTGATTGAAATATCAAAAAAAAAAAAATTTAAAAAGAAAAAGAAAAAAAGAATTTTTATGGAAAAAAAGAAGAGAAATTGAGACCAGACCATCAGACCAAACGGAATAAGTTCAATAAAGTCGACCACTGGTACCCTTGTATATGCCAGTTGTGTTGACCTAGAGTTAGGATTATCGACCACTGGTTTCCTTGTATATACCAGTTGTGTTGATATTAGTCAAACCAATATCTCAGTCCATTAGGATCGGTTCATTTTGGCAGTGGCCTTCAGACCGATAAGGGAAACACCGTTCACCTTAGTCAACATCAAAACCATTTATGTTTTTCTCTATATCCATCTCTTAATCTATCCATATGATTTATTGACTCCGGATATTGATGTCCATAGTGCGACTATCTGAGTAGAGCTTTGTCACTTATATATGAATTTTAGTATGCTTGAGTGCAAACTCGTGTACATCAATTGGAATTTTGCATCAGGGTACTTCCTCCTATAGTCAATAAGTATGCCAACCAAGGATATTCTTCAGTGCCTTCCAAGGTTTTGCGTAGATAGTTAGGTCCTGGAGTAAAGTTTTTGTGGGTATATCTCTTGTAAACCCTCCCGAGACTATAACTCGGCCACTAGGGCCACCTAGGGGTTTAAAGGCTTATTGCATATGCTAATGCCTGCAATAGTGAGTTAGGATTTTATTTTATTTTTGCTCGAGGACTAGCAAGTAATAAGTTTGGGGGTATTTGATAGACACATTTTTGTGTCCGATTCGTCTCGGTCGTATATATTGTTAGCACCCATTCGTGTACTTATTTTGGTATTTTATGTCTTTATAGGTATTTTTGGGCAATAAACATTTTTGGAAAATTAGCTCGAAAAGTGGTATTTGCACTTGTGGAAGAAAATTACTATTCGGACTTTCGAATGGATAAGGGGTAACCTGTTTATAAGGGGCATTCCCCTGGCAGCTGTTATTGTCACACCAGACAGGTTAAGGGGACATCACTTTTTCCCCGTAAATTCTGTTTTGGAGGGAAAGCATCTGGCAGAGTTGGTTTTGATTTTTGGATATGTCCGGCAGAGACTCAAGCACAGAATTTCATTCCTTTAGGTCTGTTAGGGCTAAACAGGAATGTTAATACTGTTTGGATCAATTGGATAGGGCTGGATTATCGCAGGTTTCTGAAAAAACAGGAAGTGGTGAGTCTCGGCATTTTTCTGTATCTAAATATGGGAATTACGTACAACAGGAAGAAGATATATTTCTCCAGGATTCGTATCTTTCGAATAAGAGAAGGTTTAGAAGGGCCAGACTTTGTCTAACGCGTGCAGAAGAGAAATAAAAGGAAATATCTTCGAGTTGGATAGAACATGAAGCAAATATTCACGGGAGTTTTATGGCAGATTAGGAAAGAATATATTCGGTTGAGATTTTATCTCCTTTTAGGGAGTTTTTAATTAACCAGAATACGCGTATATGAGAAGAAAATAAAAGATAAAGTCTGTGACTTTTGGGGCAAGAGAGAAAAGAGATTTGGTCGAGTTACATGGATCATATGTGTATAAATATGAGTGATGAGAGTTCAACATGGTCTGTCAAGACTTTGGGGAGTTGGGGGAAGTTACAGAGGAACGGGAGAGCCAACAGAGGTCTCTGCTCGGAGAAAGAAATTTGCAGAGTCGTTTCTGCACTTTCAGGGAAGAGGAGGAAAAAGAAGAAGAACTTACGTCCTAAGTCGGTCGCAGAGAGGTGTAGTTTAGTTACTGCAGCAAAGAAGTATTGTTTAGGAGGCAGTCTTATATTCTCTGTAGTCTTTTGTAACAGTCAGTATGTAACGCTTATAAACGTTGCAGTTGATATGTTTTATCTTTTTCTTGTATTTTCACTCTCTTCAAACACTTTGGAGCCATGAATAAATATTTTGAGCATGTTTTCACCATGAAGAGCTAAACCCCAACACTGGGACGACGGAGGAAGCCATGTTTCACAATTGTTTGGTAATTATAATTGATTCTTTATGACTTTTGCACTTGTTTTAATTGATTTATGATTTTCATTGATTATTTGTGATTTTGTATGATAGCGTATGCTTAGTCCAAGAACTCTTGATGCGCTATGCTTATGATTTACATCTAATGCTTTATAAAATCTACTTTTGGCAAAGAAATAGAGTCTACAAAAGAGCTAGAATTGTTATGAATCGTTATATGAACCAATTGAATGTGATTAGTGGCGAAATCCTAAGTCCCAGTCTCTCGTAAAAATTGTTATTACTCTATTTAAATCTAAAATCGAGTCTTTACAAGTCTAAGTTGAACGAACTTTTACAACCACTTTCTACAACTTGTTAAAATCACATCACGCTCTTCTATGTAGAGGTGGGTCTATCTATGTAGTCAGGGAACAACGAGTCACTGACGTCCTGAAGGCGTTGTTGCTCTCAATCTTACGGAGAACCGCCCAATCATGTTATTCTACATAAAGGTCATGATGAAATGTGAGGTATCAAACGCTCAGCTGGTGGAGGCCTTTCGAGAAACATATTCATCATGGCTCGTAAAATATGAATCATCACATCCCTGAAAGTCGTGTCGAAAACATGTAGTATCATAATTTTACGATTTTGATCTTTGTTGAAAATCCACCATCTACATTAAGTCCCTTCTTAGTGAGGGACAGTCATGTTCCGCGGTAAGCATTAAATGGTGATTTTCAATCGACGAGATTAGCAGTTGAACTCAGTCGTACAAAGGTATTTTCAAAATCTTCAGATTTTCTCCAATGGCGTCATGTACAAGTAAATGTTCGGGTGAGGAACCTGATAGTGTGGTAGAGTATCATCCCGTGAGCACGGAGAGATGAAACATCGCTGATTTGGATGCCCGGAGGCCTAGTCCTGGTCGGTTTAGGATTTATGGACCCAAGCCCAAAAAAGGAAACTCATATTTTATTAGGTTTTGGAAATAAAATTAATATAAAAGGGACGAACCTCAAAATTTTTTATTGATTGACCGACCAGCTCTTCATCACCCTCTCACGCTCGAGCAAATCAGGAGATTTTTTTTTTGGTCGCCGGAAATCCAGTCGCCGCCGGCGTTCCACCCATCGTCGGCCAACTTCCGGCGCCCGTCGACAGTTATTTTTTTTTTTGTATGTGTTTTGTGTTTTTTATGAGTTGTTTATAACACAAAAATTTCATGCAAGTATGTATACTTTGGTTTTATGAAATTTGTTGCTTTTGAAAATACGTATGCCCGTTCATACGAAAGTTTAAGAAACAAGCAAAAATCCATAATATGAAAGAGATACATATATTATTGAATAATCATGGTCTAGTTGCAGTAGAGAAAATTTTGTTTATGAGGTTTCATAAAAATCTAAATTTGTTTTCAAAGCATGGACTTTCACACAAATACCTTTAGGAAATACACAATTGTTCGTAGTTAAAACAATGAACAATAATCCTAAGATATAATTTCGAAATAGACCTGTACTTCATGATGAAATTTTGTTTGTGAACTTTCCAAACTTTGTTTGAAATATGTAGACCTTTACAAAATAGAAAAGACCCTCGTTTCATAGGTGAATGCTTGTTTGAGCAAAAATAGGTTCCCCTTTTTTTTCTAAAATTTACGTGAGTTATTAGCTCACGAAAATTCTTTTTATTTTTAATACGTGTCTTATTGACATTTTTTTTGTTAAAAAAATTCGAATTTTGATTCATGAAAAATCATTGAAAGCAAAACAATATTTTGGTGAGTTCGTGAACTCGTAGTGTAGGTGTGAGTTTGGTGATTTTATAGTGTATGCACACGTAAAAATAAGTGAATGTTCACACAAAAGGTTATATGAATCATTCATGGTTTCGTGAAAAGTCAGGTGTTTGACTTTAAATTTTGCTCGTTTTTGCAGGTTTGAAGAAGCGAACAAGTTTTCAGAGTTCTACGTTGTTATCACTGAGTTCGTACAACGTAAATAATATGTAAGAGTTGAGGATTACCATTTTGTAGACGTTTATGTGAGCATCATAATTATTTTGTTGCTTTAATTCCATTGTGTTGACGAAATTTGTTGTATCGACAACAACTTTTCAAGGATGACTGATTCCCGTGATAGCGCTTCTGAAGGTGATGCTTCTAGAGAGGAAACTTCTAGGGAGGATATGTCTACAGAGTCTTTCAGAGATGACGATTCTTCCAGAAATGATGATTTTTCCAGAGATGATGGTTCCAGAACTCCTAAGAAAGAGGAAACTCACAAGACTAAGAACATTCCAAATGTTGAGGACAAATTCTTTGTGTATCTGTATAGGCCCGAAAAACGTCCTTTAGGTTCTTCGTTTCGGCTGCTTATAAATCCCATGAGCTCAGAACAAGTTAGCATCTCCTTCAGCAATAACTCGGTTCTGTTTGCAAGGGAAACGCTATTAATTTAGCTTCACATGTGGAACTCAAACTTTCTCGGAATCCTCTGACGCATTTCTCTGGATGGGCAAGATATATGTTGGGTCATAGTCATGTAAGGAACATGCTGGATCGTGCACATGTGACACGAGCTATTCAAGCTGCTGGGGATTTAACCATTAATCATTATATACCAGGTATCGTGGCTTTACTTGCTCGTTGGTGTATTCCTACTCATACTTGCATATGCAGATGGGGAGAATTCACCGTTACTTTAGAAGATGTAGTCGCCCTGTTGCATCTTCCAATTACTGGAAATTTCCCTGAAGATCTCTCAGCAGAGGAGAAGGTGATATCTGATGTATTGGAATCTAAAATGCGCAAATTCAACGGTTCTCCCAAATCTTGCTATACTCAATGGCTGAGATACTGGTGGCTGAGAGATATGGTTCCTGAAGAGCATGTTGATAGTATCTTAACCATTGCTTCTTTATTATGCTTGTGGATTTCCCAAGACATTCTTGAAGATAGTGGACATTTGTTGAAGCCGTTTGTAATTCCTTTCGCCATAAAGATGTCTAAAGGTGAGATCCTTCCCATTGATAGTCTATTTTTGGGTTCACTGTTTTCCAATTTAGACTCCTTAGATATAGACTCCAGGATCTTTAATGGCTTCATGAAAATCGAAACATATACTAATACTATGTTTCTCCAAGATTTGATGTGGGAACACCTTGAGAGTTATGCCCCAATTCCCCGTAGCGTTTTGCAAGGACCCAATGTTGATACTTGCCATGCTTTCCTTGAGAAAAATAATACTAGGATTATGCGTTGGTCCACAAAGCAGCCTCAGTACAAGATATGCCTCACTGATATATTAAACTTCGAATCTGAGTTCAACTTTCTCCCCTGGATGTCAGTTTTTCTACTATTTTGACAATTGGTCACTTTCAATATTGTTGAAAACAACATCATGTTGATAACTGGTGCTGGTCTAAGTGACGGAGAGAAATCTTTTATCTTGAGTTGCACTCCTGGTTACTTAGTATCAGTGATACACGGAGAATTCCGGGTAGAAGAGTATAACATTGATAGAGCAGCTCGACAAATGGGTGTCGACCAGTATATTCCAGATCATTGAATGAACAAACCATCGGTGTAGCATCTGAAGGCTCACTTAGATTGCACGCATGTGGAAGGGAATGACTATTTATTCCCATGCTTTGACCGAGCTTCCTTCGTAACTCTGCGTTACATAGATTTTTGGCGTCAACTACTTGAGCGTTTGTATAAGTTTGCAATGGATGTTAAGTCTCCAGTACGAGAGTTTCCTTCCTATGATATGATTTCTGATCGACCAAGGTTGAGGTACCTTTACAGTGGTGACAAAAGGAAAGCGTCTTCAGATGCGGCACGGGTAAGTATTTCCTTTTTGATTTTGACGGAAGTATGATAATCGCATCTTAATTATATTACTGATTTTGTGGTAGGGTGGCCGTGCTGTGAGACTTAAAATTCATGTAATTTCTCAGACCTTCAATAAAGTCATCGGGGAGGAGAAGGCAGAAGCAAGACATCTTATAGGATGATACCGAATAATGTGCAATCCCCAACCGCTTCTTTGGTGAGTTGTTAGCACTTCCTTTATCGTTGCGATTTTCTTGTCCATGTAATCAGGATTCCAAAAGAATATTGTTAATTTGTTTCAGAATTTTACTCTATCGTTTATTGATGGTCTTCATCTTTCCTCTATACGAACAATCCAGGAATCCAGCATCGATAGAGAGGTTGATGTGAGTATCCTTTTGTGTAAGTGATTTCGGCATTTCCTTGAATGAAATAATGATGATATTATTGATGCGTCCAGGAGGAGATTGTTATGGAAAGCCGACATAGCCAGATTACTCATTCGTCTTCAAATAGTGGCGAGAAAGAGAACTCCAAAGAATTGGGACCGAATGGAGGTAATGGTGCTCCCAATGTTGATGCCAACCACATCAACCATTCAAATGGCTCAGAAATCCCTCAAGTGAGTACCCGCTTCATGTTTTCTTCATAGAAGTATGATATTGCTGATTTAAGATTGAATGAATGAGAATCCGCATGAATGAATAAAGAAACTTTAATGAAATACACCGCCAGGAAATTCAGAACTCAGCCTTTTAGCAAAAATACCATAAAATCTTCATACGACGTCAGATTTTCGCAATCTACCCATATCCTTATGCCCAGGAAATTTCCAAGATTTATCAAAGAAGCTTTTACAGTTTTGAGCATGTTTAGGGGCCGAAATTAGCGGAACAGTAAACTTCCAGGAGACTTTCAGGAATTTTTCAGCTGGCGTGTAGTCCAATGTTTTGTCTACAACTACTTACTCGTTTATCCGATTGCTATGAAATTTTGATATGTTATAGAAAACATCCATACGAAGAGAACTGTATATGACCCAACCTTAGATTCCTTGCCAATTTCTCCCAGTTTGTCATCTTATACATGGCATTATGATTGCCTTTGGTTTCCATGCTCTAATCTCATGTAATCTTCGTATTAGGTACCAAATGCCGAAGTGGAGAATAATGGATCAAATGATGATTCGAGTCGTATGATGAGTATTGTTACAATATCTGAACCTCAATGCCATGAGAATATTGTTAGAAGTTGTCGAGGGGACCGAGACTCTAGTTGTTACTGCTTCGACGGAAGAAACCGAACCAAGATCAGAAGGGACTGTCCCAGAAGGAGCTCTTACCATGACTATGGAAGTTGCTCCGATAATCGAGAATCGCGTAGTACATGAATATCCTAATACAGGAATCGTTTGTGAGCCTCCATTTGGTGTTTTACTTACATATCACGTATCTGTTGGTGGATTCAGCGTTCCCACTGGGTATGCCAATATGTATGAGAAGTTGTGGAAGATGTATGGCCACATTGTTGTTACAAGGGATCCTGAACGCAGCTACTTCTTGACAATGCAGTTAGTAAACATATTACGTGTAATAGATGATATTCATACCAGGGATAGAAGTACCGTCACTCGAGATGTACTCTTTGATTGGGAGTACAACTTGGAGAAATCTGAAGAACTTGGTTTAACTTAAAGTGGCTTTGTCAGAAGATCAATGCCATCAAGGATGCAGTAGTGAAGAACACACCCCTTACTAGTGATGCTATGGTGGAGAAAATGGCCAGGATCGCCGAGTTGACTTAACAACTGGAGTTGGAAAAGGCGGCTTTGCAAATCTTGGAGAACGCTGAGAAGCAGAAATCTTACTTTAACGGCTTCTTTTAATTTTATTTTCCATAATCTCTTGAAACTTGAACTTCTGAGAGATGTGAGATTTTATTTTGGCTTTGAAATTTTGATTATTTTTGGACAAGTGGACGACTGAGGATTTTCTTTTGAATTTTGGACTTGATAGAGATTTTTCTTTAAATAAAAGAACTTTGATAAATTGTTGAATTCAAATACTGGATGCAAGTGTTGCAAACGTTTTGGAGGAATTGAAAGTACAGATAAAATAAAATACTGAGATGCAAACGTCAGAAGTATTTGCTGAATGTTTCAGGCGTCAAAAGTCTTGAGCCAATTATCATGAATCACCGGTACACTCGTCTTGCCCTTCATGTCAGCCAACTTGTAGTATCCTCCAGTTGCTGATTTAGCAATCATAAAAGGCCCTTCCCAGTTAGAGCTCTTTGTGGAATGAAGATTACATTTAGTCGCCTTAAGAACCAAATCTCCTTCATGAAATTTGTTAGGTTTGGTTGCTCGTGCCCTGAATATCTTATGATGGTTCGGAATTCCTCGTGCAATGGAACTCCATGTTGGTGGAGCTTTCCAATTATGAGGCACATGTGGACACTCGTGTAAGGGAGAATATTTAGGATACTGATTGTGAAACTCAATCATTATTATATCAATTACTGTGTTAGTGAGATGATGGATTCAAAGAGGCTCAGCGTCCAACCATTTGGTGAAGTATTGCTGAAGTAACACTAACCACTCATAACGCTTGGTGACAGCTGAGTTATGAGTAAGATCAAGTCCCCTGACCAGATTAGCATACTTGAAAATTGGTAATATAGATGTATCAGGGGGAATAAGATTTGTCTGAGTGCGGAACCTTCTGATAAATTCGTGGGCGCTCTTTTCAGGGTTTTGTGTAAGCTCCATCAAGTCTTCAACTTTCGCCAAACGTTCGAAAGGCGGATCATCTTCTTTCTATGAATCAGAGCTTTCTTCCAAAGAAAAACATGCGATTGATGATGGAGATGTTGCAGCGACCTTTCCATCATGAATCCATGTTCGCCCAAGAATTATGTCGTATCCTGGATCTTCTCTAATTATGTAAAATTTGTTTCCAGTCCAAGTCGAGTCGGTTTTCATCTTGAGAATGATGTAACCGTAAGCATCCCTGGAGATTCCCTCATGGTCTATGACTGAAACAGGAGCTTGAGTTGCTTCTTGTCGGGTGATGCCAGCGACTCTAAGGGTTTTCAGAGGGATGATGTTAACAGCAGTGCCAACATCAACCAACGCTCGCTTGAATTCATTTCCTTTGAGGTGAACTATGGTGAGAAGTCCCCAGTCATACATATCCTTGTTTGTTGCTGGAGGTTCAGGGAGTATCTCTTGAATTTCTAATCGTTTCCCGGACACAATGTGGTTCAATGCAGCAAATATATCATTTCTTTGAGCTTTTGACAAGTACAGTAACTCATAGACATGCTCAATTAGGGATTGAACTGCTTCCTTGACCGGCTGTTCAGAGAGTGTAAATGTTCTGATTGGGAGAGGATTCCTGTGCACTCCTTCAGTCCCCAGTTCTCCTGAATCAGCCTTTTTTTTTAATATGCGCTTCAAGGTTCTACAATCGCTTGTTGGATGACTGACATACCTATGGAAGCGGCAATAGCGTGCATTTTCCATTTGTTCCTCATTTGGTTCCTTTTTGACAGGAGGTAATTTGATCGCACCGTCTTGAGTCCAGACTTCCAATAGTTCGATCACTTCTTCAATGGGAAAAGGGAAGTCAGGCGCTTTCTGGTCGTTCTGTTGATGCTGAATTGGTGGTTGTGCGTTTCTAGACTGGCTGTCTTTCCTTGGCGCTTTTGGAGGGTGAGACGTCAGAGGAGCATTCTTATGTTGTTTTGCCTCAGATTTTCTCTTGCTCCCTTCAGTAACATTCATGGAAGCTTCAACATTGTACTATTTGTTAATTAAACGCCTAGTACTGTTTTTTCGAGCGTTCGGCTCCTCGACTTTGACGGTTTTAGTTTTTTCTAGCAAGGCTGGAGCGGTAGTTGCTGATCGCTTGGACGCTTCAGGAAGTTCTGAAAAGGTTAGAAACCGGAGGTTTTCCAACAAGTCTCTATAGACCGGAATCATCCCGTTGATGCACAATTCCACCAGTTGTTGTTCAGTAACATTAGGATCATGACAATCCAAAGCTTGAATTCTGAACTTCTTCACAAAATCGTTCGGATTTTCAGTATTCTTCTTAGCCATCCTTCCTAAGCCGGAAAGAGTAACTTGCTCTGAGACAAAGAAATATTTCCGGTAAAATAATTAATCATTTCTCCCCAGTTATCTATGCTTCCTGGTGCGATGTTGTTGTACTAAGTATATGCTCGACCCGTCAGGGATTTTGAAAAATCCTTTAGACGGACAACATGGTTGTGTTCATGCTCTCCAAATGCTTCCAAGAATCGAGAAACGTGTTCTCGAGCATTCCCCATTCCATTGTATAGTGTGAACGTTGGAGAAGTGTATCCCTTTGGGAGAGGGATTCTCTGCGTAGCTTCGGGATATGGAGATTGATGATGGTGCACGGACGGTGTATGGACCTTTCTCCGATTCTCCATAAAACGTTTCAGGTCTTCAAGAGTGATAAAACCAGCAGGTTCTGCATCTTTTTGGACTCTATCATCGTCGTGAATTGGAATAACTTCAGAATTAGTAGTTGGAGACGTTTCCTTGTCTTTTCCCTTATCCTGAGTGTTGTCTGACATTTTGCCAGCAAGGGTTTTGAGGCAATTGAATAATTCCTTCTGAGTGGTAGCCATGTCGGTCTGATTCTTGGCGAGGGTTTCCTGAACCTTCATGAGATCGGAAATAGTAGGTGGATTTTCTCTGATTTATTCAGGAGACCGACCGAAGAGTGGATTGTTAATGGCGCCAGTATCGTCACTTGCAGGGGTGATCACTGGAGTGCCAGTGTTTGGAGGAGTGGTAGTGGCAGGTTGCACCAGAGGATTGGCGGTACCACTAGAGCTTGCAATATTATGGTCGGGTGTTGAACCCGAATTAGTAACTAACCCAGACCTAAGACCGGCCATCTTATTAAAATAATAGATTGCAACCGAGAGATTAATCTCCCACTATGGTCGCCAATATGTGGATGGGAAAAACGGTTTGTTGGTTTTTTAGGAAAGTGAAGATTCGAGCGTGCGGACAAGACTCCTTGACCGAGCAAACTGCTGAACCTCACACAGATGCACTACAAAGGGAGTGTTTAGATTCGAGAGATCAATTTGTAGGACTCTGGCCTAAACCAAGTCAATGGCCGTTCTAGAGTCAATTCGGTCACCAAGAGGGTAGATGGGTTGATCTGTAGGAGGGAAGCTGAGAATTGTGTGAGATCAAGGATTGTGGATATGTTGAAGGTTTCTTCAAATTTTCTGTGAGCTAATGAGTTCGAATAAGTTCTGGTAGATTGATGAATTCTTGAGAGTAATTACTCGAGAAATTATTTGTAGACGAATGTTGTACTCTCAATCATGGATTCAGAGACTTATTTATATTGCCAGAATAATGAAACCACTGATCCATGTAGGTGTGACGGTTTATTGAGTGAAAGAGTGGGAAAGTGGAAGATCGTGATGAAACCAGTTCCAGGTCGTGCGGAGACTTGGTTAACCATCCACCCACTACTTTGCTAACTCTTTCAACCGTTGCACGACTTACTCACATTTCTCATCGTGGATGAATCTACGTGTCGTAGGCCTCCAGACCAAAACTTTAATTGATATCCCCCCATTTGTGACGTGATTGATGTCTCACGATCGTGGAGTCTGCAAGGCAAACGTGGATTAGTTAGTTGGTTGTTGACTGATTAGGCAGTGAGCCTAAGTTTTGTTGAATCGAGCATGATTTGACAAATACCCAACGATTCATGGATTGAACATGTGAAATTCATGAAAAATGCTGATAATGATGAATTGGGAAAATATTGCTCGCCTGAGCGAATATTTCTAGCATGGTGAATTGTTGAATATTGATAGTTGGGTCAATATTCGAACAATTGATCAAGTATTTCTCAATTCGAAGAATTACTGATAATTTATTGAAAATTGACAATTGGATCAATATTCGAGCAATTGAGCAAGTATTGCTCAATTCGACGAATTACTGATGAATTACAGAATATTCATAGTTAGACCAATATTAGAGCAATTGAGCAAGTATTACTCAATTCGACGAATTACTGAATATTGATAGTTGGACCAATATTCGAGCAATTGAGCAAGTATTGCTCAATTCGACGAATTATTTATTGGTGACGTGAACCAATAAAATATTAACTAAAATATATTGGTAGATTACCAAATATCATTTATCCGGACGTTGATTGCTGGATCAACATAAACTTATTAGTGTTTGAACTTGCTCAAAATGATGATTCGTGGAGCATTTGTTCGAAACCCTAATTTTTGATCAATTTTTCATCAATTGACGAATTGTTGAAAATAGGTCATGAATGAGGAGGGACCGATCACATGGAATCATGGATGTTCCATGTGATGCCCAAGTGCTCGAGTGAGCGTGCACCAAGGCCCTTGGCCAGTCGGTGAAAGAATGATGATTAAATGTTTGTTTCATCATTTATTGAAATAGTGCTTGATTGAGCATTAGGTGATAAAACCTAATTTATGGAGAAGTGAGGGACCGACCAAGAGGGCCTGAAACCGGACCTTGGTGGTCATGGGACTAGGTGATGGTCGTTTGAGCAAGTTCCAAGTTGGTTGGAAAGAATTTGGACGCTATATGAGCGATCGAGCAAATTAGGTCAAAATTATAAGAATGTGTGGGACCAGCTCCTTGCAAGCCTTAGGGACGACTTTGGTCGTTCAAGGAAGCATGTCTGTGTCACATAATGCCCGTATCTCAGTCATGAGAGTTTCAGTATTTTCTGATGTAAGTTTGAGCAATATTTTGGATTTTCAGAAGAGTTCGATCTTTGACTGAAATTCTCGATTTTGCTCGAATGAGCAAGTATAACCTTGCTCGTTTCATCAATATGTCGGGAATATTAAAATATTGATGTAGGATCAGAATCTCGTAGCAATAACGCCTCAGCGAAATTATCAACAACACAACACAACAGTGTCGCAGAACAATTTCAGAAATGATATAATAAACGACGTCAGCTAAATCATGAGAAAAATGTGATGGTCCTGCAAAAATTAGAGAGTTTGCGAGATTAACATTTGTAAGGATGCGAGAATGTCGCAAGTCATATCCGAAAATAAAGGACAGACTAGCTGTCATCCACTATGTAATTCCATATAAATAGTCGTTCAGTTGTAAAGGGAAGGGGAGAGATCTTTTCTGATTGAGAAGCAAGTAAATAGGAGAGAGAAAATCTAGAGCAGTGGTTATTCTTGATTCCCTTATCTTTTCTTTTAAGATTGTTCAAAGATTCATCAATAAAATTAAGATTGTTAATCTAAAATGAGTTGAATGTTAATAAAATCTTGTGAGGGGTGTAGTGTAGGATTTCCGGCAACTACATAATGGCGCTAGAAACATGGAAGGATTGAAGATTGAAGATTATTCTAGAAAAAATTGAAGATTAATATTGAGATTTGTGAAGATTTGGAGTGATTGATTAAGAATTTTACATAATATCTTGCAATTCATTAAAATTGAAAAAATGGCTAGAAGAAGAAATACATCAGAACAACCAACTACTGTTAGAAGAAGCAAGAGAATTGCTGGAAGGGAAAGAAGTGAAATGGGAGAATCTACTAGAATGAGAAATAATAGAGAAAATCAAATTCAACCACCAGTTCAACAAACACTAGTACAAGGAAGGAATACAGATTATGATAGGGTGAGTATACACACTTGGCAATCAAATTCAGCTGAAGAAGTAGAAGAAGAGCAGCAAACCAGAAACCACAGACATGTAGAGAGAAATCAAGAAGAAGATGAAGGAATAATTCATGGAGATGAGGAAATTGGAGCGTTAGAAACGTTGAGACGAAGAATACATGAAGAAAGAAGAGCTGAGGCAGAACAACGTGCGAATCTAACAAGGCAAAATCACGAATTGAGGATGGAAAATATGAGACTACAGAGTAGAAGATCGAGAAGTATTAAAAAATCATATTCAAGATCGACTAGAAGAGAGATGAGGCGAAACTCACCCACAATTAATGTCGGAAATAATATTCAAAAAGAAATATCAAATCCTAATGAAGAACATCGCAAAAATAGAGAAATGACTGATGATCGTTACGTTCCACAAAATGAAACTTTTGATGATAGGGAAAATGATAGAAATCAAGAGAATGGATAACGTCAGGGACAAAATAATCAAGATGGCGAAGGGAATCGAGAGGAATGAAGGAGAATTTTACATGAGAGAGAAGCTCAAAGAAATCAACAAACGATTGAAGAAGAAATTGGAAGACATTATGTTGAACAAGCACGTTTAATTTGTGAACGTGAAATATTGAGAGCGGAAATGGAAGAACAAGAGCTTCAGGAGACAATTCGCCAGAACAATCACGACAATCGAGAAAGAAGGCGTACACAAAACCGGAATAACGGTAATATCAATGAGGAGTATGATAGAGTACAGAGGATAACAGAAAGACAGTGAATGGAATTGATAAGAAATGAACAAAATCATGGAGGGGAAAATGAGAGACATCATCATATGCGAATTCAAGATAGAGATGAGGAAGAGAATCGCAGAAGAAGACGAGATGAAGATGATGAGAAAGAAATGCAAAATTTCGCGAGAGAAGAAAGATATGAACGCAGAAGAAGGGAGGAGAAAATAAAAAGACCAATGGATCAAAATTCAGGTGTAAATAAACAAATCTTAAAAGAATTAGAAGAAATGAGAGGAATGTTAAATAATAGAGGAGAAGTAGGCAGAAGACAATTAAATGAAGCTATAGAAGAAGCTGCGAAAACTCCATTTACAAGGGAAGTACAACTAGGAGGAATACCACCGAAATGCAATTTGCTCGCATTAACCAGCATTTTTGATGGAACAAATTGTGCAATTCAACACATTAAAGCCTATGTGAGGTGCATGTTGCAATGGGAAAATCATGATGTCATATTATGCAAGTATTTTGCATTCGGCTTAACAGGGGAGGCGTTAAAATGGTTCGAAGGTCTACCAAAGAATACAATAACATCCTTCAATCATTTGCAGACTACATTCCTGGGGGCGTATATAAGTAATAATTCTTCGCGACCTGGTATTGAAGACGTGTTTGGATTAAAACAAAGGATTGGCGAAAGTTTGAAGCACCTAACTAAAAGATGGAGGACTATGTGTAGCGAAATGGCTGGCCTGTGTAGATGAGAGATATCTTATCTTATCATTTATCAATGCTATGTTTGCAACCAACCTATTGTATATCCAAATTTTCAGAGTCAAGAATACGATCACAATGACTGAATTGCGAGAACTTCAGAAGAATATATTGCTCTAGAGGAAAGGCAAAATGAAATGGAATCATACCCAGTTGCGAACACCAGTTCACAAAAAGCGAATGCAAGCTTATTACCCAAACTAATAAACACAGTGGCGAGCACTTCGCAAGTACAACAAAAAGGTGACGGGCAACAATCAACAGAAACTGGTGGCTATGGGAAGCCGAGCGAGATCAAGAGGAGTATGAAAGAGAAAGAAATTTCTACAATCGTGGTGGAAATAAAAGATTCAAAGACTCGATCAACTTATGGAGGTCAAAGACAAAACTATAATAGAGGACAAGGAGGTCACAAGGTGGTATGGGAAGAAATCAAGATGCCACCTCTAAATGCAAGTGTGGAGAAAATATGGGAAGCTATAATTTTGATGGAGAATATACCAACACCATGGAACATGGGAACGGAACCACCTCCAAACCACAGAAGTCATGAGTTTTGTTCTTATCATCATTTTCATGGACATACTACAAATGATTGCAGAAATGTAAAAAGAATTATTCTGAGAATGATAGATCAAGGAAAACTAAACCACTTTTTGGTAGGGCACCCACAATCTCAACCATTGCCACCACCACCAGAGCATCACAAAGTAAACACGATGAAAAAGAAGGAAACATTCTTCATAGAAGTTGGTGCAAAAGCAAAGAATCTATTCTGTCACTCTATCGTACATTCATACAAGACAATTGAAGATTTTCATGACAATGTTTTGAGTAGAGTGTTCGCAAGAGATAATGATGGAAGAGAAATTATGAATATTGCGAAAATCTCGCCACTAGAGGAATGGCAGAAACAGATTATTTCTTTTACCGCAGAAGAAATCCCGAAGGTGAAGAGGTACATGATAATCCATTGGTAGTAAAATTAGAAATTAATCCAAAACCGAAAGAAGATGAGGATGATGAAGCTGAAGATTCATGGGCAATTAATAGGATTCTAATCGATACTGGAAGCTCTGTGAACATCTTATTTTATCATACTTATAAAACTATGGGAGGAAGAGATGATGATCTTATACCATCAACATATAAGATATATGGTTTTAATGGTACTGCCAACAAGCCTAAAGGGGAGGTTACTATGCGAATTCCATTGAAGGGAATATCTTCTGAAATCCTATTCTGTGTCGTTGATGTAGAATCACCCTACAATGCATTAATTGGTCGACCTTGGCTACATGGGATTCTAGGTGTAGCTTCAACTTTCCACCAGTGCATCAAATTCCCTCACCCCAGCGGTGTAGGAATCATAAAGGGAGATTGGGTTGAAGGAAAGAGGTGTTACGAAACTGAGGTAGAATCCTGCGAAGGAAGAGCAAACAAGAAGGAAAATTGGCGACACAAAATCAAAGAGACACAAAGAAGTGAGAGGTTGATGGTGGATGCAATCGAAAGAAAAGAAGAAGAGATGTTGCGAAACTAATGCTAGCTCAGAATAAAAAATGGTGAACATACCACTACCAAGGAAAGCAGTAGCAGAAAAAAAAAAGAAGCAGAGGATAACAAAGGTAATGTATGAATGATTGATTTGTTGCGACACTCTCGCAATAAATAAAATTCTCAAAAATACATTTTATTGAATGACAAAATTGAGATTGCGAAATGCAAATATAATATGATGATGTGCAAGAATCTCGCAGAGATAATGAATTCTACAAAAGACAATCAGAGAACAATGACAAAAGAGAAAGGGGCGAACCTTTATGGCGTACACCCTAGTTCGCGAATACAATTTCGCAAGAGGCAAATGTAAGACCTAAAGTACGTCATATAAGGGGGTACCTGTTGCATGGCTCAGGGAAAGGCTACACCGCCACCGGAACCTGAGTCATGGAGATTTGGGGTCAATAAAGCCCATCCGGGAGAGGCACCTTGGATTCTCAGCTTAAGCATATGACTTAGGTTGGGCGACTAAGGTAATAAGGACTCTCCCAAGGAGTGCAGAATCTGATCAAGGCGCCGAGGTACACGGTTGAGTCAAGAGTGCCAGGGGCGTCTGGAGCGTACCTTGCCATTCTTGACAAGTCTTGGCTTATACTGCACTCGGCCCGAAGAAAACCCCACTTAGGGTGCAGTCTCGTAACCATAAACCCTATAGGTAAAAGGGATAAGAGGCTGCGAAAACAACTGGTTGTTGTTAAGACTGGATGGGAGGAGCTAACCTTGTATGGTAGAAGTACGCCTCCTTGAAGGGGCAACCAGGGGGAGATAAGGGCGGCACCCTCCATTAGGGAGCTGATAATGTCATGTTACTCGCAAGGGTATTAAGGCTTGTCATATTTGTGCAACAATCCTGAAGAGGCAATAATACTAAAGAAAAAGATAAGACGAGATCAATGGGTTTTCGCATGAAAGTGCGAAGACGTCCTGCGATTTCGTCGCAAGACGGCAATGTAATGGGGCTTTATTTTCGCAAGAATATTTAGGCCTGTATATTGTCGCAACATTCCTGAAGAGGCCATAATACAAAAGAAAAAGTTAAGGCAAGATCAATGGGTTTTTGCATGAAAGTGCAAGGACGTCCTGCGATTTTGTCGCAATGACAAGAGGTGGCATAATAAGACCTTTAACTAGGAAGGCAAAATAAGACCACACAGGAATGAGATTTTGAAAAGAATCAAAATTCACTTGCATATGATTGCGAAATTATACATAAACAACTGCGAAGTTGAGGCACAAAATAAGAAAAATCTGCAAAATCTCTCATTTGGATACAAATAACAGAGGCAAGTATGGGAATGAATGAAATTAGAAAATGTTATTTGTCTCCACATGATAGATTTACGCAAAAATTAAAAAATTAATGATTATATTGATTAACCATATTGCAAGGAAGAATTGTTTTAATGAATGCAGGTCAAAATGAAAGAAACTCATATATTAAGGAATATGGGAACCAAAAGAATTCGCAAATATACAGAAAGAGGAATAAATGTACAAGTATTACAGAAGATTAAAGAAAGAAACAAAGACTACTTCTTAGTTGATCCTTCATCATCTTCATCAGACTTGTTCCCTTCTTCGTCTGCATCAGAACTTTATCTCCATCAGAACCTTCATCACCATCAGATTCTTCATCATCAGCTTCGCTATCAGAAATAGTCAGAATGTTCTTTGGGATCTCCTCCAAGAGACAAGGATAATCAGAATGAGGAATACTATGGTCATCACAAACCATTTGAATAGTTTGATTGCGAAAATGCATAGCATCGTTCTTAAAGTTCGCAACAGTGATCTTGATTTGATTCTTTAATCTAGAATACTTGTCGTTGCGAGAAGAAAGATTCTTTGCGAGTTCCTCTTTTTCAGCTTCAAGTTCCTCAATTCTTTCGCGATATCTACTTTCAGAATCTGCGAGCAAAAGGCAATCAATTAATAACTTGATGAAAATTCATAAGAAACAAAAGATTAGTGAAGAAGAACAGTTAATAACCTTCTCTGTCAGAAATCATATCTCTAATCAAGGCTGTATGCTCAACTTGGAGACTAACATTTACACCTAAATCTTTTCTGGCATCGTCTAAGATTTTCGCAGCCCAAGCGAATTCATCCTCATTATTTATAAGAGACGAGAACGAATTTGGTTTTCTCTTTCGCAGAGCTCGGTATTCTTGCGGTTAGCTTCATCTCGTTCAAGTTGAACTTCAAGAAGGGTCTCTTGGAATTTCGCCAAAGCCTTAGCACCTTGATCAGAGATGCGATCCTTATCATCTATGAGACCGCTAATTTTGGTTCTTAGCTCATTGATTTTCTCTTTAGAATTAAGAAAGAGACGCTTAAATCGGTTGGCTAAGCCTAAACTAGATCTATGGTCAATCTCTAAGAGGCGAAATTTGGATCTCAGTTCATTCAGAGAAAGAGATGAAATTTTATCATTTGAGAAACTATTTAAAGATTTATTAAGACGCTCAAGAAGGGTATCATTATCCAAGGCATTAGGAAATGAACGAAGAATGGTAGCTTCATCAGAAAGACCATAAATGTCTGCAAAAAGGATCAATAAATAAGATAAAACAACAGGATGAATGAATGAAGGGAAAGGAGAAAAGTAACATACCATAGAGTTGATTATTAGCTTGCTGAAGACTAGAGATTTTTTGTATACGAAGAAGAATCAATTTCTAGTTGTTGTTCTTCTCGCGAAGACTTTGACTTCATTTCCATTCCTCATTCTTTGACGAAATTGAAGATTCTTTTTCAAGAATTTCGCGTCTCCTCTCCAGATCTGAGGCAACACGAAAGAAGCTTTTCCAGCCTGCGAGAAAATGTAAAAAGTATTAAAATAGAAAGAGATTTTGAGTTACATAATAAGAAGAAGTAAAAAGACGAAAGCATACCAGACTATTAAGAGAATGCAGGAAGTTGGGAGTCACGATCTAGAAACTCCGCGAAGAGAATTATCACCATCCATAAAGGAACATCGCAAATGTAGCGAGAGCTTTGCAGGTATTAGCGAATTGACTATCTCCCATTCCTTGCAAGAATCAGAAAAGAGGCCAGAGAGCTTAGCCATAGAAGATTCAGATGGAGAATCTTCATTTGCAGCAAGGTCATCATTATCCTCATCCTCATCACTCTCGGAGTTTTCATGAGAAGGAATATTTGAAGGAGAGGAAGAACGGATTTTTCTCTTTTTGAAGGAGGAGCAGTTGGTTTTTCCCTGCGAAGAGCACCTTTGCCTTTATCACCAGTCTTCGCAACATTGGCAGGCTCTTCTATTTCAGCAATAATCTTCACACACAGATAGAAATAAGAAATAGAGGCAACAATATACTGTTTAAAATCATAAGAGAATATTTCTTACCTCATCTGTGTATGAGCGAAGAGCTAACAAGGTACTAGCCTTCTCAGTCCTGTGATAGCTATCTTGCAATTTCTGGATCTGTAGAATATCACAAGAATCAGCGAACAAAAGAATAAAGACAAATAAGAAAATATAAAGTGGGTGAAACTGGAAGAGACATACCTCTTTATCATTCTCGGCCCAAGAGAATACCCAAGGTTGATAAGAAGCGAGATTCTCAGGAAGAACATTTGACCCAGCAATGTAAGGTCCTTTCAGCATCAAGGGAAAAACACACCATTTATCATCTTTGGATTGGCGAGGAGTTGTGTTCTTACCAGAGTGCCAATCAATGTCCTGCATGAGTATTTTAGCTTCATCAATATTATCTTTCCTTTTCAAGCGAATACCCCGGCGAGTATTCTCTTTCTTCATGGAGATCAATTCATAATTTTCAAAGAAACTCGCTACTATGTATTTTTCAACAATTATCTCCAAGTATGTGAATTTAGGATCCCTAAGTTCTTTGGAGTAAAGAGATCCTTTACCAGCACCATGGTTAGCGAACTCTAGCATCAGACGGATGCAATCCCCACTCAATTGGAAGATAGCTCGCGAAAATCCCGAGCGAGCGAGAATTTCATAGAACAGAGGAATATCTGGGTCATAAAGAGGAATGGGGAGACCTGCGAGAATTTGACCTAGCGAAATTATGATTGATTGATCATCACAATGTTGATCAGAGAAAAGTTTGATAGAAAGAATTGACTTGGCACTTTCACCAGGAATGGTAGAAAGTGTGAAACCTTTCTCAGCAAGATCTTTTTGGACGTCTTTTAAGTTTTTCTCATGTTTATGGCCACTTGGAGGCATATCTGAATATACAGTATGAGAATGGATAAAAATTAAGAAGATTCAAGAGGGAAGAATTACAGTAGCAGAACTTACAGAAGAACAATATAGTTGCAGAGATGAGAGAATAAAAAGAGAAGAAAAAGTAAAAAGAAAATGGAAAGAAGAGTAAGAAGAATATATAAAGAAGATTTTTTTTACTCGAAGAAATAAACACTATTAATGCGAAAAGACGTGAGCGGTTGAAAAGCAGCGGTTACGGAAGACGTGTCAAGAAATAGATGGAAGAAAGAATAGGTGTGATAAATACAGAATATGAAGAGATGAATAGCTGCGGCATTTCTCACATCATTCTCTACTTCGCAGAAAAGATATGAGAAGATGCAAGATACAGGATCAGAATCTCGCAGCAATAATGCCTCAGCGAAATTATCAACAATACAACAGTGTCGCAGAACAATTTCAGAAATGACATAATAAACGACGTCAGCTAAATCATGAGAAAAATGTGATGGTCCTGCGAAAATTAGAAAGTTTGCGAAATTAACATTTGTAAGGATGCGAGAATGTCGCAAGTCATATCCGAAAATAAAGGACAAATTAGCTGTCATCCACTATGTAATTCCCTATAAATAGTCGTTCAGTTGTAAAGGATAGGGGAGAGATCTTTTCTGATTGAGAAGCAAGTAAATAGGAGAGAGAAAATCTAGAGCAGTGGTTATTCTTGATTCCTTTATCTTTTCTTGTAAGATTGTTCAAATATTCATCAATAAAATTAAGATTGTTAATCTAAAATGAGTTGAATGTTAATAAAATCTTGTGAGCGGTGTAGTGTAGGATTTCCGGCAACTACAATTGATATTTTAATATTTTTCGTGAATGACCTAGTCGGTCATGTGAAATTCATGAATAAATGTTGATAATGATGAATTGGGAAAATATTGCTCGCATGGTGAATTGTTGAATATTGATAGTTGGTTCAATATTCGAACAGTTGAGCAAGTGTTGCTCAATTCAAAGATTTACTGAATATTGATAATTGGATCAATATTCGAGCAATTGAGCAAGTATTGCTCAATTCGACGAATTACTGAATATTGATAGTTGGACCAATATTCGAGCAATTGAGCAAGTATCGCTCAATTCGACGAATTACCTATGAATTACTGAATATTGATAGTTGGACCAATATTCGAGCAATTGAGAAAGTATTGCTCAATTCGACGAATTATTTATTGGTGACATGAATCAATAAAATATTAATTAAAATATATTGGTAGATTACCAAATATAATTTATCCGGACGTTGGTTGCTGGATCAACATAAACTTATTAGTGTTTGACCTTGCTCTAAATGATGATTCGTGGAGCGTTTGTTCGAAACCCTAATTTTTGATCAATTGTTCATCAATTGACGAATTGCTGAAAATAGGTCATGAATGAGGAGGGTACGATCACATGCAATCATGGACGTTCCATGTGATGCCCAAGTGCTCGAGTGAGCGTGCACCAAGGCCCTTGGTCGGTGAAAGAATGATGATTAAAAACAGGTTTCATCATTTATTGAAATAATGCCTGATTGAGCATTAGGTGATAAAGCCTAATTTATGGAGAAGTGAGGGACCGACCAAGAGGGCCTGAAACCGGCCCTTGGTGGTCATGGGACTAGGTGATGGTCGTTTGAGCAAGTTCCAAGTTGGTTGGAAAGAATTTGGACGCTATATGAGCGATCGAGCAAATTAGGTCAAAATTATAAGAATGTGTGGGACCAGCTCCTTGCAAGCCTTAGGGACGACTTCGGTCAAGGAAGCATGTCCGTGTCACCATAATGCCCGTATCTCAGTCATGAGAGTTTCAGTATTTTCTGATGTACGTTTGAGCAATATTTTGGATTTTCAAAAGAGTTCGATCTTTGATTGAAGTTCTCGATTTTGCTCGAATGAGCAAGTAGAACCTTGCATGTTTCATCAATATGTCGGGAATATTAAAACATTAATATTTTAATATTTTTCATGAATGACCTAATCGGTCATGTGACTGTTTGGATTTTCGTCCTTTTCATGATTTGAGCAATATATGAGAAAATATGAAGAAATCATGATCTTTGCTCAAACGGAGGAGTTTCATGAGATGAGGGAAATAATAATTATAAAAGATTAGGGATTGCAAGGTGTGGGACCGGCCACGGCCAGAGCATGGCCGGCCGGCTAGGTTTCCGGGTCCCGCAACACCTTTCCCTATTTTATATTATTATGTTTTTCGTGAAACCATGAAGCTATGAAGAAACTATGAGTTTTGTTGAAACGAGGGAGTTTCATGAGATTAGGGAAATAATAATTATGAAAAGACAAGGGATTGCAAGGTGTGGGACCGGCCACAACCAAGGCATGGCCGGACGGCTAGGTTGCCCGGTCCCGCAACACCTTTCCCTATTTTATATTATTATTTCCCATGAAACCATGAAAATATAGAGAAACCATGAGTTTTGTTGAAACCAGGAAAGTTGATAGAATGAAGGAGTTTTCATGAGTTCATGAAAATAACAAAAATAAGGAAAATAATGGAAGAGGCATGGGACCGGCCGCGACAAAGGCACGGTCGGCCGGCCGGTGGGACCGACCCATGGATGCCTCTTCATTATTTTAATGTCATTATTTTCTCTCCTATTTCGTGTAGGATTCCTCGTTTGTCCATATTTTCGGATGCTCGTTCATGCATATGGATGCTTGTTCGTGCATCATTGTTGAGTACAGTTGCATCATTTAATGGGGCTTACTCAGTGATAGTCCAGATGCCCGGTTGCTGAGTATTTATTACTAATTTATGAAATTCAGCGGAGAATGATTCATGAAACAGAGTAATAAAGATGAGTAGTTATTTATTATAAATCCTTAAGACCAACCGTAGATTCGACCATGGATTCAAAATAATAAAATGAGCATTACCATTGCATGGGATCGTGGATTCGACCATAGAATCGGAATAATGAAAGTAGTTATTACCATTCCATGAGATCAGCCGTGGATTCGATCATGAAATCGGAGTATTAGGATTATCTATTACCATTCCATGAGATCAGTCGCGGATTCGATCATGAAATCGGAGTAATGAGATAAAATAGATTATCTTCTAGGAATTCAGTGGTGAATGTCACGGTGGAATTAATCTATTACAGAAGGAATATTAGCCAGTTCAAGCGTCATACCCGTTCTGAAAGGTGCATAGTCAGGAAACAACGAGTGTTGCCTAATTCCTGAAGGCGTTATTGCTCTAAATCTTACGGAGAAATGCCTGGATCTATACACGGTCTCTCTACATAGTCAGGGAACAGTGAGTGTAACCGACATCCTGAAGGCATTGTTGCTCTCATTCTTACGGAGAAACTTCCAATCGTTCTTCTATGTAGAGTTGGGTCTCTCTATGTAGTCAGGGAAGAACGAGTCACCGACGTCCTGAAGGCGTTGTTTCTCTCAATCTTACGGAGAACCACCCAATTATGTTATTCTACATAGAGGTCATGATGAAATGCGAGGTATCGAATGCTCAGCTGGTGGAGGCCTTTCGAGAAACATATTCATCATGGCTCGTAAAATATCAATCCTCACATGCCTGAAAGCCGTGTCAAAAACATGCATTATCATAATTTTACGATTTTGACCTTTGTTGAAAATCCTCCATCTACAGAAAGACCATACATATTCCACTAAAACGAAAAGGCATACATATTTCATTGCATAACTTTAAAGAAAATATCATTACATTGAAAACACGGGTTTTAATAATAGTGGAAGAAGTCCGTGTAGGTACTTTCTTCCAAGACATGATAACAACTATGAAGGTCAAACTTCTTGCCATAGCCTTCATCATAATCAGCTTCGGTCATCTCCCACTGAAAAACAAAACAATTTTAAGTTTGTACTAGATTTTGTGCTCGTGCTACGCACCAGGTGCACCCGGAAACAACTTTGCCTCGCCCCGTCCGATGCATGGTAAGGTTGGTGCGGCTCGGCTTCGCCTCGCCTTATCATGCATTTTTTATTTGGTGTTGCGTGGCTTCGCCTCACCCGTCGTGATACATTTTTGATTTGGTATGGTTCAGCTTCGCCTCACCCTCGTGATACATTTTTGATTTGGTATGGTTCGACTTCGCCTCACCCCGTCTCTTAGGATTTTTAGTTTAGTGTGGCTCGTCTTTGCCTCGCCCGTCGGGATTCATGCTTAGGATTTTTATTTTTTTGTAGCTCAGCTTCGCCTCGTCCTGTCCCGATACATGGTTAGGATTTTTTATCCGGTGTAGATCGGCTTTGCATCACCCCGTCGCTTAAGATTTTTTATTATGCTTGTGATACACAACAAACATCTTTTTCTTTTAACCATATTTTTGATTTGGTAGGATGTGGCCTCGCTTTTCCCCGTCCGACACATGCTTAGGATTTTTTTATGGTACGCATCGAATTCTAGTAAGATTATGGGCCTTGTCTTGGACTCAAATATTTCTTCCCAAATTCAATATAGATCCCTTAAGATACATAACCAAACGCTAATATTTCTTCCCAACAAAACTTTCAATAATACATAACACAGTTTGGCTAACTTAGTTAATTAGTGTTCAACTAAACCATTATGAATGTTTAGTTGCTCATAATGAAACCATTATGAATGTTTTGCCGTGGTTTGTTCAACTAAACCATTATGAATGTTTTATTAATTAGTGTTCCATTAATTACTCATAATGAATAATTAATTAATTTTTTATTTAAATATCCCCTTAATTGATCTAAAAAATACATATTTTTATTTGTAAATAATAATTTTACTAAAAATTATATTAGTAAATATTAATAGTGGATGGAGTAGTGGGTGGTAAAATGGTGGCGGGTGTTTGTGAGTGATGGAGACGGTAACATTACTGTTGGTGAAAGAAATAGTGGTGATGGTTGTTTTTCGTGGTGGTGGGTGCCGGTGAATAATAGTGGACACTAATAGTTTTGTGTCTTTATAAAACGCACAACATTATATTGTGAAGGATGCAGTTGGCTATTTTTCGCACGATTGGTAAGGACAAAAAAATATTTTGTGGATGATACCAGATCATATAAGACAATATGATCATACTGCTAGATCGCCCAAATAGTATCTCTGCTATCTATGGTATCCGATTGAACAAATTAAGGTTTTTAGTATTAAATATAAAATTGATTACAATATAAAAGAGAACAACAAAAATAAAATAACGTAATGAATAATTGACGACTTAAAATGTAAACTTTACTCATGACGTTTGTGATTAAAAATTAAAAGCACATCCAGCGGTTGGGAGGGCAGCGATAGTGGTGTAGGAAAGAAGTAATATCAAGTGATTTTTTGGTGTTGGTGGGTGTTGGTGGGTAGTAATATATTCTGCTAATAATGTGTCACCACAAAATCAGTTAACATTATAAAAAATAGAAAATTTGGTTGATCGTGTTAATGAAACATAAGCTCGGTTAAAATACTTGGCAATTAAAATTGTAGCTGCAATCGAGCGTACAAATCAAAATCAGTACCTAATAAATTAACTTATTTTAAGTCGTTTTGTTATGACATGGGCTACATCATAGCTAGGTGATCTTTTTTTTCCTTATTTCTTTGTTCTGTATTATAAAATAAAGTTTAACTAAGTTAGTCAACATAAAGAGCGATCCTGATTTTCCCTCCCGGTTGATAATCCACGGTTGTGGTTGATCCCATGAATACACTTTAATTAGGAAATAATGCATTACGTATTCAATCTATTTTTCACATCTCAAAAATCAAAAGCAAAGTGGGGAAATTTGATAGACTAAAAATAACAAACCTACATTTTCATAAAACTAATCAATATTGATTCTCTGAGTCACATCCAAGAGGAGGAGTGGACTAAAAAACTTTAATTCCCCACCTCTAAGAAAACCTAAATCAGGAATAAATTTGGGAATTAGAGATAGACTAAAGAGGCAAAAAAATCCAAGAACATGCTCCCAGTGATTTGGTATCATCCTCCAAATCTTTGGTGTCTTAATTTATCAATTATTTTTATATCATCTTCAAGATTTGTTCAGGGAGAAGATAAATCAATGGTTGTTTATGTAAGTATTTATAGATGACGTCTATGATTGAAAGTTAGAAATTCATATCTAACGGTCTTAATCTCTTTACTCTCATTAAGTAGATGACAACTTTGTTAATAATTACATCATATTAGGAATAGTTAGGGTAATGTTTGTGAGTGGCGGTGCATGGAGACGGTGGAGGCAGTGTTGCTGATGGAAAAGGTAGTTGTAATGAGTGGTTCTATGGTGGTACAACAATTGGTCAATGTAGTTGTGTGCAATGTTTATTCGATTTCGTAATGACACAAATAACATTATATTATGGAAGTTGTATTTGATTTTTTAAGTGTTAAATTAATCTCGGTCAAATGCAAAAGAAAAGATAATAATCAAAAAGTATGAAGAATAATTTTCACTTTAAATAGTAACAACAATCAAAATTGACATAATTTTTTTCACTTATTTTCGTGGTCGTGCCGCTATGACACGAGCCAAGTTCTGGTGTATATATAAAATAACTTAATGTGTTAATATTAACTTGAATCCATGAGATTAGTACTTGTTTGGTTGTTCTTAACTTAGAAGAACATTTCATCAGTTAAGCGCGTAAAAGACTAATTAAATTTAATTCAACATTTCACCAGTGTACTGTTTCCCGTATAAACTAAAAGTGGAATCTAAAAAAACAAAGGTAGAAAGGAAAATTAAATCGGTAACCGTACCCCAAAAATTATTAACGATATAAACAGAAAGACATGACACCAATGATACTTGTGGAACATAAGTATGAAAAGAAACTGGAATCTTGTTTGTACTCTTTATACATCCAACTCCACCTAATATTTTATTAGTTATTGATTCCTCTCTGCAAAATCAGAAGTAAGGATACAGTGCACGTCAGTTCTCAATCTCATCTACAAAATAAAGTTTCTTATATTTCTTCTTCTCACTATGACTGTAGCAATTGAGAACAAACATATTGTAAAAGAAAGGCAAACGCATAGGTACTGTAAGCAAACAATGAAGTCATATAGAAAAAACGCAACCCTTTCCACAAATTGCATTAAGCACTAGAAACTAAGATATAACTCAGGTTCCAGTAAATTGTTGTATGCATAACTTTGTCTATAATATGAAATCCAATCGAAAACATGTTAAGAAAAACCTATAAGTTCAGAGAAACTTCATTAAATATAACATAACTGAAAAGACGAGGGTACCCAAATACACCACAATCTTTAAATTATTCACCTATAAGTCCTTTTACCGAAAGTGATCGTTTATGGAAAAAGTCGAAACAATACGACAAATCGGTATTCACATTTTGTGTGATCGTCTATGGTACGAGATCGAGACAATACAACAATCAAAGTGTGATTACTTGATAATAGGTTCAGACTTAACCAAACTCTATAGGATCACTATCAAGCAATACAGAGTTAACGTTTGTATAATTTAATTTAAACTATAATAACAACAATTATGATTGCGTAAAGGAAAAGTAAAAAACACAACAAGATTTTGTTAACGAGGAAACCGTAAATTCATAAAAATCCCAGGACCAAGTCCAGAATTGAACACTCTCAGAATTAAGCCGTTGTACAAAATCTAAATCAAAACTCTGTATAGTTGAGACCAAGCAACTAAACCTAGTTCACTTAGTTTCTTCAGTAACCCTGCGCTTCCGACATTCAATAAGTGCACGCAGTGGAACAATTCCTTAGGATCGTATTCCAAACAGTAAAGGAAAAACAAATCTGTTTGATAACAACTCTCTTGATTCCTTCAGATGAAGATATCTCAAGTCATATGCAAAGGATCTTCCGTTTAAACTAATAAACTCCTTTACCTTGTAAGATCAATCTATCCAAAAACTACCAAAGTAACAGAGTTTAGATTTGCAATCAATCAATATAGAATCCAACAAGGAACCACAAAGTGATGTCGATCTCATGCAACTAATCAGTCAAATAAATCCGATTCTCGTTGGATCTCAGCCGATCAAGGTTTGTGCCCACCCAAAGATATAGAAACCAAATAAGAAATCTTTGTTTTCTTCAAATCTTCTTGAATCTTTAATTAAACCTGCACAACACCACTTGAATCTATTGTGATCAATCACGCAGAGAATGAAGTCTGTTAACAATGGATTATCACAAGATGTCTTTAGATCTACAAAGATTTCTAAAGATCCCGTCGATACTTCGATCTAGTTTCCCACCAACGGTACTAGTAGAGCTTCTTGATACCACAAAAGTCTTTGAACGAGCGGTCGTAAGAGATTTTTCCTAATTAGGGTACTTTCCTCTCCGGATAGAGGGCTCCACCAGAAAAAACAAAAAGATAGAGTTTGCATGGCTCTTAGGATAGTTTGTTAGAAATACAAACTTAGGTATTTATGGACCAAGGATGTTTGGACACCAAGGAATTTCCAAAACCGAATATTCTCAAGATATGAAATAAATGCCCAAATCGGTTTTCATAATTCCTGGAAATGCTTTGCCCAATATTTTCCGACATCTCTCAATACAAAATCTCCAATCCGTAAATGCACATTACTAATTTTTATTTTCTAGAGATATGCATTTAATTGCTGGTAATTAAATCATATAAAACTAATAACCTTAATTAAAAGATTCTTAATTTATTTCGGACCGGGATCTCCTTGAGTAATTAAGGAATATCTTTGAACAATAAAAGATAAGAGTTAATGATCGTGTTCAAAGTATGTGGACATCGTTTCTTTGTAAATTCTATTTCATATTTACAATCTTGGAATCGATTACACCACACTTCCAAACAAGTTTAGAATTGGTTCATCTGTATTCCAAGACAACTATGTGAAGCCGGGGAAGAAAAGGACGATGAGATCGAGGATGGGTTATTACTTTTTAAGGGGGGTGGGTGGGTGGGGAGGGAAGGAAGCTAGAGGAGAACCTGATGGAATAGAAGGATGATGATTGTTTTCTCTCGTTAGAAGAGAAGAAACTTGGAACAAGTGCTGCTTTTCAGGCGTGTTCTGCATAGGTTGTAAGGGTGATGATGGCTGGGGAGGTTGTGGTGGTTGTTGTTAATTGGATGGTTGTTGCAGTGGGAGAGCATCCATTGGCGAAGATAAAAAAAATATTAGAAAAACGAGAAGAAGAGAGAATCAAAGCGAGATAAGTTTGGATAGACAAAATCTCAGAAATTCGAGCTCAATCTTTTACTTGAAAGGTAATAACACAGCCTGAATTAGTTACCTTTGAAGATATGAAGAGCATTAATTCAAGAATACACTGCTGTTCCGCAAGAACAAAGGTGGTTGAGTGATATGCAGATTTTGGAACTTGACTTTAGTCAGCGTAGGCGGCTAGGATTGGAACAAAGAATCCTCCTCTTAACGGACACACGTCAGTAAAATAAATAAATAGAAATACTGACGGCACCTCTCACTAGTTTTTAGGCAGCCATATTACAGATTTCTAGGGTATTTAAACATCAAATTCAAATCACTATGGGTAATTACGTCTCCAATCAGATCAAGGGAGGTGCAGATCTTATAGTCAATGATCCAAAATTTGTAGAAAAAAGAAAGAAAGAAGGAATTGATTTTGTGAAGCAATCGATTGAGAACCAGGAAATGGTTGATAAAATTAAGAAAATTACTGTAGATGTTGTTAAGGAGTCCCCTGAGGCAGCATCTCAGATTGTGAATGATAAGATTTTTGTTGAAAAGGTGAAGGAAATGGGGACAGATGTTCTTGTCAACAGTGTTATTACTCTAGGTAAGAACGATGAGTTTGTCAAGAACCTGAAAAGTGGATCGAAAGATTTTGTAAAGCAGACGATGTCCGATGAGCAAGTTAGGAAATACGCAACTGAGATTCTAAATGAAGGTTTAGCTGTCCCTCTCGGGAAAAGCATTCAAGGGCCATTTTATACCATTGCAGCCATTTACGGTCTCAAATCATTGCACGCCATCATGAAGATAAAGTAAGCTCTCTGATTCTTCATTTTGTTTATTATTTGAATAATTTCCTAGTAAATTTCTAATCAGTGAACATTTTAGAGTCAAAATTGATCGCGTAAGTTTCCTCTAATCCCAGGGTTGTGCTTCTGAATAGTTTTTGTAAAGTTTCCAAATGCTTTGTTATTTTCAGATCTGCATAATTTTTTCATGATTTTAGTGTTGCTTGTCAAATTGCTTTGAGATTTAGGCTTGTTTAACTAAACATCTTCTCTGGTTACATTGGTTCTACCTATTTGGGGTACCAGATTAAGCTATTCGTTCGTTTGCTAGTGGTAAATTTGGGGTTTGGTGTTGATAATATAGTTTTAACATTGGAGTTCTCTGTATCTTCTTCATATTAGTATTCATAATCATGTTTCGTTGTTAGTTCAAATCTTGCCTATTAATGCATTCTATTTGTCCTCACTACTCCCTTTGTTTCGCTGATAGATACTTTGGGCGTGTTTCATACAATATTGTTTCGCTGATATATTCTCATGCTTGCTTGTGCTTTGTCCTTACAAGTTTTTTTGAATTTCCTTCATGCTTATGCATTATCAAAGATGCAGTCGCCTGGGTTCGTGTATTCACCCCATACTTCACGCCATAGTCCTTCCATGCTTATGCATTATCTCGAGTAGTAGAAATGTTTTTATATCACGATGTTAGTAGTAGTAAGAGCACCTGTTTCTATGACTGTGGACCTGCAAGTATATCAGTGCTCGTATTTATTTGAAATTAGATCCTTCAACGCAACTGGCTATAATTTCAGTCTATGTGGTCGAACAGGTAGACCTCTATTCAGGTCCTTCCTTGCATGTTTTTTTTTTTAATTCTGGATAGAGTTGCCTGCTTATGAAATTTGGTGGTAGTATCATGTGGTTATAACTTATACGCCATTAGGAGGGCGTAGTTTATCGTCTTTCTTATTCTTTATCTTTAAACCCTTCCTCAAAACCATGAAACTGATAGCATGAACTCACAGGGGTGTGGGGTTAAAAATAAATAAATCATTTTAAGGCATCTTATAAACTCCGAGAGACCAGGAACATTCTTGTTTGAAACAAAGTCTCAAAAGGCTCTGACGAGAACCTTTTTTCAGTACCATTTTTTATGCAAGTGTTTTTTACAAACTGAATACATCATTACTGAAGTTTCAGTATATCAATATCATCACACTTTGCACAGACATAACCGATGTCTTGAATTGTTTTTCCGGCATAAGTGTCATTGGGAGAGAAATTCCCAACCATCTCATATGCAAATCTATGTTAACATATAACATGTTTCTTTAGTACCGGTTTGTGTCTCTATTATCACATGGTAACCGGACAGCAGTTGAGTTATCACATGTCTTACAGATATTTATGACATGCAAATTTCATTATATAATTTATATATGTAAATCTGTATTTACACTAACACACCAGTTTAGAAGCATGTTAGTTCACCAAGCACTTCTAGTGCGCATAGCCTGCAGTTTTCCATTGTCTTTGCGATCAAATTTAGAAACCATTCCAAAATAGGCTATACAATTTCTACAAGCAAACAAGTAACCAAAAGCTGGTATATGTCAGTGAACTCATGTTAAAAACTATATAGTTGTACATCCATGTACGGTCATCATCTCAAATAGTTAGTCTGGTTGTTTAACTTTTGGCTGGTTTTCTACTAGTAGTTGTGATATCATTTATTCAGCAAATAGTATGATTCATGTTTGTGTAACTATCTAAGCTCGTATTCATACTTTCATTTATGCTGGTTATTCAACAAACAACACCCTCAGGGTTTTTCGATTGATGGGATAACAATGTTAGTGATGGCTTCATTATTGATACCAGCAGGGGTTAGTCAAGACATAATGTAGACACTGAATGTAGACAGAAAACATCTACAAGTGACATCAGAGGTAGACACTGAATGTTAGGTCGTACTTATCAATTCTGTCACAAAGTGGTTGCTTTTGATCAGGGATACTAGTAACCAGTTGTTGATTCTTGTGTGATTGGATATGCAAAATTTGCAAATGCTTCTTGAAGTGCATTTTTTTATGGACCAGGTGTCAATTTGTTTGGTAGACTGTTTTGCACTTTTACTTGGCCACTCAGTGTCTTGTATTGTTATTTCAGCATAAGTGTTATTAGAAAATTTCTTTCTTGAACTTCCTTGTCCATCTTATGTTTTAATCTGAGTTAGACCTACTATGAGCATGCTTCGAAAGTAGTAGTGTTATGTCTTTGTTATTGCATTGTAAATGCTTCTTGAAATGCAGTTCTTTTTTTAGCGCAAGGTGTTGGTTTGTTTCATGGACTGTTTCTGTTGGCCGGAACAGATGGCAATAATAATTGCAGATATCATAAGCTTGCCATATGTTTGTGATGCATGTTTTAGTTGTGATTATACGTGTGAATGATGTTTTAGGGTGTGCTTTTTACGTTACTAATGCTTATTTTATTTGTGATTGTTGATTCTGCAGGTAGATAGTTGGAAACTGATTTGAAGTGCAGGAATCGTGAGGCAGAATTCTTCACTTTTTGGTGTATATATGATTCTAGGTTAGACTGACCATGCCATTTTGCAGGGATAAACTTTGATGGCCCGAACTTATTATTGGCTTGTATGGTTCAGAACTCGTAACTATTATATCAGATTATTAGGCCTTTTTGCAGGGGATAAATTTTTGAGTACCCAAACTTTTTGGTTTGTATGCTCCGTCCAGAAACACCTTAATTATTAGAGCCATTAATCATAAGAGATTTTTAAGTCTGTAACAAACATTTCTATTATATTCTCCTGTCTATTTAGTAAATAACAACTTAAATTCCCAAAATTAGCCTTTACTTTAAAGTTTTATATTTTGATATATTTAGAATTTGTTTGTTATTTTCATTTTGTGGCCATATTAGATCTGATTTTATCTTTCCATTCCTGAATTTTCTTCACTTAGTCCAAGGTGACGTTTTTGCGTTTGTTGCAAATATAGTAATTAGTTTGATTTTGAAGTTTTTAGTGATTGGCTGTTTTCTGTGTTGCAATCGTTGATTGATCTTATTTCTGCAGATTCTGCAGTTTATATTATATATGTATTTTTTTTTCTTTTTTGAATGTAGCTTATGTTTCAGTGGTCATTTTTGTATGTTATGATCCTACTAGGTAATTATTCCTATATAGCTCAGACCTTATGTATGACTTCAGTTGAGAACATGAAATTATTGAGAGGGAAGTTCTGACCTTCTTTTATTGGGAATGAAATGAATAATACGACATGAACCGTTGTTTTTATTCTTGTGTTTGATCACACCCCCACCCGAGATGGTTAGGTGAAAAAAAAGACATGGGTTGTCATTTGTTGGAATTGCAATGTGGCTGTGACATGAATAATGCAATATGAACTGTGGTTTTTATTGTTGTGAATCCCCACATGCTTAGGTGAAATTAAGACATGGGTTTTCATTTATTGGAACTGCATTTGGCTACAGAATGAATTGTCCAATATGAGTAGTGGTTTTCCTTGTTGTGTTTGCAATTATTTTTCCCCTACTTGAAATGCTTGGGTGAGAATCAGACATGGGCATCTTTTAGTGAAATTGCATTGTGGCGATGAAATGAATAATGCGATACCCCCACCCCCTACACTTGACATGCTTAAGTGAAAATAAAACATGGGTTATCACTTATTGGAATTGCACTTGGCTATGAAATGAATAGTTTGATATAAGTTGTGGTTTTTATTGTTCTCCTTGCAATTCTTTTCTCCCTACTTAAAATGCTTAGGTGAAAATAAGCCATGTTTTTTTGACTTGTTAAAATTGGGATGTGGCTACAAAATAAGTAATTCGATATGAATCATGGTTTCTTGTTGTGTTTGACATTTCTTTTTCCCCCACTTGAGATGCTTAGGTAAAAATGAGACATCGGTTTTTCGTATGGAGACCAGGTTCAATATGAATTCTGGTTTTTGTTGTTGTGTTTGCAATTCTTCTTCCCCTCACTTGAGATGCTTAGGTGAAAATGAGTCGTGAGTTTTTCTTTTATTGGAACTGCTTTGTGGCTATGAAATGAGCAGTTAAATACGATTCGTGGTTTTTATGCTCCTTTCCCCCCCCCCCCCCCCCCCCAACCACACACACGCACGCACGCACACACACTTGAGATGCTTAGGTAAAAATGAGACATCATTGTTTTTTTCTGATTTGAATCACGTTGTCTATGAATGAGTAGTTCAATATGAATTGCTGTTTTTATTGCTGTGTCCTACAATTCTTTTTTCCCCGCTTGAGATGCTTAGGTGAAAAATGAGACGTGGGTGTTCTTTTATTCGAATTGCATTGTCTATATGAGATGCTTAGGTGAAAAATGAGACATGAGTGTTCTATTATAGGAATTGATGATTTGGGTTTCATTTCGCATACCCTAACATGTTTGGGACTAAAGGCTTGGCTGTTTGGCTGTTGGTGTTGGAATTGCGTTGTGCACATGAAATATGAATCGTGGATTTTTTTGTTGTGTTTGCAATTCTATTTCCCCCCTACTTGAGATGCTTAGGTGAAACATGGGGTTTTCTTTTATTAGAACAACATTGTGGCTATGAAATGAGTAGTTGAAATTACCTGTGTTTGCAATTCTGCTTTCCCTTACTTGAGATGCTTAGGTGAAAATGAGACATCAGTGTTTAATTTATTGGAATCGCATTGTGTCTGTGAATGAGCAGTTCAATAATAGGAATCGTGGTTTTTATTGTTGTGTTTGCAGTTCTAGATGTTTAGGTGAAAATGATACATGGGTTTTCTTTTGTTGGAATTGCATTGTGGCTATGGTATGAGCAGTTCAATATGAGTATCCAACTGTAGTGTCCTTGTTTACTGCTTCCAATAAATTGGTGCTAACTCAAATTTCACCTCTTTTTCTAACCTCTTTTGGGTCAGTTGTAGGTTCAGGTAGAAACAAGAAGTTTGCACCAAAGACATGAACTCATTTTACTTGATCCTATTATGAATATATATATATATATATATGGTTTTACTTTACACAAGCAAGGAGGGAATTTGGAAGTGTGTTGTCTTAGCTCAAACGGTAGAGCACATAAGTAGATGTGGGTTCGACTCCTACAAACAACTTTTGATTACATGATATAATATATGTGTTCCAATATGACCATGTGTATAAATTCTTTACTACTTGGAACCTGTTTGCAAAATCAATACCATTCTGCATAAATGATAAATATAACTTGGTGGTCACTGATACTGAAGCTGAGAAAAAACCCCAGGTATGTTCCCTCGCATATTTGTTATTTTTGCTGTAATTTTGCTCTTTTCAGTCCTTGGTTTAGTAAGGCACTATCGCTTGCTAATGTGAATTTTGATTGATGTGAGACGCCCATCTAATAAAGGTGAAGATAGCACATCTTCCTTTGGAGAGATCCAGTGATCTGAATGTTAGAGATATAGAAAGTGGAAACCCACAAGAGTGAAGAATGCTTATGAATTCACAAAGAAGTGTGCAAAAGTAAAGATGTTTTAACGGGTGTTTCTGAACCTTTACTGTTATGATGATCTTTGGTTTCAGTTTGCTTCTGACGTTGTCCTTTATACAAGAAGACACCCACAACAAAAATATACTCTACTTTGGAGATAATTTTGTAACTGTAAAAGTTGAAGTCTAATTAACATGGAGCAGTTTTTCCATTTTTTTTTTGTCTCTGTTATAACTGATCTACTGATCTGGACTCAGCTCAGCACTACATTATTATTATCAAATAACAAAAGAAGCTGGTTATTATTCGTCAGGAAGAATGCCCTTGCTATTCAGTATCCCACTTGTACTCTTTTCGTACCATCCCCCTGTCTATCTTTAGTATCTACCTCTTGTCTTCATTGTATCACCTGCTATCAATCTCCCAAAATTTTACCTCATCTTCTTCAAATCATATAAGGATCCAACTGTGTAAACCGAGTTTCTACTGTATTCTTATACTCTCAAGTCTAACGATTTTAGTGTGCCGATTCTTACCTCAACTTCTAATCGTCCGTTGGACAATTAGTACCTAGTCTTTCTTACGAAATCCATACCATGGCAATTATATCATCCACCGCATTCTTAAAATTTTCAAAGAAATCAATACCCTGATCTTTTACTTTCTTAACTAGGATTTCATATCTCAAGTCAATTTGGATTGGTTACCCATGTGGACCGAGTCGACTCACCCACAACCAGGGTGCGGCAGGCTATTGTTCCCAAAGGGTGTAAATAAATTTAAACCGTTAGATTATTAAGTTAATAAAATAAAGCAGAAACTTTTGTAAGCCGCTAGATGCAATTAGGTTAAATCAAACCCTATAAAAGCCAAACTCCTCCATTAGTTTCCCCTAAATTCTCCGTTGGTTCTTAAATTTCTCTCGCTGATCCAATTTCTTTGATTCAACGATGTCAGACAAGGAAACAATCTCTAATAAAGAGGGTGATGTAAAATTTAAATATACCGGAGATGTTCTCGGAGATGCTGCTAATCGATTGCTTACTGATGAAAAGCTGATGAAGAAAATTGGTCATGAAGTGACGCTCTTCACAAGGGATGTATTATCGGACGAAACAGTTCAAGATAGTGCGAAAGAAATAAAGAAATATTGAGGGAAGGATTGGCCCTTCCGTTGGGAAAACGGATTGCGGCTCCCTTCTATGTTATTTCCTTCATCTATGCTGTTAATACAGGCTTGTATTTCCTGAAGAAAATCAGGTGCATAATTCTATTCTTTTTCCATGTATGTTGGTTAATTTCTGGTTACCCTAACTTTCCCTGAAACGAATTGATTACCCTGTAACCAATTTACCATGTACATACCAGGAAACTCGAATCTTATTTTAGTCACAAGGTAATCAATTCTTTTTGGGAAGATTTTGGGGTTTATTTAAGAGTTAAAATCAAGATGCGTTTTTTTTTTTCAGATTTGTCGCATCTCTTTTTATTTTTATTTTTTTTTTATAATTTTTTTTTTTTTTTTTGGGGAAGTTAGGATGTGATCATGTATCTTGGTTTTATGTCCAAGATACATGCTTTTCAGATTTGAAAATGCGATTTTTTTTGGAATCTATTGATTGGTTTATGATCAAAAGATGGAAACTCTAGATATTTCCATTAGTTAATTAGTTATTAACCTAAACCCCTGATAAAAAAATTGGTACAGCTGTACCAAGTCCGCTATGTTAAGATATTTCTTGAATCTGAATGTCAATGACATAAAGTTTACAAGGTCTGTTGCAGGTGGTCAGATTAGTAGTATTGTAGGTGCTGATTGGATTTTTTTTTTTTTTTTTTTTTGAAACATTGAATTAGCTGAAATTTGTTGGTAGTTGCAATGTATCTTCATTGTGCTCATAAGTTTAATTAGTTATGTTGTTGTTGTTAATTGTGCAAGAATGCAAGAAACAATAGAAGAGCATACATAAACTAGACAATTGGATTTTTTTTTTTATTTTTTTTTTTTGAAGCATAACTAGATACTAGGACAAAACCACTATTGTTGGAGAAAATTAATAAATATCTGTATTGCTACACTTGCATCTTGAAAAGATTTTAGACATCTACTTGCAAACCCTGAAAGAAGTATGTAGCAGTTTGTGACTAGTGTTTGAGTGGTTTCAGCCATTTCTTTCTTCCTTGGTATAGGGATCTTATTTCTTCCATGTGTTTCCAGCCATTGTAGCTGGAAGCACAATTGAGTTTCTATGGGTTTTGTTTCATTCTGTAGTCTTGTTTTGGTTGCGTAACTCCCTTTGAAGCTTTCGTCGGTCCGTAGATAAATATATATGAGTTTGAGAAAGAAAAGAAAAAGATAAATATATAAGGAGTTCTTGTTTGCCATGGTCTCGTATAATATATTTACATATTTCTTCCAGTTTATTCTTCCAGTTTAAATTGATAACAATATACCAGTTTAAGTTGATACCAATATACTTGTTGCTATTGCAGGTCGACTGTCAGCGGATTGGGTCCTTGCAGAAGATGAAAGAGTGCATCTCTATTCTAATTGAATTTTAATTGTAAAAAATAAGTTTATGACTGATGGTGTCTAGGAGATGTTTATGTGAAGTAGTGCAGTATATTATCTTTTAGTGTTGATTCTATTTAGTGAAATATGGTGTCCAGGAGATGTTTATGTGAAATAGTGCATTATATTATCTTTTAGATTCTATTTTAGGGTGTTCCATTATATACCCCTAGAAAACACTAATAGTACCCCTTTATCTACCCATCATACTTGTTAACTCTGTATACCCCCGACCGAGATACAAACAGAAGACTGTCGATATACCTCTAATGCTATGTCTTCATTTTTCTGTAACTCGTTTTGGATTGAGTAGATAGATCATTACTTTAATTTGGGAGGAAGACTAAACAATGAAAGAAATAATATCGATCACCCTAGATAATAAAAAAAATAATACCATAAAAATTAAAAAAATCACCCTAGAATTTGTACTTAAGATTTGAAGTATGGTTTGGTAGATTTGATACTGGAAACTTGTTTTACGGTAAAAAGGTTGCTGGCATAGAATACAAATCTGTTAGATCTATCGTCAGGTTAATTTGTCTTCGCTATGGATCGGAATGGAAAAGAACATCCATTCCTTTTAAGAAAAACAGAGATGGGTTCGTCTCCTGTTGCTCTTCCACTGCCCACTGATGACAATTAATCATCTTCACCACCATTTCCACCACTGCAACAACAATGACAACAAAGAAAAAGACATAGAAAGCAATACCCTGCACTGCAACAACAATGACAACAAAGAAAGAGACATAGAAAGCAATACCCTGGTGAAGACGTAGGTATTATGAAGAAATTAGATTCGTTGCCATGAAACTCCATAACAATCAACAACAATACCAGCGATAAAGATAGAGACGGTAATGAATCAGAAGAAGAAAGGGACTCGACCAACGAGGAGGCTAAGATACCGAAGTTATTGTTGCTAATCAACTGCTTGTCAGTGATTATTGTTTAGTTAGAATGCAGATTCTCCATTAGAAGTTAGAACTTACGCAAAAAAATTCTATGTTGGATCCTCGCCATCGTTTAGGATTTTTTTTAGCTACGGAAGTTGGGGTATCTGTATCAATATTTCCAAAAAAAGTTCTCGATTTTTGAGTTAACCGGATTATAACTAACATAACTATCGAAAGGGGGTACCACTAACATTTCCGAGGGGTATATAAAGGAACGCCCCTATTTTATAATCTATATGAACTTTGTTCCGTTTTGTTCTGGGTGTGCAATTTCCAAATAGATTTTTTGGCAAATAGAAACATTGACAGATTTTGAGCAGATGGCAGTAGTGATACTATCTTCAGAATGTTTATTCACACTTGGCTTAATTACCTTTCTAATAATTCCTCCTTATACACAAACACCACCACATTCACCACTAAGAAATCACCATTCTCATTCTTAGCATCATTGTTGTGTTCCCACATTCTCATTGAATTATAAGCATATTAGACATCTAAATACAGGATCTGATTCCCGTCCGTAAGCAATTGGTATTGTTTCGATCTCTATTTCTTTATCACTCTGTATTATTTATTATACTATGGTTTTGAGGCCGACGAGACCTCCCAAACAAAGCTATTGTGGAAGCTGCTGGATCGAACAAGCTATTGTCTTCGTAGAGCAAATCCAGTGGGTGGGCTGCTGGATCGAATCAAATACAACGGTCCAGTTAGAAGACACTATGACCAATGTAGTTAATATCGGATATCGATTATTTCGGCCGGGACCGATACACTGGTACAGCTTTATATCGGGGATATTATCGTTGAAATATCGGTATAATATCGGTTCCAATTTAGAGACTAAAATTTTATAGCAAACATTTTCTTCACATATTTTCTGTTAAGATGTAACAGATACCATCAATTTTATCAAAAACACAAAAGAATAACTTCAACATCTTTAAAGTTTACTACCTAAAATGGTAATTAAACAGGAATTTATCCCTTCCCGTCTTTAAAAAACCTAAAATACTTTTAATCTTTACCTAAAACGACTAATTTAACCCGTATCGGATTTTCGTAAAAATATCGTATCGGCCGATATTATCGGGAAGATATCGTATCGCCGATATATTGTTTATCGTATCTCTCCAGAGCGATATCCAATATTTCGCCGACTACATTGACTATGACAACCACATTGGGTTTAAAAGCCATAAACCATTTACAATAGATCACATTATCTTTTGAAATCTTTTGAAAATGAGTTCATCTCTTTAGAAGACATGGATCAACAAATTATTGTCTTCTAGAAAATACTTAGAGCATGAATCGAAAAAAATTAAGGATAAGTTTCAAGACTATGCTAAAGCCCCACCAAAATGGCAATAAGATATGATACAACTAATAGTACTGTGAGTTTTATAGTGTTCTCACGCGTGTCTGCTTGTGTGAGAAATGTCTCTCATTGGCTGAGTGTGAGTTGTCTACAGCCTGTCCTGTACTAACATCTCTTGTCTTAGTCAGGTCTTGTATAAATACAGGTCTGTCTTGCTTTTAGTGTGGAATGAAAATCAGTTTCTTGTTTTATCAATTACTGAAAATACTACTATGGTATCAGATGAATACTGCTTCCGCAATCTCCATTAATGACATTCAACCTTTTAACCAATTTTCAGATCTAATTTCTTCAATTCAATCAAAACTTTAATCACCCATCTTACTTCAATTCAATCTTTCAATCTATTTTCATCACTTTTATACACAATTTTCTTGTTTCTTCTTTCAATGGCAGCATATGAATCAAGAATTTCTCAAGTTCCTCTTAATCAAATCTCACAAATTCTCAGTTACAAACTCAAGGATGACAACTTCCTCACCTGGAAATCACTTCTTCTACCACTTCTTCGTCGATACAGAGTCAATGGTTTTCTTGATGGATCTTTACCATGTCCACCTTATCTGCTTAATAATGGTGTCAATCCTGGTTATACAGCTTGGCATGATGATGATACTACTCTTGTACTCTGGATTCAGATGTCTATCTCTGAATCTGTAATTCCATATGTTGTTGGAGCTGATTCTTCAAAAGATTTATGGGACAATATTGATTCCAGGTATGCAAGAAGCTCTTCTACACATTCAATTCAGCTTCGTCTCAAACTTCAATCCACAAAACTTGGATCAGGTACTGTTTCTACCTTCCTAAGTGAAATCAAGAAGATAACAGATGAATTGTTTGCTGCTGGTTCACAAATTCATGATGATGAATTGGTAGTTACTATACTCAATGGGTTAGGACAAGATTATAGTTCTTTTTTTACATCTATTCGTATTCGTAATCCACCAATCTCATCAAAGGAACTTCATAATCTGCTTCTTACTGAAGAAATAATTGTCACAAATAAGCAAAAGAACTTACTTACTGAGGCCAATTCAAAGGCTTTTGCTGCTACAAGACCTTTTGTTCAAAACTATAGAGGTAGTGGTAGAGGTTATCATTACTCTTCACGATCTGCAGTTCCTTACTCTGGATACATCAGACCACCTCACCTTTTTATCCAAGAGGTTATTCTCAATTTCAGATGCATTCTTCTTCTTCATCAACACCATCACCTCATTTCATTCCAAGACCTCACTATGGTTCAGCTCCTTCTTCTTCTGCCCCACCACCAATAACTGACAAGATTTGTCAGATCTGCAACAAAACTGGTCATCTTGCTTTGGAATGCAAATACAAATTGAATTTTGCCTATCAGAACAACTATACTCCTCACAATCTCAGTGCCATGCTTGCTACTGCCAATATCATGGGTGAAAATCCTTGGTATGCTGACTCTGGAGCAAATAGCCATATCACTAATGATGAATCTGAATTGCCTGAAGCAACATCTTTTGAAGGAGCAGATGAGATTCAAGCTGCTAATGGAGAAGGTATGCCAATTAATCATATTGGTCATGTGTCTAAGACAGCTTCCTCTCATTCTTTTAATCTAAACAATGTGCTTCTTGTTCCAAAATCATCTCAAAACTTATTGTCAGTACATAAATTCACTAGTGATAACAACTGTTCTATCACTTTTGATTCTATTGGTTTTGTTGTTAAGGATTACTCAACTGGGAGGATCATTTTACAAGGACCACATAAAGGAGGCTTATATCCAGTAAATTTTGCCAAGTCTACTAAGAATAAAGCTTTCTTTAGCAACAATAATTCAGCTTCAGTTTGGCATCAAAGGTTGGCTCATCCATCTTTTCAAGTACTTCAAAAAGTGTGCAGAGATATGCAACTGTCTAGTTTAGTCAAAACACCACTATTTTGTAATGACTGTCAGCTAGGGAAAAGTCTTAAATTTCCTTTTACTTTGTCTTCACATAAGGCTCAATCTCCACTAGAACTAGTGCATATGGACTTATGGGGTCCTAGTCATGTAATCTCTTCAAGTGGTTTCAGATATTATGTCAATCTCATAGATGACTATTCAAGATTTTGTTGGATATTTCCTTTGTCTGAAAAGTCTGAATTCAAAGATATTTTTCTACATTTGAAATCTATGACTGAAAAGTTATTGCATACTTCAATTGTTAAAATCAGAACTTATGGAGGAGGGGAATTCTTAAACAATGCACTACAAGAATTTCTTAGTATACATGGAATCATTCATGAAGTTTCTTGCCCTCATACTCAAGAACAAAATGGACTGGCTGAGTCCAAACATAGACATCTTGTAGACACAGGGAGAACTTTTTTAATTCAATCAGGTCTCTCAGAAAATTTTTGGGTTGATTCTTTTCATACAACCAATTATGTTATTAATAGACTGCCAGTTAGAAGTTTGGATTATCTATCTCCTTTTGAAAAGTTGTTTGGTCAGAAACCAGATTATTCCATCTTCAGATCCTTTGGTTCATCATGCTTTCCATGGATAAGGCCTTACACTACACATAAGCTCCAACCAAGGAGTGTACACTGTGTTTTTATTGGTTACAGTTCTATGCACAAAGGATACAGATGTTTAGATATTAAAACAGCGAAAGTATATATCTCCAGACATGTAGTATTTAATGAGACTTTCTTCCCATTGAGATCTTCAGATACATTACTTCCTGGCATTGCAAGTTCTTCAGCACCAACTGATATTGCTTCTACAGCTCCATCTGTCAAGATTTCTGCACCAACACCTGCAACATCAACCTCACCAGCTGCATCCATTGATATTTTATCTACTGATGCTTCACAAATTGTTAAGTCATCTGATGCTTCCACTACAACAATTTCTGAAAATACTTCAGCTTCTGGTATTCCTTCACTGGCTAATTCACACTCCATGGTAACAAGGGGTAAAAGAGGTATTTTTAAACCCAAAGCCTTTAATACAAAGTATGTTCTATCAGCCAATCTTACTTCTGCTATTCCACCACCCAAACCTACTTGTTATTCTAAGGAAATTAGAATACCTCAATGGAAACATTCTATGGAAGAAGAACATACAGCTCTTAAGGATGCAGGCACATATACACTTGTTGCACCAGACCCATCCTATAATGTTGTAGGTTGTAAGTGGGTGTTTAGAATCAAACATAAGGCTGATGGTTCTTTAGATAAATGTAAATCTAGACTGGTGGCCAAAGGGTTTCATCAACAAGAAGTAATTGACAACACAGAAACCTTTAGTCCTGTAGCCAAACCAACAACTATTAGACTAATCATTTCATTGGCAGTTCACTTCAACTGGGAAATGAAACAATTAAATGTTAGTAATGCCTTTTTACATGGGGATTTAGCTGAAGATGTCTATATGCACCAACCACCAGGCTTTGTTGATCAAACCAAGCCTCATTATGTATGTAAACTTCATAAATCAATATATGGCCTGAAGCAAGCTCCCAGAGCTTGGTATGATAAATTGCTACAAATTCTTATCTCTCATGACTTCAAACCCTCCTTAGCAGATGCTTCCTTATTTGTTCAAAAGTTTGGCTCAAGGATTACAGTTCTTCTGGTCTATGTAGATGACATTATTATCACTGGGAATTCAACTGAGTATATTTCTCAGTTTATCAATCACCTTAAGACATACTTTCCCATCAAAGACTTGGGCTCTCTTCATTATTTTCTTGGTCTTCAGGTGAAAAGAAGTTCAGACAATCTTTTTCTTAGTCAAGCTAAGTATGCCTTGGACTTATTGGAGAAATTCAATATGACTGGTGCTAAACCCTGTGGTACACCAGTCTCCCTCTCTACTTCACTCACTGCTTCAGCTGGTACTCCATTAGCAGACCCAAGTGAATACAGATCATTAGTGGGTGCTCTACAATATCTTACTTGGACAAGGCCTGAAATTGGTTTTGCTGTGAATCAGGTATGTCTTTATATGCAAGCTCCCACTGATCAACACTTTATTGCAGCCAAGAGAATTCTAAGATACATCAAAGGCACCCTAGACTATGGTATACTGTTTTCCGAAGGTCTTCTTACACTACATGGCTTTAGTGATGCTGACTGGGAAGGATCAATTGATACAAGAAGATCTACAGGAGGCTTTTGTATATTTTTTGGTCCCAATCCAATTTCATGGTCTAGCAAAAGACAAGGTGGTGTTTCAAGAAGTTCCACTGAATCAGAATACAGGTCTCTAGCCAATACCACAGCTGAAATTGTTTGGGTTTGTCAGCTACTCAAAGATCTTCATCTCTTGCTTCCTGCTCCACCATTGATTTCTTGTGACAATCAAAGTGCGGTTTCTCTGTCATCTAATACAGTATTTCATAGTAAAATGAAACACCTGGACATTGATTATCATTTTGTCAGAGAGCTTGTCCAGAAAAAAAATATTCAGGTCACATACATTTCAACTTGGGATCAAATTGCTGATATTCTCACCAAGGGATTGGCAGGACCAAGGTTTTCTACACTCAGAGACAAGCTGAAGGTAATCTCTAGTAGCAACCTCCAGCTTGAGGGGGGCTAATAGTACTGTGAGTTTTACAGTGTTCTCACGTGTGTCTGCTTGTGTGATAAATGTCTCTCATTGGCTGAGTGTGAGTTCTCTACAGCCTGTCCAGTACTAACATCTCTTGTCTTAGTCAGGTCTTGTATAAATACAGGTCTGTCTTGCTTTTAGTATGGAATGAAAATCAGTTTCTTGTTTTATCAATTATTGAAAATACTACTAACAATTGTTACATCTTATACTCCATTCCTCTATAAAGTGTATTGTTGTCTGGGAAATTAAGCAGGATCAACACCTGCGCCCAACCAACCCAGTCCACACCGTTGATCCATCCACTTTGCGCCCAGATAAAAGCTGTTTTCAGCTTTAGTTTATCTAGATTTTGGTACCCTGTCCTCTAACTCTGATACCTATCAACTATGTAGAATTTGCGTGAAAATATATGCATTGGGATATGCAAGAAGTTCGCAAATTGCAATTCGAATTTTGCAGGCAATTTATTCCACTGAATTTAGAGTAAACTTATGATCTCCAACAAGTCCATGGGATTACTGCGGCCACCATCATATCATATGCACTTTGATCTGACGATTCTGACCTAAACTTCCACGACATACCAAAGAATCGGATACTCGGGAAAGAAAGAATCTCAAAATAAGCATTATTTACCCCTGTCCCTGTGTCCCGCCCAATAATTTGACGACATGTGGACGTCTTTTGTTTTAATTTTCATTGCCATAATTAATCGGTCTTAAAAGAGAAATAAGAGGAATCAAATATGTTCATTCCATATGGTCATTATCTTTCCTGAAAACCCAATTAAAAAACTTCCTGGAATCTTCTGTTCCTTAAAAAAACTTAATTCAGTTGATCATGATTTGATTTGATAACTGGATTAACAAGTGTTTACGAATATGATTAAGCTAGAGACACCATTCATGTCTTCTCCAAGCAGAAACAAACCACGACCAGTTGAACAAATATCTTTGTATACTCTCGCTGAAATAAAAGATGAACATCTCTTGCTTAATTTAATCATCTACTACATATTTAACTTATGTAGCATTACCCCAGATACGTTTATTTCAAAAAGAAAAGAAGAAAAAAAAACGTTTATTTCAGATTACTAACATTTCTTTGTTAATAAGATGCTATGACAGGATCAGAGAACTGTTTTGGATGAATTTTCATTGCAAATAAAAACACTGATATATATTTGGTTGGCGCGATGGAATGATTAGGGCTGCACAAACCCGACTCAACCCACCGACCCAACCCACACCCGCCTGAAATTACCCACACCCGACCCAACCCACCTAGGAGCGGGTCGATTATGGGTCACAACATCAAAACCCATAGTATTGTGGGTCGACTATGGGTCAAAGCTTCCCTCACCCGACCCAACCCACCCACCCACCTAAATATTTCTTAGTTAATATTAACCCTTAGATTACCTATCCTAGATGAATCACAACCGTTGAAGTAGTGATATATAATTCCTAAACCTAAATCGCTAACTTCACTTCAGTCTTCACTTCTTCAATCACTTCCTTGAATAATCTTTTATCTTTTGAGCTTCGAACAATTGAACTCATTTCTTGTAATTTGTATGCACTTTGCACCAACTTCTTACTTCTCTGGATTATAATTATCATTTGTTTACACTTGACCTGGGGTCAGTTCTTTAATTGTCATCTGTAAGAGTCTTAGGTAAGTCTGTAACTTTTTTTTTGATGCAATGTAACTGTAATGTGTATTTTATGGTGGATAACCCACCACCCACCCGACCCAACCCATTGTAATGTGGGTCGGGTGAAAACCGACCCATTGTTATGTTGGGTTGGTTATGGATGACAACTTCTGCTACCCACCATCAGTGGGTTGGGTGGTGGATGAGGTCAAACCCGACCCAAACTGACCCATGTGCAGCCCTAGGAATGATGGCTGGATTTAGACCTGGTAAGAAGTTGAAGACATCAAATATTAGTGTCAGACTTTAGCCACGTGTCTTCTTCTTCCCCTCCGTCACCTATCTCAAAAATCAACTTCATTCTTCTGCGAATAAATAAAACATTTTCCAATTTCTCATTTGCTCTCTAGATTTTTTTTTTTTCTCTTTTTCTTCTGTAGATTCAAATTTGATGGTATAGATAGAATCATAGAAAGTTTGATGAAGGAGTACAATAGAAGTCTTTTTCTTCCTTTGATAATGATTCATTCTTCTCTTTGGTAATCATGATTAAATGGGAATAATGCAATCTATTCTTGACTCAAAAGAAGGTTACAACTAAGCAGACTGAATAAAAGTAAAGAGAATTGTCTCATTTCAAGTTTTATTCCATTTTGGTGTCCGTCTGATTTCGTGGCATATGTACGAAATTCCAAATACCGATAGAAAATAAAAGTTCTAATTAGTGATTATTAGCAATGCCATTATAGGGTAAAGCGTCTGAAGTGGGCAAGAAGACAAGTGGTGAAAAAATGGCAAAGCCAAAAACATACGACCTGCGTACACCCATAGAACCATGATTCAAGGTACAAGGAGAAAAAAGACTAGTAATTCTTCATGTGGAAGCAAAAAAAGAAATAAGAAGGTTTAAGGTTAAATCATATTTATACTTACAAAAGCTTTAAGGTCAATTAGCAAGTAAGGGTAATTGGTTTATCTGGCATCGGCTCCAGTAAATTTATCATGATATTTCAGTTTTGATTTATTTATTTGAATATTTCGTTACTGAACTCTGATCACCCTCACAAATGTTATTTGTAGGGATCCCACATAGCAAACTGTTGCAGAACCCTCTCTGCTTAATGTATCCAAGTGAAGTCCTCTTGGGATCCTCCACTCAAGTTACTGTAAGACAAATTCAGATACCCAAGAGAATCTAGCAATGCAAAAGACTCTGGCATTTGTCCAAACAATTTGTTGAATCTCAAATCCAAGGAGTCTAAGCCTGTCAAGTTTCCGGCACTCTTTGGGATTCTACCAGACAAGCTATTATGTGACAGATTAAGCATAGAAAGCCTTTTCAGTAGACCTATCTCTCCTGGGATACTATCTTCAAGAATGTTGCAAGACAGATCGATTCCGGAACTATAATCATACAATTTCTCCAGCCGCTAGGTTGACAACTTCCAAGAGTTGAAATTTACTGACTGAACCAAGAATAGTGCCCTCGAGTTTGTTGTCATTTAATAGAAGAAATCTCAGTTGTAGTGCTTGTTCAAGCTCCATTGGAACTATTCCAGTGAGATTCTTGGTTCCAAGATTCAACAATTCAAGAGCACTACAATTCCCTATACTAGTTCACCAAAGCTGTTTTTTTGAAGATGATGAAGCCTCGGATAGATCAACACCCGCGTCAAATGTAGCACCCTGAGGTTGTGCAACCCTCTAACCCCGTTCAGGGATGCTGCTTTTAGGTAAGAGTAGTTAGATGGAAATAAATCATTATTATGTGCACAAGATAAATCGAGGTATCCCAGTGAAGATAGGTTGTTGAACTGTGTTGTAATGGAGCCGGAAAAATGATGTAAGCGACAAATTTAGATAGGTGAGTCTCTTGAGATTGTTAAACTGATGTGGGATATGTGAATCTTGAAAATCATTTAAACTAAGATCAAGATGCTCAAGATGTGTAAGGTTGAAAAAGTAAGGAGACATTTTACCTTTGAGTGATGCATTTGGTAGTGGAGTAGGAGACGTTGGATTATATCCGTTTATGTAATTCTCACGGTTTTTATCTCGGAGATTGATCGAAATGACACGAAGCGAATCATGAGAGCATTCAACTCCATGCCAGTTGCAACAATTTCGAGTTTCTTGCCATGAAGACAAAAGATTTGGAGGGAATATGACAAGGGATGATTTGAACTTCAAAAGAGCCTCTCTCTTTCATTGTCATGGCATCCATGAGCAACTATGAATAATTGGAAAAAGAAGAAGATAAAGATGAGATAAAGATGAAATGATTCCATGGCTAACTGATTTACTTAATACTATCAAATTGTTTGGTTATATAATGTGAAGAATGAGTAGTAGTGACGTCCAAGTTGTAGTAATGTTCGTTCACTGACTAAAGATTTGAGTCATTTACTCAATCACTCGATCACAAGACTAACCCCATTTAAATGGAAAGGACCATCATGCATGTATCTAATTTTCTTCGCATATTCGATGCCCCTCAAGAATTCAATTAGGTAATAGATTATTGTTTGAATATAGGTAGGCAAACTCTACACCCCACTAAGACTTTGAAAAGATTATTTCGAAGGGTAATTTTAACTTGGCTCTAACTAGTGCACATACTTCTTGGTCTCTTCTCCACCCTGGAGACAGTTCCTTAAGTGCTTCTTTTGAAACGTGGGGTTGAACATAAGTGTTGTTCCATTAGTTAATAATTCATGGTAGTAGGCTAGAGAGCTTGTGAATTGAATCGGCCGGGCACACCGCACACCCAATAATTCGTTCGGTGTGCGTACAAATGCACATAAAAAGTTTCCCACAATGATTATCCATCAGGACAGTTTTTAGGATCAAAAAAACACAAATTAAGTTTATCGTGTTTGCCCTAACCAAGTCTCACACCGATTAACGTACAGTCGCGTTCCTTACGCCTCTTAGAATCACGCTGGATTTTGCGCAATTGATTCCCTTACCTGATCTCACCGACAACTAAGAGTTTCTACGAACCAAAGTCGAAGAATTATAACAAATCTGTCTCCCACAGAAATGTTTATTCTGATGGATAAATCTGTCTACCACAGAAGAACCTACGAAGTTGTGTTCCGTCTTATGATCAATCAAAGTGAACATGAACCAATTCATAATCCGGTCTTATAATCCCGAAGAGAAACCTAGAAATATCAATCACCTCAGAATAACTGAAGTATATGGTAGTAGAAGAAGTTATCGCAGAACCAAAAAGTCTGAGACGAAGAACTTTGCGATTACTTTTCATATCTTACCTATCAGAGATAAATCTCGAGCAAATCTTAGAGAACATAGTACTCAATAAGATAGAACAAGTAAGATCAAAATACGCAACTACAGATAAATTAGTTGGATCTGGCTTCACGAATCCCAAATTAAGTCTTCAAGTCGTTAACCCAATATGGTTTTGGAAAAACCTTGGTTAAAGGAGAATCGACTCTAGTACGCAACTAGGACACAGGAAAGTGTCGGGATTAGGTTTACCAGTTGATAGAGTTCTCCCTTATATAGTCTTTCAAATCAAGGTTTGCTTATAGTCAAAGCTAAGATAGATTAGTAACAAAGCATTCAGTATTCACCGTTAGATGAAATCCTGAGTTAAGATTCAAGCTAAGTCTGCTTAGAAATAAAGCAATTAATCTCTACCGTTTGATGGTATTAGCTTGTTACACACAAATGAAATATACCTTCATTTATATATGGGTAACTGTACCTAAACGTGTATATTGAGTTGACTCAATAACAGTTAACTGAAGTTAGCCACCATAACATTTTTTTTAACCCTATTTTCCTCAATAACTGTAACCGGCTTTCTTTCTCGTGCCATTCTCATTCATATTTTCCTCGCTGTCTCTGTTGTTGTATGGTTTTTCCGCCATTCTCGTTAGGTGCAATTGGTCGTGGCTGGACAAGATTTTCATGCTCTTTCAGATATCCTGCTTGGTCAAGAAAATATACCAACCATGCAAGCATAGCACAGTGTTCCAAAGTCGGTACAACTGAATAACCCTGTATGAGCAGTTGAGCACACTCTGACAGGATTGGTATGAGTCTCGGTTCGTCATGTCTAACACGTGATTCTTCCATCTGTTGAAATAGCTCCATTCCGGCATTTGCATTACCGTGAATTCCATCTCTTTCGGGCATGAAACGATTACTTTCTCTTGATAATTGAAGTGACCCGTACTTAGCATACATATCAACTAGAGCAGTTTCAAAACATAAATCACGTTCCAACCACAGTAGTTTTTAAAATAACCATTTCTTGAAACAACAAAACCACAGAAATTTTATGAAAACCATTTTTTTATAATTCTGATCTGAAACCATTTCTACTCCTGGGAAAGCTTATCAGTACTTCAGAAATTAACATTCCTCTTGCCAGCTATAACACCGCAACACCAAACGTTTTGCATATCCATTTGGCCAGTAGGCCGTAGGCCCGTAGCTTTCTTACTGCCCGGCCAACCTTTGGTCCGTCTGACCCCTAAAATTTAAAATTACAAGCCATATCAAACTGGACAGATACTCGAATAGAGCCAAGACATTTCCACGCTTTTGTTTTTTGGGTGCACAAACTCAACTGTTGCATAAAATCACGTGGCAAAACATCAGATACTAAGTGTCAGATCTCTTTTACGACACGTGTCCTCTTCTTCACCGGCATCAGAAGCAAACTTTGATTATGTGTGAAAATAAACATTCCGATTTCTGGTTTTTCTCAATAGTGTTCAACGGTGACATCGCTGAAAATGTTATAGAATTCATCCCCTGCGTACTGTCATGTCACTGGTGGATTTCAATTTTGCCCACGGCCCAAGGTTCCTCCATAAAAACACGACCGCTTTTAACATTATTGGCTCCTTTGAAAAATATTTTCCAACACCGTGTACAATTAGAAGGAAAAGCATTATTGTATCATGCACATGTAGATTCCTGCTGTCGGGATAGCAGTATAGAAAATGACTTGTATGCGAGAGAATTGCTTATGTGACCAAAAAATCCAACTCATGTAGAACGATATCAAAGAAAAAGATGATGCGCAACGGTTTAAGCAAAGGATGATAATTTCCCAAGACAAACTAAGGTATTCATGTTTGGAGCGCGCCCCCTTCAACAGACTTTTTAGACCAGCGAAAATGAGTCGGCCACCAGGACCAAGAGATGTAAAAATCTATGAGCCTGATTGATATGAGAAATAACTTGGACGGCACCAAAGATCAGTGCACAAGTTTCAACCAAGTTATATCCAACAAATAAGGTTGGATTTATGAACTGATTGAACTACACACAACCTGTGATATTCCAATTATATAAAAATATAATGCGGAAAAAAATAACACAAACACCAGAAATTTTGTTAACGAGGAAACCGCAAATGTAAAAAAACCCCGGGACATAGTCCATATTTGAATATCGCACTGTATTAAGCCGCTATAGACACTAGCCTACTAGAAGTTAGCTTCGGACTGGAATGTAATTGATTCCTAACCAAGTCTCACACCGATTAAGGTACAGTCGCGTTCATTACGCGAAATGTCTATTCTGATAGATAAATCTCTCTCCCACAGAAGTACCTACGAAGTTTTTTTCCGTGTTAAGATAAATCAAGGTGAACATGAACCAATTGATAATCCGGTCTTATACTCCCAATGAGCAGCAAAGAAACATCAATCACCTCTCAATAACTTAACTATATGGTAGTAGAAGAAGTTATTGCAGAACCACAAAGTCTGAGACGAAGAACTTGATGATTACTTTTTATATCTTACCTATCGGAGATAAATCTCGAGCAAATCTTAGAAAATATAATACTCAATACGATAGAAAAAGTAAGATCAGAATACGCAACTACAAAGAAAATAGTTGGATCTGGCTTCATGAATCCCAAATGAAGTCTTCAAGTCGTTAACCTAATATGGTTTTAGAAAAACCTAGGTTAAAGGAGAATCAACTCTAGTACGCAACTAGGACACAGAAAAGTGCCGGAATTAGGTTTTCCAATTTCTAGAAATCTCCCCTAGTCTTTCAAATCAGGGTTTGCTTATAGTCAAAGCTAAGATAGCTTAGTAGCAAAGCATTCAATATTCACTGTTAGATGAAATCCTGATTTAAGAATCAAGCTAAGTCCGCTTAGAAATAAAGCAATTAATCTCCACCGTTAGATGGTCTTAGTTTGTTACACACAAATGAAATATACCTTCATTTAGATATGGGTAACCATACCTAAACGTGTTTATTGAGTTGGGTCAGTAACAGTTAATAGAAGTTAGCCACATGAACATTTTTGTCTTAACCATATTAATCTAACACTTCTAGATAAAATATGGATCAATCAAACATGAAAGATAATCAAACACAATATAAAATTTTTTCCACATAGAGTTGTTCAATTGTTCATTATCTCATAGAAATATATATGAAAAAATTGAAAAAAAATCGGATTGATTCGTAATCGTACAAAGTACTTATACAAGAACTAATTCATGAACATTAAGCCACGTTTGCAAATATTGTATTCCTAATTCATAAATGTTTTAGTTCATGAGTATGAGAAACATACTTGACCGATTTTAGAACTTAACCATTGTGTTCGCTAACCAGGTACGCAAACCACAACTCCGGACCTTGGTCTGTCCAGCCGTTCGCATACTAGGTACGCGACCAGTCGTCCCGGACCCAACTCAGGTAGAACCGTTCTCATATTACATACTCAAACAAGGTTCCCGGACCTTTACAGATAATGACTTTCGCATACTAGGTACGCAAACAAGGTTCCCGAACCTGAATCACTACAAAACAGTACGCGTACTAGGTATGCATACCGTGTTGTATCTATACAAGGTTAATTTTTCTAAACTCCCTTTCAATGATTGAAATATCCTTAGAAGACGACAATAGCTGTCTCACACTAACTATTAGCTTCAACTAATTTTCAAGTGATCGAATGATCAATACGAAACTTTCCAAGTTGACATCAAATGATTGTCTCACACAAATCATGTAAGATGTTTCAAGGAAATTTCCACATGATCATCTTTTGACTTAATATTTAGTTTCCAACAAATAAATTGTTTTCAACTAAACTCGTCAAGAATAATGATGAACATAGTTAAAGCAAAAAGCTTTCAACTCATATTTCGAGAAATAGATAAGCGAGTCAAACTCAACTCGAAATATCAAATGTGTATAATGTGAAAGTCTATATAGCTATACGATTTAGTCTCATTAGGAGATAAAATTAGATAGGCTTCTGAGTGATAGATATGTTTTAGACTCCACATACCTTTTGTTGATGAAGTTCCTCCAAGCTCTCCTCAGTAGATCTTCGTCTTCAATCGAAAAACGTTGTGAAGTCTAAAGCTCAACTACACGTTCTATTCTAATCCGATACATAGCTATAAGTAGATTAGAAATCAAGACTATATAGTTTTGATCAACTAAACTTGACAAACAAGCTTGAGATAACAGCGTTTGCGAGTTCGACCGAGCAGTGCTCTAACAAGCTCCCCCTTTTTTAATTTTGGTGACAAAACTATCAATACATATGGATTACAAAATAAATAAACTTTTTAGATTATCATCCATCATGCTTGATTTCCTTGGCTCTTCAACATTCCCTGAGTTCTTCGATACTCCAAGTACTCCAGCGATTCAGAACGTGTTCAACTCAGCATCATTGTTGTTGAAGATTCGTAGCCATAACAATAAGAAAAAAATTTATTCTCAATCATTGTTATACAGTGTCATAGTATTATTACACAACATCATAGTCCAATTGTATCACAACTTTGACAACAATCTATGGTGATATGTATCACTCCCCCTTAGTCAATACTTCCATCTCACAATGAAAACCACTCCCCCTTACATAATGGTCTGTAAACCATATGTATGTAGTGTGAACTACCAAATAATTCTCCCCCTTTTCGTCAATATAAATTGGCAAAGGTACGAAAACTACGGGATCATAATGAAATTCTCAAAGAGATAATTCATGACTAAAAGAGAACATATCAACTATGTTTCGATGATTTCACATAGTCGAAACTTAGTGTATTCATCAAGGAGTTTATAAAGATACAAGATAACTCCTACAATATTCCAAAACCGCACTTTCAAAAAAGATTTGGCAATTAAGCACAAGTTCAATTAAGAACTGTCCCCTATAATATGTCATTCCCTAAAGACCAACAAGAGCGACCGTACTTTTACAAGAAAAGAAAGATTTCTTTGAACGTTAACACACCACATGGATTTGTATCCAGTAAACTCGAATAAATTAAGCACAAGAGACCTTATAGATTAATTTAATCGGAAATGCTCAACATAAGAAAACCTACAGAGCCATATATAATACTTTCACATAGAATTGTATCAGGGAAAGATCAATACTGCGGAATTTTCAAAGTTCATTCTATCTTTTATCAATATTTGCATAATGACACAATAGACTTAACTTTTGAACATATATGAGATAATCATAGTTCACGAACGTAAACACAAACATATCCCATAAAATATTTTTGCAACATATAAAACCAATAAATATTAATACTGCAAAATCATCTTCCAAATAACTTAGAATTTAAATAAATAAATCTAAAAACATTGCAAGATGAAAATCGTTGGCAATAGCTATGTGTAATCACAATATTTGCTATTCCAAATCCTAGTTATCCTTTTTAGAACATAAGAATAAATTCTCATAAGAAGTTTCCTACACATAATCGAAAGATAAAGAAGTTAGTCACCATCTTCATCATCATAAAAATCCATCCAGGAGACTTGAACTTTATCCATTTCTTCCTCGATTTCGGGAAATTTTGTAGCAATCACACATAATTGTTCTGGCGCACATTTTACCTTGGAATTGACCTTATGCACACACTTGCGAATTTGATGAAGAATACTTAGGGTGGTAGGATCACAAGAACCGTCAAGAGTATCACATCTTTGTCTTTTGTAGAAATTTGTCTTCATACGTTTGATGATACATGGACGCCCTAGTTTGGGAGTTCAGAAAGTGTTGCCTATGGGAGGAATGGAATGTGCACTACATATTTTTCCAATTAAGCATGGAAATCCTAACTTCTTGTTGGATGAAGTCATCGAGATCATTTGGAAAATGATAAATCCACAAATATCAAGACCTTGAGCATCCAATTCAAGGAACTAGACTAACTCCACAAATTCACGACTCCACTGAGAGTTCTCATTTGTGGAGTGACAAAGATTAGAAATGTCAAGTTTTCAGAAAACCTTGAAAGCAAAACTAAGGTCATGGGTAGGAAATTTTCCTTTTATCTAATCAACATTTTTGCGACAAAAAGACCATTGGAAATGGTTTCACACGAAGGTCTTTCTTCTCTTGGTCCAGGAAGACGAACATTACTTAATGGAATTTGATAATCCTTGAAATCAACTCTCTATTAACAAGAATCCTTTTTCTATTTATCATAGTCTTGAACTCCAAGTTATCAAGATTAACATCATAGATGTTAGCATAAAATATTCTTGTGAGAGTATCAAATCCTTGACCATTGAAGATGTTACCAAGATTAAACTTATCAAAAAACACCAAATCTTCTTTATGACCACTTTCCTGTACCAATTTCTTCTCTGGTATGAAACCACTAGAAGAAATCTTTTCAAAGGTCTTACTACTAGAACTATTAACGAAACTAATTTTAATAGAATCTTGGTCACTAGGTATGTTCATACTCATAGGAGTACATGAACCAAGGTTTTTTGAAATCCTCTTTGAATTCTCACCAACATTATTTAATTTTCCCATGAAAACTAAAAATTGAGAGAAATAAGAAGAAGAAACCCTTACTTGATAAGCTCCTTGTAGATGATAACACCCCTTTTCCCCTTTTTAGACCTCCAAAATTGGTTTTAATGGAGCCGGTACGCAAATACTACAAAAACACCCTTGTTCACGTACGCGGACGAAGAGATGAAGAAGAAAGGTACGCGTACGTAACCTATATATCCCTTTTAGAGGGATTGGACCTGTACTGGTACGGTGGCCCATAAAAGGAAATAGGATTCCAATATTAAATACTCAACCATGAGATTCACACACTGAGAGAATTTTATAACAATGTGATGAATAAGATAGTAGAAAACTACATAACATTATTTAACCTCAGCTGGACAGAAATATTCTATCAAAGGATCTTTTCTTGTAAAAAAAATACTTTACATCTCAAAAGAAAACCTAACCCATAATACAAAAAAATCACAAAACTAATCAAACCGTTACTTTCCCCATCTCAAATTATATATAGATGGGGTGGATCCAATCTCGTTACCAAGAGGCTAGATGGGCAGAAGATACCTCATGCACCATCTCCGGTCGATATTTGTGAAATGTACCAGAAATATAATCATAGTATTGATGATACTCAGGGTTAATTGATCTTTTTGACTCCTCTTTCTTATTATTAAGGAATGGAGTTTTCCGACATTTGGAAGTTGCAACAACATCAGCAGAAACCTTTTTATTGATTTTACCTGAGTTGTTAACAAGACGCGAATGTACGTCATGTATACATGAATTGACAGAATCGGAATTTTCACCAGTACAAACCTTAATAAAATTAGTATTTACAGTGATTTAAAAACGTTTTCAAAATCCTTAAATAGATCTTTATCAATTGATTCATCATGATAGTATTCCTCAAATAAATTGAGAAGCAGTCTAGTGAGGTTCCATATCCTTGAGCTTTTGTTCACACGTTTACTGCAACGAACTTTTTTAAAGGAACCTTTATTTTTTCTTTTAGATTATTTTCCATCATCTAAGATTTCTAATGTCTTAGATGACACAAGATTATCTTGAGAGACCAGAGGTCTTGAAAAGAATAACCTCTGAACAAACTTTGAGGATTTCTGGTGCATTACAAATGCACATAAAAAGTTTCCCACGATGATTTTCCATCAGGACAGTCTTTAGGATCAAACAAACACAAATTAGGTTTATCGTGTTTGCCTGCTCTGATACCAACTGAAAAGCATGGGTATAACAACCACACCCAATAATTCGTTCGACAATCTGTATGGACTAAACTCCAATATATTTCCGAGAGCACCAACTTAATAGAGAGCTCTATCAAGACATATATCAAAGAGCTTTATCTATATTTTTCAATTCAATCAGCAAATCAAACAGATAGAAATCTATGAGCCTGGTTGATATGAGAAATAACTTGGACGGTACCAAAGACTAATGCCCAAGTGTCAATCAAGTTATATCCAACAAACAAGGTTGGATTTACCAACTGATTGAACTACACACAACCTGTGATATTCCAATTATATAAAAATATAATGCGGAAAAGAAATAACACAAATACTAGAAATTTTGTTAATGAGGAAACCGCAAATGTAGAAAACCCCGGGACCTAGTCCAGATTTGAACACCATACTGTATTAAGCCGCTACAGACACTAGCCTACTAGAAGTTAACTTCGGACTGGAATGTAGTAGAGACCTAACCAAGTCTCACACCGATTAAGGTACAGTCGCGTTCCTTACGCCTCTAGAATCACGCTGGATTTTGCGCACTTGATTCCCTTACCTGATCTCACCGACAACTAAGAGTTTCTACGAACCAAAGTCGAAGAATTATAACAAATATGTCTCCTACAGAAATGTCTATTCTGATGGATAAATCTGTCTACCACAGAAGTACCTACGAAGTTGTGTTCCGTCTTATGATCAATCAAAGTGAACATGAACCAATTCATAATCCGGTATTATAATCCCGAAGAGAAACCTAGAAATATCAATCACCTCACAATAACTTAACTATATGGTAGTAGAAGAAGTTATCGCGGAACCAAAAAGTCTGAGACGAAGAATTTTGCGATTACTTTTCATATCTTTCCTATCGGAGATAAATCTCGAGAAAATCTTAGAGAATATAGTACTCAACAAGATAGAACAAGTAAGATCAAAATACGCAACTACAGATAAATTAGTTGGATCTGGCTTCACGAATCCCAAATTAAGTCTTCAAGTCGTTAACCTAATATGGTTTTGGAAAAACCTTGGTTAAAGGAGAATCGACTCTAGTACGCAAATAGGACACATGAAATTGTCGGGATTAGGTTTACCAGTTGATAGAGTTCTCCCTTATATAGTCTTTCAAATCAGGGTTGGCTTATAGTCAAAGCTAAAATAGATTAGTAACAAAGCATTCAATATTCACCGTTAGATGAAATCCTGAGTTAAGATTCAAGATAAGTCTGCTTAGAAATAAAGAAATTAATCTCCACCGTTGGATGGTATTAGCTTGTTACACACAAATGAAATATACCTTCATTTAGATATGGGTAACTGTACCTAAACGTGTATATTGAGTTGACTCAATAACAGTTAACTGAAGTTAGCCACCAGAACATTTTTTTAACCCTATTCATCTAACACTTGTAGATCAAATATGATGATCAATGAATCATGAAAGATAATCAAAAGAATCTAATTGTGTTCCACATAGAGTTGTTCAATTGTTCACTATCTCATAGAAATATATATGAATAAGTTGAAACAAAATCAGATTGATTTTTAATGGTACAAAATACTTATACAAGAATCAATTCATGGACATAAATCCATGGTTTGCAAAGATTGCATTCCTTAATTCATAAATGTTTTAGTTCATGAGTATGAGAAACATACTTGACCGATTTTAGAACTTAACCACTGTGTTCGCTAACCAGGTACGCAAACAACAGCTCAGGACCTTGGTCTGTCCAGCCGTTCGTATAATAGGTACGCAACTAGCCGTCCCGGACCCAATCAGGTGGAACCGTTTTCATACTAGGTACGCAAACAAGGTTCCCGGACCTTTACTGTTAAAACCGTTCACATACTAGGTACGCAAACAAGGTTCCCGGAGCTAAAGCACTACAAAACTGTTCGCATACTAGGTATGCATACTATGTTGTATCCAAACATGGTTAATTTTTCTAAACTCCAATTTCAATCATTGAAACATCCTAAGAAGACGACATTAGCTGTCTCATACAAACATTATCTTCAAGTAATTTTCAAGTGATCGAATGATCAATACAAAACTTTCCAAGTCGACATCAAATGATTGTCTCAAACAAATCATGTAAGATGTTTCAAAGCAATTTCCACATGATCATCATTTGACTTAATATTTAGTTTCCAACAAATAATTAAATTATTTCCAACTAAACTCGTCAAGAATGATGATGAACATAATTAAAGCAAAAAGCTTTCAGCTCCTTTTTCGAGAAATAGATAAGCAGATTATATCCTAATCCGATACATAACTATTAGTAGATTAGAAAGCAAGACTATAGTTTTGATCAACTAAACTTGACAAACAAGCTTGAGATAACAACGCTTGCGACTTCGACTGAGCAATGATCTAACAACGCTTGACTTATTCTTCTTATGATAAAGAAAGCAATTCAATAAATCTTTGGATTTCACCACCATACTTAATAATCTTATTGCTATTACTAATTGAATTACTGAATCGTTTGGTTAGGGACTGATTAAATTGATGATTAAGGTCTGAAATTACTGATTTGGATAGTATGATTTTAGGGTTTTTGACAATGCCAAGAGTGTTATTGGAAAAGAGATTGTCGAACACTTCCTTTCCCTCTACAGCAAGATACTTCTTGTTGCCTGGTGGAGACCCAAAAACTATCAGGTGCTCTCTAACATGAACCTTACCCAGGCGGGCTAGGCCAGGGGCATAGCCAACTCAGGGCACCCATCACCTCATAGCGCGTTTGGAGAAGTTATTTTATTTCTCCATAAATCAGGAGCAATGAGAAGTCGGAAGCAAAAACATTTTGTTTTGTAAAGAATTAACTTTTTTACTTCTAAAAGTCAAATTGTGTACCCAAACTAACTTTTCATTTTTTGCATCAAGAAATTTTGACTTTTTGCTTCAAGAAGTCAAAAAGCAATAACAAACTGGCATTTGTCCAGTTGGTCAGGGGTTTGACTCCCAACCTTCAATTCCTGCTGCTGATCGACCAAAAAAAAAAAACTTTTGGGTGTGTATTTGGATAATTTTTCTCTATATCTTATTGCCACACAAAGTGAGCTTTTTTTTTTCCTTTTTCCTGGGCCAATCTTGCTTTTATTTAAAAAAAAAAGACTTCTGGATGTGTATTCAGACAACCTAATAGCGTTATTTATATCTTACTGCCACACAAATTGGCCTTTTCTTTTCTTTTTGCCCCCATCTTGCTTTTATTTTTGGATCGTCTTAGGCGTGCGCATTCAGGTTGTTTCTGCGGAATAGAAAACGGGCTATCTGTGTTTTTTTTTGCTGACGAGCGTTCCATCGGTACATTAATGGATTTGGTGCGAAGTTAGAAAATCACATGGACTCCACGTCCATTAAGTTTATAAATATTATTTTTTGGTGTGCTTGTTTTGCTCATAAATAGGATTTGTTAGTTTTTTACTTGAAGTACTTATACGTAAATTTTATGACATTATTATACTCGACATTCGAAATTAATGATGCGAGATTATTAGTACTTAATGGATAAGTTACGTGAGTAAAAGAAATGTTAGAAAAGGTGGTTACACTTGGAAATAAATCATACAAATGGTAACAGGATCTTAAATCCTTCTCTCTGTATATATATATTTTAAATATTAATTATAGAATAATTTCTTTGGATTATCCATATCTAATTCATCGGATGTTGGATTGGAAATTGATGTCAAAATGGAATACATTATATATTATATTGGATGCAAATAAGAGGAAAACCAGACCGATTTTGTCCATGCTTACCCGCAACTATACTTGGACTAACGTAGCGAGTTTGTCCATGGCTTACGACGTTATAACTTGCTTACAGAAAATGCGAGACAAGTTAAGGTGCAAGTTTTCTTTCTCCACAATGCCACACCCAACCAAAAATCCTTACTCCGTCATTGATGAAAATATGCAATCGAAGTAGCAGTTTATGGGTGAAAATCCGCAAAGCCAAATACTTCAAATAAGAAGAATTTACTCATATTCATAAAGAAACACAATTCTTCTTGGCTTTGGAAAGGTATAGAAGTTGAGCTTTCTATGCTTCAGCAGCATTACTCGGTGTTAGTCGGTATTAGCAAGTCAAAAAAGAATTAGACATGGGGCATGTGCTTATTGAAGAAAGCAATATTGGCTCATCTGTTTTTCTTTTTCTTTTTTTGATAAAGTAATGATGACTCTCGATATGAGTTTGCTCAAGTTCATCCATAAAACTTGCAACTTCATGGCTGATAGACGGTAGAGCTAAGAAAATCTTTAATTTTTAGGCTGAAAGGAAGAATTACTTGCCTTCGAAAATATGTTTTTTAGAATAGATAATCTAAGTAATCAAATTGTAGGTAGTGGCAGTACCGGCTTGTTGCCAAAAGTGTCTTTTCTGTCTTCATATGATAACATTCAGTTTTGATAATGCATATCATTTTCACTCAAAAAAAATAATTTTTTTTTCTTTTTTTTATCATGGACTTATGTTTCCTAAATCAAATTCCTCGAATTTACCTTTTTTTTTTTTTTTTTTTTTGTAAATAAGATACTGCATATAAAAGCTAATATGGGATTTGAGATATTCCCAGTATTAGATTTATCTACTAAGAGTTGTTTTCTACTATAAGCAGGGGATCATTCCCCATTCAATAACAGAGTTCGCATTTTTAATAAATTTGGTTAAGTTGTCCGCCACTTGATTTCCTAGTTTAGGAACAAAAATAAAACCCAAAAAGTAGTTGCAAAGTTGTGCCAATGTGTGTGCTTCCTGCATGTATGCTTTAGCTCGCCAAGATATGTCTGCATTTTGACCATTGATATAGTTAAAAAGACTTTCACAATCTTCCTCGATACTGAAGTTTTTAATCTGTTTCTCCTGAACCCAAAAAGTTGTTAGCCAAACTCCTATAACATCCGATTCTTGTGGGTCGAGACCTGTTGCATGACCTTCCTTTCCTCCTTCGCAATCTCCTGTTTCCTCAACGCCGCAACGCCAACATTATGTGTATCCATTTGCCGCATTTGCTTTCTTACAAGCCATTCCAAAGAATCAGATGCTCGGGAAACAAGAAACTCCCAAGCATTTTTATTTTTACCCTTTGCGCACAAACAAAGAACAACTTCGCCACTCTGGCAAACCCGGCCGTTGTGGAAAACACACGTGGCACAACACCAAATATAAGTGTCGGACTTTGTTGATACCCACGTGTCTTCTTCTTCCCCTCCTTCACCGATCTCTAAAACCAACTTTGTTCTTCTGTGAATAAACAAACAAACAAACAAACATATCTCCATTTCTGATCCTCTCTCTGGATTTCTTTCTGTAGAAATTCAAATTAAATGGTGACATCACTGAAAATGTTGTTGAAGGATGAATACACTGGTAGTTATTTCAGAGAAGGAGTTGGAGGATTTGGTGGGTTGTTGTTGTGGAGATGGAAGAATGAAATGGAGGAAAAAGAGAATAGAGAAATGGAGGATGCTGTTTTCTACTCTCTTTGTGTTTCTTATGCTCTCATTTCCATCATTGCCCTGGTTAGTTCCGTCCGTTTCTTCTTTTCTCTTTCATTTGATTATTGTTGAAATTTTAAGATTTTCTTGATTTTATTTTTTGAAATTTTTGGATCAAATTGTGAAGGTTTAGGGTTATAGATAACAACATCAAATGTGTAGACAGTAATGGGAATTAGTAGAGATTTTCTTTCATTTTTGTATAGATAGACACGATACAGATTCTGAATTAGAGCATGTACTGTAGCTGATTAAATTGGTTTGGGGAATATTAGGGTATTAGATGAATTTCATTATTGAGTGTAAGAGTAATCAGCTTTAGGGTTAGTATTAATCTCGGAATTAGATTTGCAAGGTTCTGGATTGGAATATTGTAGAATCATGCTTGCTCCTCTAGGATTGCATATGAAAAGCTGGAGCGGATGATATCTCTGCAATTTGGGAATTTAGTGGTGCAGTTTAAGGTTATCTTCAATAATTGTTTGTTTTCGTCAGTTGAAAGCTTGAATTTGGCATTCATCTGGTGAAGATTTTTTTGAAAGGGATGGCCAGTGTGTTTATTACACCAATGCAATGTTTGGTGACTTGATATTTAGCTCTTTGATGAGTAGTTGATTCGCATTAGGGATTAAATCCTAGTGTTTAGTAGTTCCTCAACCTCGATTCGGTATATGCTGCATTTTTCCTTTGAAGTTTGTAACATTGTGGCAATTTTTGGTTTTCTAATTTGCAGGTGCAACTTTTCCGCATTCAAATGAGAGTACCTGAATTTGGTTGGACAACACAAAAAGTTTTCCACTTGATGAACTTTATTGTTAATGGATGTAAGGATAGGGTTATGCTTGTTTTTAGTTCTATTCGCATTTATTTCGTGGAATTGTATCTCCTATCTTATATGGGTTTTTTGCATGTTGCTAGTGCGCGCTGTCCTTTTCGGATTCTACCATCGCGTGTTTCTAGTGAAACCAAAAGTAAGTTTGTTTTTCCTTTGAATGTCTAAAACACATTTCATGCTGTGGAATTACGTCGATTGATATCAATTGAATCTTCATAGCTTGTTTCATGGTTATGTGGATACTGTTGAGCATGAGTCACTTGGTTCCTAGTTTTCATTGTTCTATGCATCAGATTGTTGATTAAGCTACCGTGTTATTTTTAGTGTATGTGTCTGAAACAACCATTTTCATGTAGGTCCTGGAAATGGCACTATTGGATCTTCCTAGTCTTCTTTTTTTCTCGACGTACACACTGCTGGTTTTATTTTGGGCAGAGATATACCATCAGGTACTTCTATTTAGTTTATTATTGGTATGTGTAACTACTCTGTCTGATGGTGGATTTAGATTCATATTTTATTTCTTTCCACATTTCTCCCTAGGCGAGGAGCCTTCCTATAGATAAATTGAGGCCTGCTTACTTGACAATCAATGGAATTGTATACTTGATACAGGTGATGTGAGAAATCTCTGTTCTTTCATTCTTTCTTTTTGTAAATTTTTATTCACAATGGAAAGCTGGTTGGTAACTAAAAATTTGTCTCGTTTTTCTTGTCTGATCTGAGATTACTGTTCTAACTTTCATTTGTTATGTGGTGATAGATATGCATTTGGTTTGCTGTCAAACTATCTCGAAGTCCTGTCTCCATAGAAATTGCCAAGCTATTTTTATCAGGTTATTATTCTTTATTTTTCTTGCTGTCAAACTATCTCGAAATCCTAGTAATTCTGATTGAGACTTTATTTCTTGGTGGAGCTTTATGCGTATTCAGCACTTTATCCTTCAGAATGTGATGCAAATTCCATTTAGTTAAATGCTTGTTTAGGAGTACGAGTGATCAGTATAATTATCCGTTTTAGGAAAACTGTAGTTTTTTAGTTGTGCTCCAGTGCTGACAAGTATATACTCTGTGCAGCTATTTCATTCTTTGCTGCTCTGGGATTCTTGTTATATGGCGGGAGGTATGAACTAATCTTTAACGTGGAGGATCGGATCTACTTAATAAATTGTTAAATTGCTTTGTCGGGGTAACATTTGTCAATCTGTATTCTTGTTTTAGGCTATTTTACTTGTTGAGGCGCTTCCCAATTGAATCGAAAGGTCGTCGGAACAAATTGAATGAGGTACTTATTTAGAAGTCTTAATTATCGTTGTATCTTTTATGCTTGATTGAACGTAGAAAAATAAAAACTATTTATGTCACTTCTATGTGATTGCGACGGGACATAGTTTACTTTACTTAAAAGCTTCTAGACTTTGTATCGGTTTCAAGAACTTTAAGAACATTCATGTCTTCAAATATTGGAATTAATTCATGTTCTATGTTTATATAATACTAGATACCACAGTACATTCGTGTCATTCTTTGCCAGGATAGCACACATTATGGATTTTTAACATATCTTCTTGGCAGGTTGGCTTTGTCACTGGGATATGTTGCACTTGTTTCTTGATAAGGTGCATTGTGGTAAGTCTTCCGTGTGTGCTGAAAGCCAGAAATTGCATTTGGTTCTCACAGCATTAGTTAATCTTGATCTTACTTTTAGCAACGATTCAAGTTCAATATGGAGGATTCAAGTATTTTGTGGTTTGTATTGCAGGTAATGGTTACTGCATTCGACAAGGATGTCAGCCTTGATGTTCTCAACCATCCTATGCTAAACTTGTTCTATTACTTGGTTAGTTGTTGTTTCTCTCTGTTTCCCTTCTTCTACTTTTTGGGTCTTTGAACAAGTGAGTGTCAGGAAAGCAGGAAGTATCCATCCTGCTTGGTGTGAATGCAAATGTATTCACTTCTAAGGTAGGAAACCTATTATCAACTAATTCGGGTACCCATTTAAACCATCGTCCAGTCAGATTGTGGGAAGCACCTGACTTCCCCATTCTCGGGATGATTGTAAACATTTTCAGCCACTTGTAAGTTAGGTTACAAATCGTAGTTGTGGCTCTTATGGGACGTTAGTTACATTCTGAAGCACCTGAATGGTCAGACTTGTGTGGCATTGTCCCCTTATACGAAGGCATACAAAAATCAACCCTTACGAGTCTTAAGCACGCAGATTACATAAAAACAGAATTTATGATTGTGTATGTTTGTCTTCTCATTTTCAGCTGGTAGAGATTATTCCATCTGCACTGGTGCTTTTCATTCTCCGCAAGTTACCTCCTAAGCGCGTCTCTGATCAGTATCATCCCATTAGTTAAGATCGTGATTGACATTGGCTTTAGCTCAAAATGACCGTTCTTATTTTCACGCTGATACACGAAGAGGAAAGTCTTTCGAAAGCACGGGGATCTGGTTTGCCTGTTGATTCTTCTCACTTCCTTCGAAGCCTCAACAAGTTGTTCCATTTTCTCTCTTTCTGATCACCAAGAAATCGTCTTCTTGTAAATCCTCTGTAACCTGTTTCTTTTCATATAATGGAATACATGTTTAAGCCCATGCTTCTACTGTACACAAACCTAACTTATTACACTAGATGAGACTGACCGATTAGTACACGATAGGTCAAATGACGTATCTACGGCCCAGTTGTGTACATTACTGAAAGTCTGAAAGGCACAAAGTTAGTGGGGGCAACAGCCCTTGTGCCAGTGGGCGCAAGGTAGATCCACCCCTGCCATGCCACTGAATGAACCTTCTTGCGCTGCAGAGAACTGTTATGGTTCTTGCTTTTCTGTTGGTCATTTCATTCGTGTTGTTTGAGGTTAGATTGTGGCTGTTACTACGGCCCATCAGAAGACAGGGTTGCCCTGATTGTTTTTTGGATTTGTCTGATCTATAAGCTAGAAGGTAAATGGGAGGAATATCTACGTACCCATCCTTTTTCTTTTCTTTGTAAAAATACCCTTAAGAGGTATGTTTTAAGTGGATAAAGAATATGAATTAATATTTTTTTTTCAGATAATGAAAATGGACCAGTGCCCCTCCTTTTTCTGTTCTTTGTAAAAATAACTAAGAGGTATGTTTTAAGTGGATAAAGAATATGAATTAATATTTTTTTGGATAATGAAAATGAACTAGTATGTTTTTGACACTGAAAACGTCAACCCAACCTCCTATGGAAGTTGAATTGACTTAATATAATTTTAGATGTGTCAAAAACTAGACCCTAAAAACTTAAAATATACTCCTTAGAGTATTTTCAACAGAGGGTAGATTTATTTATTTTTAGTGACACATAGGATTTTAGATCCCCGTTTGACATAAATTCATCTCCAACAGCAGGGTCCTACAAGTTAGGAGGGACCAATTATTAAATATGAAGGTGTTCAAGAAAGTGTTATCTACACCTCTGGTTACACCTCCACGTCATGTTTTTAACTAATTTTCTTTTAATTCAAAGGGTTGAAATTCTCACTGTTGGGGATGGTATTTTAAATATGAGGTCATATATTTACTCTATGCGTAGACCCAATAAATAAAAGGACTAAATTAAAAATTCACATAAGATTTTTTGCACCTTCTCTTGGAGATGCTCTTAGAGATATTTGTGAAGACCCCCGAAAAGGAGGGATTTATTCAATTTCCACAAGGTAAATTGTCCTGGTCAGGACGAGTGAGGTTAGATACTAAGTTAGAGCTAAGATTTGTGATGTGATTTCTCAAGTGCCTTGTGATGTGATTAAAATTGATTGGGTACATTTAATTGAATCAGACCCCTCAATTTATAAACATGAAACAATATAATTTTTGGTTATACTGATTTAAATAGATACTATAAATTATGATAAGACTTATTTTGACTCATGAGAACATTTAGTTATGAAAATCTTAGATATTTGTCATCCAAATAACGGAAATGCCTTGATCTGATCTGATCTATGATAAATGTATTAGTGGTTGTTACATTACAATGCACTTTCAGGAAAAAACTATCATATGTTTCCTCCTCCATTTGAAGACCCTATTGTGGTTTTGATAAGGACATAATTTGTGGTTTTATTTATTAGATAGAATTTAGATAAATTTTTACTCTCATCAACTGTGATTTTATAAAACAGGTAAAAATCTGGAACTTGGCAAGGCTTAAAATTTTAGTACTAACAAAATCCTTTGGGTTTAATATGAACTCATCTACTCTAGGATGCGTGCACGGTAATTATGTAAAAGTTCCTCAAAAGTTTCCAACAAACATTTAATACATGAGTTTGTCAAATAAAAATCAACACAGGAACAGAAAAAGGTACTCAACTGTAATATTTGTGCACCTTTATTTCAGAAATACGGTTAGTTTACACACTTGCTCAACATTAGACTCTATTAGAATCAACATGCATGCACATTATTGTTAAAATTTTATCTTGATGGTACCTTATCATATTTCAGTGGTTCCCAAATGAAAAATAATTTCTTTTTGATAAAGATTTTAATGTTGTTCATTCTTTATAGTTTGATAAAGGATGGCTAATTTATTACTAACTATAACATTAACTATACATGTTTTTAACTCTAAGAGATATTAATGATGATCTTTATTTATTTTTTTGTCACATTTAATGTTTCTTTATGATCATAATGATGAGGAAATCTAATCAATGTATATTGTAATTCAAGAAGGTTACAAATCTTACATCCGTCGGATGTCTTTGGTTGGGATGAGACTGTGATGGTCGGATGCAACGTTTGTCTCTCAAAATGTTATCCGACCGTCCAAGCTCAAAAACCCATTCTGTTTTGTATTATAGATAAGCTAGAAGGTAAATAGGAGGATTATCTACGTACCCCTCCTTTTTCTTTTCTTTGTAAAAATACCCCTAAGAGGTATATTTTAAGTGGATAACGAATATGAATTAATATTTTTTCGGATAATGAAAATGAACTAGTATGTTTTTGACACGTGAAAACGTCAACCCAACCTCCTACGGAGGTTGAATTGACTTAATATTATTTTAGATGTGCCAAAAACTAGACCCTAAAAACTTAAAATATACCCCTTAGGGATATTTGTGAAGACCCCCGAAAAGGAGGGATTTATTCAATTTCCACAAGGTAAATTGTCCTGGTCAAGACGAGTGAGATTAGATGCTAAGTTAGAGCTAAGAGTTGTGATGTGATTTCTCAAGTGACTTGTGATGTGATTAAAATTGATTGGGTACATTTAATTGGATCCCCGTCCTTTTCAGATGCGAAAATAATTTATAATCCCGCAGTTCATCCTGGCAACGAGAATGAGTTTGGGACCCACACTAAACCCACACTGTTAAACAATTAGATTGGAAGGGGTCCCACTTCGCTCTTTTTGTTGGGATAACCCACGGGATTCAACCTTTAAAATGTGTAGTAGTTCTTTTTCAGATGACGAAAACATGGGTACCGAAGTGAAAAGATGTGACCAAAGTCCAACTCAATGGGATCCGCGTCCTTTTCAGATGCTACTCAAAGAGTGACAAAGAAGTGCCACCTTAATTTGTTAGGTCTCATCAAGGGGATGCTTGCGGTATGGTTCATGCTACCATCTACTATCTGAAGGTTTCAACAAGGGAATGCTTACAATATGGAACAGTGATACGCTATGAAAAGACGAGGGTACCCAAGTACACTTACCAACCTGTAAGTTCTCTGCCGAATGTGATCGTCTTTGGAAAAAGTCGAAACAATACCAAAATTCAGTTCACATTTTGTGTGATCGTGTATGGGTACGAGATCGAGACAATACAACAACAAGATAACTTGTGTGATTGACTATGGATACAAGATCGAGACAATACAACAACAAAGTGTATACTTGATAATAGGTACGATAATAACCAAACTCTATGGGATCACTATCAAGTATTGCAGAGTTAGCGTAAAGTGCAATTTACTTTAATTATAATAAAACAATCATAATGCGGAAAACTAAAGTAAATGGCACGACAAGATTTTGTTAACGAGGAAACTCCAAATGCAGAAAAACCCCGGAACCTAGTCCAGTTTTGAATCCTCTCATAGTTAAGTCGTTATACAAAATCTAATACCAATTTCGTATAGTTGAGACCAAGAAGACTACCCCTAGCTACTTATTTCCCTCAGTATCCCTGCGCCTTCAACTTCTAGAGTCACGTACGTGAAAAGAAAGTCCTTTGGATCGTATTCCAAATAGCAAAGAAAGAATTTGTTTGGTAACCACTCTAATCAATCTTGCTACAAGATACAGATGAGTCGCTGACAAAGGCTCTTCTAATAACCTTATTTGTCTGGTTAGATCAATCTAACTATAACTATCGAAATAGTCAAGTATAGATTCACACTCAATCAATATAGATATAAAAGAGAAATATAGAGAACGCCGATATGACGCAACTAATCAATCAGATCTATCAAAGATAAATTGATTCTAGTCGGATCCCAGCCGATCAAGGTTTGTGCATTAAATGCACAAGATACGAAAACTAATAGGAATTATTCTTCTATTGCCTTCAAATACTTGCACAACACCACTTGAATCTCTTGTGATCAATCACACACAGAACGGTTTTGTTAACAATAGATTATCACAAGATGTCTTTAGATCTAATTAAAAACCGTTCTAAAGATCTCGTCTATACTTTGATCTAGTCTGAGTGAATCTTATATCAGAAAAGAAGATTTTCAAAAATAAACAAACTAGGTACAATCAAAGTTTCAATAACCGTTAGTCAATCAAATCAAATCGAAGACTAATTAATAACACTGCAATTATCTAGTTTCCCACCAACGGTACTCGTAGAGCTTCTTGATCCCACAGAAGTCTTTAAACGAGCGTTCATCACAAATTTCACCTAATTAGGATACTTTCCTCTCCAAATAGACGGCTCCACCAGAAACAACAAGAAATGAAGTTTGCCTGGCTCTTAGGATAATTTGCTAGAAATGCAAAATTAAGTATTTATAGACCAAAGATGTTTGGACACCAAGGAATTTCCAAAACCGAAAATATTATCAAGATATGCAATGAATGCCCAAATTCGGTTTTCATATTTCCAATAAATGTTGGTCCAATATTTACCGAAATCTCTCAATAGAAAATCTCCAATTAGTAAATGCACATTACTAATTTTTATTCTCTAGAGCTGTGCATTAATTGCTATAATTAAAGCATATAAAACCAAAAACCTTAATTAAAAGATTCTTAGTTTTTCGGTACGAGATCACCTTGAGTACCAAGGAATATGTTTGAACAATAAATGATAAGAGTTACTACTCGTGTTCAAATTATGTTGACATCTTTTCACTGCAAACCCTTATTTCATATTTACATGGATTTTCTTCTTGGAATCGGTTCTACCACACTTCCAAACAAGTTTAGAATTGGTTTGTCGGTATTCCAAGACTACTATGTGATTGGTCATACCAAATCAAAATGGTTAGTTGTGATCGGTCCTACCAAGTCATATACACAGGTTCTGATCGGCTATACCAATCACTAGGATCGGTTATACCTAAATATGGTATCTACTTGTGATCGGTCACACCAGTCACTAGGATCGGTCACACCAATTACAAGGATTGGTCACACAACACTTATGATCGGTCACACCAATTTCCAGAATCGGTCACACCAATTACAAGGATCGATCATACCATCTCATGGTGATTACTTAGGATCAGTTACACCAATTACCAGGACCGTTCATACCAAATCATAAGTCTAGGAAATGTGATCGGTTATACCAAGATACATAACCTGAGTTAAGATCGGTTCTACCAACTCACACATATTGGTCATTCAAAGATATGCAACGAATAACAAGACCAATAAACCTATTGATTTCCCTTTCGATTCATGAAACAAGTTCATGAATGTACTTCCGTTAAACAAATGTAAAACATTGTTTCCTAGGATGAAATATTTACCATAACTCATACACATAGTCATAAAACTATATACAAGATTATGTCGATGTTTTATCTACGAAGTCAAAAGATAAGCGTTATACTTCATAGTCTAATTCCTTAATACTATGATCATGTCACATTACTAGACTATAATATACAATATATACAGTATATACAACTTCGCATGTTATGTTTTCAATATGGACGACTTGAAAGATACGTTAGGAATTGAAACAAGTTCAAGTCAGTATTACTAACCTCAAGTGGAAGGATGATGTCGTCGTTGTAGTTCGTTAGTTCTTCACATTCTTCAGGTCTTCAGAGTAATATACTTGTATATCTCAACATTCCTAGACTTTCTATTCTAACCTAAACGAAGTTGACTCTAGTATATAATCAATCAACTCTAAATGATTTTTGATACTAAAATATGACAACCAAACTTGACATACCAACGCTTGGTGAGTTCAACCGAGCTATGCTCTAATACGCTAATTTGTGAGGATAAGGTGATATCTCCTAACACCATCAGCCAAAAATTCAGAAATATTGCAGATGTTCATGAGTGGAATTTAACTAATGTGTACAACCCATGCGATGATGATGAAAGATTATATTTTTAGCATGAACTTGGTGATTTGTCAGGATGGGCCACTCCAGCATGGTGCATCGCTTGGGGTTTCAATGCTACAAGGAGAAGATAGAGAGGATTAGAGTTGGAGGATCTAAACTAGTAGAGAATTGTTCAATGACTTTATGTCTAATCAAGATATGATAGACTTACTAACTAGTGGGGGCCATTTACTTGGTCAAATATGCAAGATGTTCCAGTTCTTTGCAGATTGGATAGGGTGTTGATCACCTCTGCATATGCAGATAAATACCCGAATGCAGCTCAAATCATATTATCCAGGAATGTTTCATACCACTCTCCCATATTGTTTATTACAAGTAACAATATTAAACGGAAACCCATTTCCGAATTGAAAGCTACTGGCTGACAAACAAGACCTTCTTGAGTAATTCAACATATTTGGTGGAACTCTATTTTGTATTCTGGTTCACCAAGTTTCATTTGGGCCAACAAAATTCAAAAATTAATTTTTTTTCTAAAGAGGTGGAGTAGAGAGCAATATGGCCAAACTGCAACTATTAAAGAAGAGTTAATTAGTCAGAAAGATAGTTGAACTCAATGGGAAGGGAAAGCAAGGAAGGATAAGAGATGTTGATTTCATTAATACAATGCAATGGAAAGACGAGTTGAAACATATCAGGACATATGAACACAAAAGAGGACTTTCTAAAGCTAAACTCAAATTTATGAAGGAGGGAGATTGTAATACAAGGTATACACCAAATTTCTAATGATAGGAGGAAAAGAAATAATATCCACAATCTCGTCATAGAAGAAGCAGATCACTTCAACCAGGAAAGGATTAAGCATGAGTACTTCTAGGAGCACTTCTCTTCATTGTTCAAAGATTGAGGCCTCAACTGCAAAGCAATAGTTGGATTCGAATAAGTGATAATGTAGAGAGGGAGTTGATGGAGAGACCTTTCTCAGAAGATGAAATTTGGAACATCATAAAGTCCTATGGCAACAACAAGTCACGTGGACCAGATGGATACTCTATTTAGTTTCACAAGAGTGCTTGGAAGGTCATAAAGCATGACCTCATGGCTGTGTTGAATGAACTACATTTGGAGGAAAAACTTAACTTGAGATTAAATGTCTCATTCATATGCTTATTACCCAAAAAAGAGGAATGCAATACTCCACAACATTTTAGGCCTATATGCCTTGTCCACAACACCTACAAGATTATATCCAAGGCATTAACAACAAGATTCAAGACAGTACTCCCCAAACTTATTTCATCAGGGAGCATTTATCAAGTGCAAACACATTCATGATGAAGTATCTCACCTGTAGTTTACAAAGTTACTGAAGAAGGCTGAGTAGCTGAATATGATATCAGGATTTCAAATGGGAGATAATCTAAAAGTATCTCACCTGTAGTTTGATGATGATACCTTAGTCTTCTTGGATGCAAAAGAAAAACAAGTGGAGAACCTTCTAATGATTTTACAGGTGTACGAAGCAATTACAGGTCTGAAAGTAAACATTGATAAGCGTACAATGATCAGCATTGGAACAAACCATAAAGTGCAGCATCTGTCTAGCATACTCCACTAAAAGGTAGAGAAACTTCCATTCAAATATCTTGGTTTACCATTGGGCTCATCCTCTAAACAAACAAGTGTATGGGATTGCATGGTTAAGAAATTTAGGAAGAAACTTGCACTTTGGAAAAGAAAATTCTTCTCAAAAGCAGGTAAAGTCATGCTCATCAACTCAGCTCTGGCTAGCCTACCGTTGTACTTTATCTCACTCATCAAAATGCCAGCATCAGTGGAAAAGAAAATGGTGAAGATTATGAGAGATTTCTTATGGAGGTCTTCAGCTGAGAAAAGGAAGATCTGCTGGGTCTCTTGGGATAAGATGTGCAAGAAAAAGAAGGATGAAGGTCTTACCATAAAAAATTCGAGATTCATAAGCAAAGATCTATTAGCTAAATGGAGTTGGAGATACTCTCATGAGAGAAAACATTATGGAAAAGAGTAGTGCAGCTGAAGACTAAAACTGAGGAGGAAGCACTTACTGCTAATAAATATAAAGAACCCCAAGGGAAAGGATTCTGGAAATCTATTCAAAAGGAAAAAATGGCTTGCAGACAAGATCACTAAATTAAAGTGGCAAATGGACAATCCATCAAGTTCTGGCATGAGAGGTGGTTGTCTAAAACACCTTTAGCTATCTCCCATCAGAAATTATTCAAGCTTGATGTTCAAAAGAATGCAATGATAGCTGATATGATTGAGGAGGGCAGTTGGAAAATATCCTTAAAGTAGAATCCAAACATAGAGGAATTGCAGGAAATAAATGAACTTCTGACCCTTTTGGGAGACACGTCTCAGCTAAATCAATATGAGGATTCAATGGCACAGTTCGCGACAAAAGAGTGTTATAATTGCATACCATCTCAGCAAACTACACAAGATACATGCACTTTCCCTATAAATGTGTGTGGGTGAGATATGTTCCTCCAAAACAAAGAGTTTTTGTTTGGTCTGTGCTGCACAATGCTATACCAACTGTAAATAATCTGCTGAAAAAAGGATGTGATATTGTAGATACCGTCGAAATCGGTTAAGATCTCTAAGTATCCGAAATGAGAATCACGCGGAAAATTATTAATAAGGGAAGTCGCCACCCAACTTAGGGAGTTGGGACCCAATTTAGGCACTGGTCCAATTTTAGAAAATGAGTCCGGAAATCAAAATACGGGTTAGGAAGGAGTAAGACACCTAACCCGTCCAATCGGAAGATTGACCTCTACTTTATAATTAGGATACTAGGGTTTGGATCACAAAAATATATAAAAATAATCAAACTTGACAATATTATAAACCTACAAAAATACCAAATTATTAGATACTCCGGGTGAATGATTAAATTAAATTCTAAAGCAAAAATTATTATTATTACTATTATTATTGGAGAAAGGGGATTATTATCATTATTATTATTAAGAAACAAAGGAAACAAATAATTTCCTAAGCTGTCAACCGAACATCCAGTACTAGGTCGTATATGCAACTAGCTAAACAGTAATCAAATAAAAAGAGTAATATGATCTCAACTTTATTGTATTGAACTAATTAAAGCACATGTTATCATCACTTGGAGCATAACGGCATGATTATTTTGCATGGAGTGAGCTTATGCAACACAGAAGCTAAAGACACAAAACAAAATCACCCAACAATAAAATAATCACCAACCAATCGTATTAGCACATGTGATATTTTCTGTTTCGAAACATCATTGGATCATTATCAGAAAAGCATCATAGGATTACACAAAACGTGCATGTATTATGATACTACAAATACAGAAACAAAAAAGAGCCAGCGCAAACCTGTTTTGGCTGTGAGTGATATTTCGATGTCACTTAGATTATTAAGAAAGAACCAACAGTATTGCTCCCACAAAATCGTATCCGAGCACTATGAATATTCAAACAAACTTTCGCACCCAGTATTTTCCTCCCTCCGTTTTTTTTCCCTAGTTTCTAAACACCAAAACTAGCTCCCTATTTATAGTTTTTCTTCATTAACTACAACCTTTGGATTAGTCGATCTCGATCGGTCCGTTCATAATAAAAACCTAAATATCATTTCCAAATTATCAAATATTATTTCATATTTTAAAAATTATTTTATTTCATTTACTATAATTGCAAAATGTATCATTTAATCCTAGGATTTTTGCTAACATGGAAAGACTTGAGAGCAAAGCAAACCATGTCGACATTTTCTACTCATTTTATTTGACCAACTTACTTTTGGTGCATAGGAAATGGACGGAACTTGGTATACTAGTGGGCTTAAAAAGCATAGGCAGTAGACAATAGTTCGGGCCCTAATGGACTTAATTAAAGAACGGTTTTTTGGGGACTACTCAAAAATGATGGGGAATACTCTCCATTTTTTTGGGTGAATATTAGAAGTAATAATGAGTCATCCCTTATCTAACTTTTCTTTTAATACCAAACTTGTCCTTGATAATTAAATTAGTGTAATGATTAGTGAGTCAATTAATGATTAGTGAGATTAAATTAATAATTTGTTTTTTTTCAAAAAAAAAATTATAGAGAGGGAGAAGATGAAGATGATAATGAAGATGAGGGTTTTGGGAGAAAAAATTTAGATCTTTTTCTTTAAGAGGCACAACAAGAGTATGATGTTTTGGGTACTCACGGATACTTCAAATTTAGTTAATGGTGCTTGAATTGGCCAAAACATTCCTAAAAATGAACAATTTACAAATTGATTTCTGTTTCGTTAACAAAGTTCGGTTACAACATTTGAAGAACAGGTAGCCGAACTCATTCTGCAAGTGTAATTCGGTTAATGTTTCTAAAAACACAGGTAGCCGAACTCAGCTTTAATGGAGTTTTTTCTTTCAGAGAAAAGTTCGGTTAGGAGAAAAAAATTGCAACGTAACCGAACTAAAATTTCGGCTGGGAAAATAAAATGAAAAAATTTGCAACGTAACCGAACTCAATATATAGGTTTTCAGAGAAAAGTTCGGTTAGGAGAAAAAAATTGCGAAGTTCGGTTAGGAAAAAAAAATTGCGACGTAACTGAACTTTTCTCTGAAAGAAAAACCTCCATTAAAGTTGAGTTCGGGTAGTTCGACAAAGTCTTTCAGATAATTCCTAGCCGAACTTTTATCTGCAACTTCCATTCTCAACTCATTTTGATGATAACTTCTCATTTTTTCAAAGGAAAACGAATGAAAAGTAATGGGTTTGTTATAATTTTGATTTTGATTTTGTTTTGTTAATGATTTAAATAAGCGATATATAAAGGTGGCGGTGGTGGTGATTTGAGGTGGTCGGTGGTGGTGGTGGTCGGTGGTGGTGAACGGCGGTGGTGATGGGTAGAGGTGGTTATATATATAGGTGGTGGTGGTGTTGGGATGAGGTGATTATATATAGGTGAAGGGTAGGTTAGTCATTTCCATACTTTAGGACACCCTTTATAAGTACAGGGTATACATTCCTATCACAAAGTAGTCCCCCACCATTTTTGAGTAGTCCCCAAAAAATGGTTCTAATTAAAGGTGGTTACCACTATATCCTGGGCTTGGCTGGTTTTTTAACTGTGTTCAAGTTTAGCTTTAGAACGATTTTTTAGGGACCATGGTTTTTTTGAGGGGACCATGGTTTTATTAGGCCACCTTCCCTATAGTGATAAGGGGTGTCCTAAAACGTTGAAATGACTAACCTACTCTTAACCTAATTTAATTTAAAACCAACCTAATAACCACCTATATATATATAACCACCACCTCCTCCCACCACCACCGTCCACCACCGCCGATTACCACCACCACCACCTCCGATTATCACCACCAACCACCGATTACCACCACCACCACCGCCCACCACCTCCGATTATCACCACCATCAACCACCGATTATCACCACCACCTCCTTCCACCACCACCACCACCGCCTATTTAAGAAATATAACAACATCAATGCAATCACAATTAAGTTCTGTTACATGATAATTTTATCGAGTATAAAAGACGCCAGCCGCAGCCTGATTCTGCCATGGGACCACTCCGGAGGTATTTTCCAACAAACCCTTCACTTTAATTTGATTTTGATTGCTTCAATCGAATAGAAATCATCAAAATCGGGTTTTAATAGGAGTTACAAATCCATGTTCGGTTAGGTCGATTTTCCAAAAAACCCTAGTTTACTAACCGAACTTCTTGAAAATGAAGAACACGAAGAACAGTTCGGTTCTATTGGATTTAAAACTAAGTCACCGAACTCTCTGTTTGGTTGTTTCGCAAAAAAAATTAAAATTACAAAGTAACCGAACTCCACCCTTAAAACAGAAAAAATAAATAAATCCAGTCTAACCGAACTGTGTTGTTGTGGCCACTATGTTGAGTTCCAAAATAACCGAACTTAGCCAATAGATTTCGGTTTTTTCGCAAAAAAATTTAAAACGACAAAGTAACCGAACTTAGCCAATAAACGCTGGAACTTCACATTTTTTTTGTTTGTTAAGTTCGATAACTTCACAACTTTATCGCAGAAACCGAATTTAAAGTTCGGTTGGTTAGCTGTTAGGTTCAAGTTTGCGAAAGAACCGAACTTTGTAAACTTATATACTCTTACATTACGTAAAGTTCGGTTAGATCAAAAATGCATGCAGTTTGCGAACCAACCGAACTTTGTACACCAAAGTTCGGTTAATTGAGAACCAACCGAACATAACGCTGTAACTCCTAGAAATTCTATTATTAGAGAGTTAGGTAACCTACGTGTTTGGAACAAGTAACCGAACTACACTTTCAGATGAGTTCGGTTACTTGTTCATATCACGGGGCAACCGAACTACAACTTCATATGAGTTCGGTTACTTGTTCTTCATATAAAGTAACCGAACTACAGCTTCAGATGAGTTCGGTTACTTGTTCTTCATATAAAGTAACCGAACTGTTCAAAATACAGTTCAAATCCGGATCATTTTGAAGATTAACAAATATTCTAGGAGAGGATGGAGATGAAGAATCAGATGAGTTTTCATCATTTGAATACTCAAACTTAGTGAATTGGAAAAAAAATCTATTTTCCAAGTTTTTCTCCTTCATCTTCTCTAACTCTACTCTCTCAATAATTCTACTCAACTAATAATAAACCCATCTTTTAATTTAATCTCACTAATTGTTTTTAACTAAATCATTCATTAATCATAACCTAAAATTAATTAAGAGGGTAGATTAGGTATTAAATAAATAACTAGATATGGGGTGACCTAGAATTACTTCTAATGCCTTTACCCGAAATAAAACCATGGTCCCCCCAAAAAACCATGGTCCCCAAAAAATCGTTCCTAATATAGGCATAGTGGGCTTTTATTAATTGTAAAGATGTCGTGGTTTTTAGACTCAGATTGGGCTTCATATCTAGACCATTTCGGATACGATCTCGCGACATATTTTTGTGACCGTGCAAAATTGGGATGTCTACAGTTGCCCCTCTTTGGTAGAGATTTGCGTGCAACTGAATGCCAAAGACATACACACCTATTTTGCATGACACAAATACAAATTTTTTGTTGGATTCCTCACTTATAAAATTACCCGGAATGACACTAGAAAGTTCACCCGGATTATTTCCAAGTATTTTAATTTTGCACCAGTACACATCCTCATGATAGAGATCACGACGAAGCGGTACTTGTGCTATACCAACTATTGCGAAAACAAGTTGCACTTTATTATATTAATTCTTCTAACCACATGCTACATCATCACATCGATTGCATCGTCTGAATAACGGATCTTCAATCTTTCAGACTTTGCTTAAATATTTTCATCATCTCTTGTCCTTTCTATTATCCATTTGAAGCTTGGATAAATGATTTGCTCCGAGCATTCTTAATTACCACAATCCCATAAAATAACCTCATTTTCCCTTCGAGCTGCATCAAAGATCCGGAAGTCCTGTATTTAAAGACCTTGCAAAAGAGCTAATTAGTAGCACATGTTCCTAATAAATACTATTTTTTTAATTCTTTTTATTATTAAGAAAAAATCCTAGAAAATAATTTCCAAAAACAAAAGGTGAAAAACAAAATACTCAATATATACAAAGGTTTAGGAATCCTGACCTGCCACGTGTCTGATAGACGCCACCAAAAATATTACCATCCCCATCCAAATTTTCAAATCTGGCAATCCTCCCAGCTATAATTAACTTCACCTTTTAGCTTCAAACTGTAAAAATGATTCACGATCATGTTACTTTCCAAGGATGACCTTCGATGCTTCAAATCTTCTTCCCCGCGACTCTTCTTTTCCTCTATCTCTTTTAAGTGCTACTCAATTTTCCCAAGTGGTTATTTAATAACCATTTCTTTTTAATTTTTCATTTCATTTTTCATCATTTATTTTTATTTTCATTTTTCATTCATTTTTTTTTCTTTTACATTTTTTTTTAATTTATCTGTTTGGACGTCCGTTGCCCATAGAATTTTAGGAGATGATATACATGACTAATGATGACATACGAGTGGACTAACATATCTCTCTCTAAATTAAACACTGTAATAAAGACTGAAAATTATACATGGGCCCAGTATGATGATGGTGGTGCCCCTAGTAGTTTTTTAATTTTTTTTGACTGACCAAACATGATGACGACTCTGCCCCTAGATTTTTTTTCTTTGACGGGGGGTTGACAAAATGACGATTCTATTTTTTTTTTGACTGACTGAAGGGGACAAACATGATGACGACTCTGCCCCTAGTTATTTCCTACCTAACACTTTGAGAGAGAGAGAGATTTGACTTCTAAAAAAAATCTCCTTAAGTTTTATGAGCGTTCTCCGCCCTTAGATAGATTTAAGCACTTACCTAGGTATGGTATTTCTTTGATCGAGTAACACTTGTTGGGCCTGGATCATGTTGGCTGCCCGATCAAATGGTTGAACAATTCTTCTATTTTGTATGATTCTTGGATCTTCTCGAAATTCTATCTGCTTCATCTTCTTGAACCCTATGTCTGAAAAATCATTCATTACCTTCTGATTAACTACATTCTTGAACCTTATACTCGGAAAATCATTCATTGTCTTCTGATTAGTAGCTTTCTTGAACCTCGTGCTGGGAAAATCATTTATTGCCTTGTTATTAATTGCTTTTTTGAACCTTCTGCTGGGAAATTCCTTCTGATAAATTTCTTCCTTGAACCTTATGCTCTGATTATTATTCATTGTCTTTTGATTATTTTCTTTCTTCAACCTTCTGCTGGGAAAATCATTCACTTCCTTTTGATTAATTGCTTTCTTGAACTTTATGCTGGGAATATAATTCTTTGCTTTCTGATTAGTTGCTCCATCATTTTTCAAATTTAATAACGCGTCCTTGTAAGAAACTGTTTTCTTAGGTAAAGGATTCGTCGTCTTGCCTTTATTTGGTGGAAAAGTCTCATGTTCATGTGTTTTGAATCTTTCTTCCTTCTTATCATAGGGTTTCAACATCCATTGTGGTCTTAGCTGCAGTGGTTTCTCTTCTACTAAATTCACTTCTGTCTTCTGTTTTGGCACATTCTTGCATTGTATCCACATTTTGGTCGTATCCATCTTCTTTCTCTGAGGTGCCCTTAAAGGTTGATTTTCCTTGTTTTGATTGACAAACTTTACTTCATTAGTCGGTTCAGGTTTTTCTTTTTGGTGGTTCCACAGTCCCCACGGCTTTTCCGTGTTCTCAAATACTTTATTTATACCAAGTATATTGTTCTCCAAAACATTTTTCCTGCAAACAAAATCTTTTTTGTTTTTTAGGTTTTTTATTTTTCTTGGATTTTTTGAAATATTGGAAATAAAATACGACTTATTTACAAATTGAGGTGATGTACCCTTAATCGATCTGATTGATTCAACAGAATGAGTTAGAGACTTACCTGACTCAGCCTCTATTGTTCTTACCACTTTTTGTTCATCCTCTTGTCTTGTAGACTTCAACCCGGGTGATGGTTGTGTATGAGTCATTGTATTTCTTTCCCTGAGATGAGGTGGCTTGTAAATTGTTCTGCTTCTTGTTTGATTTGGAACTCCATCACCACCCTTAATTCTACACAGATCCACCCACTTAAACGAAGATTGATTCGTTGCATGCACTGGATCGGGAAAGATATCTGAGAGGTAGACTGGACTCGCTGGTGGTTGAACGGGATAAGACAAGATCTCTGAAATATGAATATGCCTAATGGGTGTTGCCCGCTTTGTTAGAAGGTCAGAGATATGAACAAGCTTTGTTGGGAATCGGTTGGAATTTGGCACGTGCCTCGGTTGCTCAACTCCATAATAATCTGCCATTAATTCAGACAGAAAAACAGGACGATTAGTTGTCGAATTAAACGAGTTCACAGTTTGTACCTGATTCGTGAAGAGCTCACTAATGTGACATGTCGATCGATAGAAGATTCTTTCTTGTATATTGAGTCGACTAAATTTGTATGGTTCTCCGCCAAGACAAAATTGACCATGGGTTCCCTTTGATGATAGGGTATTGGTCGCTTTGCCTCTGCAAAATTCCTCTTTGAACGTCCATATCTTCCCTGATTCCAGTTCTGGCTCTGCCCCTGGTATGGTACGATGGGTGATGCAATTATTGATGCAACTGGCATAATATTCACTTGATTTTCATCTGTAAATGTGGCCCTTCCGCAATTATTCCCATTAGAGTCCTCCGGGTTGGTTAACCTTGTCATTCTGCCTGCGTCCAAAGCATTTTCAATCTGTGAACCCGCCTTCCATAAAGAGAATAATGTTGGATGGTAAGATGATATCAGCTGGTTCAAATATTCATGATTCAAACAATTCATTATAATATCTATCATCTCCGTTTCCGTTAATTTCTCATCAATCTCTAACGACTTAGCCCTCCAACGTGGAAAGAATTTTGTATATGCTTCATTGGGTTCTTGTATGACCGCCTCTAAGTGTTTCCGAGTAAACTGAATTTCAGTGACCAGCATAAACCGTCTCACAAACATATTAACCATATTCTTCCAAGTCTAAACTAGACTTGGGTCTGTCTTCATCAACCACCTTAAGGCCGTTCCGGTCAAACTTCTCTGAAAAAACTGTACTAACAACCCATCACCAATACCCAAAGGTTTCAAATACCCAACATACATACGAATATGGGTTTTCGGGCACCCGGTTCCATCATATCTATCCAATCCGAAAATTTGAATCCAGGAGGTAAACGAATATCAGGATAAGGATATAGCCCATGTGTGTCTATTGTATCCTCATCCATTTTCTGCAAGGTCCTTTCGATCTTTTTGAGCCTCTGGTCTATTTGTCTTTCTCTTGTTATGGTCTCAAAATTTTCATTTTTCACATCTTCAAAAATGTCCTCTATAAAATTATTCTTTTTAACCTCTTCATAATTATGATTATTTTTGTCATTTTCCATATCAACCCAGACATGTTTTCCCGTGGACTCAACAATGGCCTCGAGAGTAAATTTTTTGGTCTCAACTTCGAGTTCAGTGAACTTAGTATCCAACATCTTTTGAAATTATTCGCGCAACCGGGATAATGCCCTAGTGTCGATATTCACTTCAGATTCTATGATCATGTTCCTGTTTTCAAGGAAACAAAAGAATGTATGGTAACACAAGGGTGCTTATGCCTCGGATTTTTTGCAACAGTGAATGCAATTTACAATTAATGCACGTGCATGCAGGTTTTACTAACTCTTGGATAGGCTTGGGTTACCTTAGCAGAATATACCTTAGACGTAGTCGAAACTAGTCTTCTTTGGTACTGGGCTAAGGCTTGTGGTGGTTCGGCTGATAACGCCCAGAGGGTTCAGCTTACTAGCCACGTATTTTCCTACAATCGGACTTGGACGATGCAAAATGAAAATGCAAAGTGAATGGGTGTGTGCAGTGTGTGTGTGCAACACCGAGATGTGTCAATTAAAAACCCTAAAATCCCAATTACTTTTCGAGTTAGATTCTCAAATCCCAAGTGAAATCGCCACTGTAGGTACCGTCGAAATCGGTTAAGATCTCTAAGTATCTGAAATGGGAATCACGTGGAAAATGATTAATAAGGGAAGTCGCCACCCAACTTAGGGAGTTGGGACCCAATTTAGGCACTGGTCCAATTTTAGAGAATGAGTGCGGGAATCAAAATACGGGTTAGGAAGGTGTGAGACACCTAACCTGTCCAATCGGAAGATTGACCTCTACTTTATAATTGGGATACTAGTGTTTGGATCACAAAAATATATAAAAATAATTAAACTTGACAATATTATAAACCTACAAAAATACCAAACTATTAGATACTCCCAATGAATGATTAAATTAAATTCTAAAACAAAAATTATTATTATTACTATTATTATTGGAGAAAGGGGATTATTATCATTATTATTATTATTTAGAAACAAAGGAAACAAATAATTCCCTAAGCTGTCAGCCGAACATCCAGTACTAGGTCGTATATGCAACTAGCTAAACAGTAATCAAATAAAAAGAGTACTATGATCTCAACTTTATTGGATTGAACTAATTAAAGCACATGTTATCATCACTTGGACCATAACGGCATGATTATTTTGCATGGAGTGAGCTTATGCAAATTTTTGCTGTTTCGAAACATCATTGGATCATTATCAGAAAAGCATCATAGGATTACACAAAACGTGCATGTATTATGATACTACAAATACAGAAACAAAAAAGAGCCAGCGCAAACCTGTTTTGGCTGTGAGTGATATTTCGATGTCACTTAGATTATTAAGAAAGAACCAACAGTATTGCTCCCACAAAATCGTATCCGAGCACTATGAATATTCAAACAAACTTTCGCACCCAGTATTTTCCTCCCTCCGTTTTTTTTCCCTAGTTTCTAAACACCAAAACTAGCTCCCTATTTATAGTTTTTCTTCATTAACTACAACCTTTGGATTAGTCGATCTCGATCGGTCCGTTCATAATAAAAACCTAAATATCATTTCCAAATTATCAAATATTATTTCATATTTTAAAAATTATTTTATTTCATTTACTATAATTGCAAAATGTATCATTTAATCCTAGGATTTTTGCTAACATGGAAAGACTTGAGAGCAAAGCAAACCATGTCGACATTTTCTACTCATTTTATTTGACCAACTTAATTTTGGTGCATAGGAAATGGACGGGACTTGGTATATTAGTGGGCTTAAAAAGCATAGGCAGTAGACAATAGTTCGGCCCTAATGACTTAATTAAGAACGATTTTTTAGGGACCATGATTTTTTTGTGGGGACCATGGTTTTACTAGGCCACCTTCCCTATAGTTATAAAGGGTGTCCTAAAGCATTGAAATGACTAACCTATTCTTAACCTAATTTAATTTAAAACCAATCCAATAACCACCTATATATATATATAATCACCACCTCCCCCACCACCACTTCCCACCATTGCCGATTACCACCACCACCACCTCCGATTATCACCACCACCAACCACCGATTACCACCACCACCACCGCCCACCATCGCCGATTACCACCACCACCACCTCCGATT